>NC_134354.1:800799974-801133121 GCF_048569485.1 Anomaloglossus baeobatrachus
GGAGATGTTGGCCCCCGTACTCATGATGTACTCCACATCCAAGCTGGCCTCTATTCCGGCCCGTCCTCCGCCCTGCTGCCCGACCACCTGATCCACCGCACTCCGGTGCTCAAAACTTCTTCCGAAAAGGCTCATGAACTCAGAGAGGTCGGCAGGACTGAAATACTGCTCCAGAAACTGCGAAGAAACCAAGGATGAGAAATAAGGCGAACGGCGTGCACCATCATCAGCGCATCATACTGACCGCGGATTAACTGCCCTGCACCATCATCAGCGCCTCCTACTGACCGCGAAGCATCAACTGCCCTGCACCATCGTCAGCGCCTCCTACTGACCGCGGATTAACTGCCCTGCACCATCATCAGCGCCTCCTACTGATCGCGAAGCATCAACTGCCCTGCACCATCGTCAGCGCCTCCTACTGACCGCGGATTAACTGCCCTGCACCATCATCAGCGCCTCCTACTGATCGCGAAGCATCAACTGCCCTGCACCATCGTCAGCTCCTTCTACTGATCACGGAGAATTAACTGCCCTGCACCATCATCAGCGCCTCCTACTGACCGCGGATTAACTGCCCTGCACCATCATCAGCGCCTCCTACTGACCGCGAAGCATCAACTGCCCTGCACCATCGTCAGCGCCTTCTACTGATCACGGAGAATTAACTGCCCTGCACCATCATCAGCGCCTCCTACTGACCGCGGATTAACTGCCCTGCACCATCATCAGCGCCTCCTACTGACCGCGAAGCATCAACTGCCCTGCACCATCGTCAGCGCCTTCTACTGATCACGGAGAATTAACTGCCCTGCACCATCATCAGCGCCTCCTACTGACCGCGAAGCATCAACTGCCCTGCACCATCGTCAGCGCCTTCTACTGATCACGGAGAATTAACTGCCCTGCACCATCATCAGCGCCTCCTACTGACCGCGGATTAACTGCCCTGCACCATCATCAGCGCCTCCTACTGACCGCGAAGCATCAACTGCCCTGCACCATCGTCAGCTCCTTCTACTGATCATGGAGAATTAACTGCCCTGCACCATCATCAGCGCCTCCTACTGACCGCGAAGCATCAACTGCCCTGCACCATCGTCAGCTCCTTCTACTGATCACGGAGAATTAACTGCCCTGCACCATCATCAGCGCCTCATACTGACCGCGGATTAACTGCCCTGCACCATCATCAGCGCCTCCTACTGACCGCGAAGCATCAACTGCCCTGCACCATCATCAGCGCCTCCTACTGACCGCGAAGCATCAACTGCCCTGCACCATCGTCAGCGCCTTCTACTGATCACGGAGAATTAACTGCCCTGCACCATCATCAGCGCCTTCTACTGTGAGTGGAGGGGAATACACCCGACCCGTGCGGCCCCTTCTGCGGTGGAGGGGAATACACCCGACCCGTGTGGCCCCATCTCCTGTGAGAGGAGGGGAATACACCCGGCCCATGCGGCCCCCTCTCCTGTGAGCGGAGGGGAATACACCCGACCCATGCGGCCCCATCTCCTGTGAGCGGAGGGGAATACACCCGACCCATGTGGCCCCATCTCCTGTGAGCGGAGGGGAATACACCCGACCCATGTGGCCCCATCTCCTGTGAGAGGAGGGGAATACACCCGACCCATGTGGCCCCATCTCCTGTGAGAGGAGGGGAATACACCCGGCCCGTGTGGCCCCTCTCCTGTGAGTGGAGGGGAATGCATCCAGTCCGTGTGGCCCCATCTCCTGTGAGAGGAGGGGAATACACCCGGCCCATGTGGCCCCTCTCCTGTGAGTGGAGGCGAATACACCCGGCCCATGTGGCCCCATCTCCTGTGAGAGGAGGCGAATACACCCGGCCCATGTGGCCCCTCTCCTGTGAGAGGAGGCGAATACACCCGGCCCATGTGGCCCCTCTCCTGTGAGAGGAGGCGAATACACCCGGCCCATGTGCCCCCTCTCCTGTGAGAGGAGGCGAATACACCCGGCCCATGTGCCCCCTCTCCTGTGAGAGGAGGCGAATACACCCGGCCCATGTGCCCCCTCTCCTGTGAGAGGAGGCGAATACACCCGGCCCATGTGCCCCCTCTCCTGTGAGAGGAGGCGAATACACCCGGCCCATGTGCCCCCTCTCCTGTGAGAGGAGGCGAATACACCCGGCCCATGTGCCCCCTCTCCTGTGAGAGGAGGCGAATACACCCGGCCCATGTGCCCCCTCTCCTGTGAGTGGAGGGGAATACACCCGGCCCATGTGCCCCCTCTCCTGTGAGTGGAGGGGAATACACCCGGCCCATGTGCCCCCTCTCCTGTGAGTGGAGGGGAATACACCCGGCCCATGTGGCCCCTCTCCTGTGAGCGGAGGGGAATACACCCGGCCCATGTGGCCCCTCTCCTGTGAGCAGAGGGGAATGCTCAGAATGAGAATCTGCAGGAAGGCCCCGGTGCTGGCCCTGGTCCAGGCGACTTCGTGGGGATGGAGTTGCTACCTGTGCACAGGCCTGGCTGTTGTTTGGATGTGTCCCGACATCAGTAGCAGACAGGTTGTATCTTTGTCTCAGAACGGCGGGGGTAACGCCCAGGTGGAACTCCGCAGTCACGTTGTCTTCTGCCCCTTTCCTTCGTCTCAGAACTTTCCGCTCATTTGGAAACCGGTGAAGCCCTCCGACTGAAGAGACAGACCATGAGTGTGAGTGAGCTGGAAACTGCAGAGAGAGTGACCGTGGTCTCCATATATCTGTGCATACCCTCCGCACTCTAGACCGTCTACCCCTCCTACGCTGCGGCGGGAGACCGTCTACCCCTCCTACGCTGCGGCGGGAGACCGTCTACCCCTCCTACGCTGCGGCGGGAGACCGTCTACCCCTCCTACGCTGCGGCGGGAGACCGTCTACCCCTCCTACGCTGCGGCGGGAGACCGTCTACCCCTCCTACGCTGCGGCGGGAGACAGTCTATCCCTCCTACGCTGCGGCGGGAGACAGTCTACCCCTCCTACGCTGTGGCGGGAGACAGTCTACCCCTCCTACGCTGCGGCGGGAGACCGTCTACCCCTCCTACGCTGCGGCGGGAGACCGTCTACCCCTCCTACGCAGGATACAGTCTACCCTTCTATACACTGTGGCAAGTGACGATACTCCCGATCCTGCAGGTGGCTGTCTACCCCCCCGTTAATGCAGCAGGTGGCCATCTACCCAGTCTTCCCCCTGCAGGTGAACGCCTACCCCTGATTGTGCAGGTAAGTCTACCCTCTGCTCCTGCCGGTGGTGGCTGCAGTCCAACCCCCTGCAGATGAGCATCCACTCCTGGTTGTGGAGATATATCTTCCTCCTGCAGGTCACCGGTTACCCTCCACTTCTGCAGGTGGTGACCGTCTACCTCCCGCCGTTCCTGCAGGTGGTAAGCGTCCATCCCCTGCTCCTGAGACGAAAGTGTCTATCCCCCACACCTGTGTCTATCCTCGTTCTCATTGGTATCTCACCAAAGTCAATATGTGGAGCAACGTCCGGATCCAGCGAGTACGGGGCACTAGATCGAACAACGTGTTCATCTCCCTTCACGTAACGGACAAATCGGGCTCCGGGCAGCAGTTTCTCCGCGATCCTGTAAGATGAGATGGGGGGGTTATGAGGCGTCTTGGGTGCGGCAGGCAGAGCACCGCCAGGGGTAGCACCATTATCAGCAGCGTTACATTAAGAGTCTCAGAGGTTCCTTTCTCACCCCTTAGCAACAAGAATCCTGTGTTGTACATGGGGGCACATAGAAGGGTCACAGCAAAAAACAAAGGCCCCACCTCCCCCCATGCTGCTGACCAGCGGCCCTGTCTGCCTGGACTTATTTGGCTCCACCCCTTTCCTGGTATTAGCTCCTCCCTCTCATATTTTCCACCTTCCCTTTGGCACTGACAAGCATTGAATACATTGACCCTCGGGCTTTTTCTATGGCGTCACATGCCCCCGGCACACGGCTGACCTGCTGTATGTCTGGCACTGTAAGAAATCCCCCGTCACAATAGTATCACAACTCAGGATACCGTGATTCTCCAGCCAGGTCCTCACTGTCATCAGGGTATCAGGTGACGGCTGCACGAGGGTCCGGAGCTCCTCCAGGGATAGAAAGCGACCTGCAGGAGAAACCAGGGTAGACATCACAGGGCGGCCATCACCAGACCAACACAGGCCTCCATCCTGACAGATGACGAGCCCTCCGACTCCTTCAGCAGACGGGACCCTCACTGATGAGACCAGAATGGGTCACCAGTCAGAATCTGCCCGGAAGACAACATCCAGATGCTGTAGACATCAAAGAAGACATCACAGGGCGGCCGTCACCAGACCAACACAGGCCTCCATCCCGGTTGATGACGAGCCCTCAGGCTCCTGCAGCAGACGGGACCCTCACTGATGAGACCAGAACAGGTCACCAGTCAGGATCTGCCGAGAAGACGACATCCAGCCGCTGTAGATATCAGAGAAGACATCACAGGGAGGCAGATTTCCAGACCAACGCAGGCCTCCATCCCGACAGATTACGAGCCCTCAGACTCCTGCAGCAGACAGGACCTCTCACTGATGAGACCAGAACAGGTCACCAGTCAGGATCTGCCCAGATGACATCCAGCCGCTGTAGATATCAGAGAAGACATCACAGGGAGGCAGATTTCCAGACCAACGCAGGCCTCCATCCCGACAGATGACGAGCCCTCAGACTCCTGCAGCAGACAGGACCTCTCACTGATGAGACCAGAACAGGTCACCAGTCAGGATCTGCCCAGAAGATGACATCCAGCTGCCAGGCGAAGGGCAGAGTGTGGAGAAATCAGGGGCAGCGCTGGGAATATTCAGTCTGGACGGAAACAGATCATACATATTACATCTATATACAGTGTGTCCACCCATATCCTGTATACACCGCACCTATATACAGTGTGTCCACCCATATCCTGTATACACCGCACCTATATACAGTGTGTACACCCATATCCTGTATACACCACACCTATATACAGTGTGTACACCCATATCCTGTATACACCGCACCTATATACAGTGTGTCCACCCATATCCTGTATACACACCTATATACAGTGTGTCCACCCATATCCTGTATACACACCTATATACAGTGTGTCCACCCATATCCTGTATACACCGCACCTATATACAGCGTGTCCACCCATATCCTGTATACACCGCACCTATATACAGTGTGTACACCCATATCCTGTATACACCACACCTATATACAGTGGGTCCACCCATATCCTGTATACACCGCACCTATATACAGTGTGTCCACCCATATCCTGTATACACCGCACCTATATACAGTGTGTCCACCCATATCCTGTATACACCGCACCTATATACAGTGTGTCCACCCATATCCTGTATACACCGCACCTATATACAGTGTGTACACCCATATCCTGTATACACCGCACCTATATACAGTGTGTCCACCCATATCCTGTATACACCGCACCTATATACAGTGTGTCCACCCATATCCTGTATACACCGCACCTATATACAGTGTGTCCACCCATATCCTGTATACACCGCACCTATATACAGTGTGTACACCCATATCCTGTATACACCGCACCTATATACAGTGTGTCCACCCATATCCTGTATACACCGCACCTATATACAGTGTGTCCACCCATATCCTGTATACACCGCACTTATATACAGTGTGTCCACCCGTATGGTGTGCAGAGGCCAGATGTGCATTGCAGCCAGATACAGTATGCTGTGCAGAGGCCAGATGTGCATTGCAGCCAAATACAGTATGCTGTGCAGAGGCCAGATGTGCATTGCAGCAAGATACAGTATGCTGTGCAGAGGCCATATGTGCATTGCAGCCAGATACAGTATGCTGTGCAGAGGCCAGATGTGCATTGCAGCCATATACAGTATGCTGTGCAGAGGCCAGATGTGCATTGCTGACATACAGTATGCTGTGCAGAGCCCAGATGTGCATTGCAGCCAGATACAGTATGCTGTGCAGAGTCCAGATGTGCACTGCAGCAAGATACAGTATGCTGTGCAGAGGCCAGATGTGCAATGCAGCCAGATACAGTATGCTGTGCAGAGTCCAGATGTGCATTGCAGCAAGATACAGTATGCTGTGCAGAGGCCATATGTGCATTGCAGCCAGATACAGTATGCTGTGCAGAGGCCAGATGTGCATTGCAGCCATATACAGTATGCTGTGCAGAGGCCAGATGTGCATTGCTGACATACAGTATGCTGTGCAGAGCCCAGATGTGCATTGCAGCCAGATACAGTATGCTGTGCAGAGTCCAGATGTGCACTGCAGCAAGATACAGTATGCTGTGCAGAGGCCAGATGTGCAATGCAGCCAGATACAGTATGCTGTGCAGAGGCCAGATGTGCATTGCAGCAAGATACAGTATGCTGTGCAGAGGCCAGATGTGCATTGCAGCCAGATACAGTATGCTGTGCAGAGGCCAGATGTGCATTGCTGCCAGATACAGTATGCTGTGCAGAGGCCAGATGTGCACTGCAGCCAGATACAGTATGCTGTGCAGAGGCCAGATGTGCATTGCAGCCAGATACAGTATGCTGTGCAGAGGCCAGATGTGCATTGCAGCAAGATACAGTATGCTGTGCAGAGGCCAGATGTGCACTGCAGCCATATACAGTATGCTGTGCAGAGGCCAGATGTGCATTGCTGCCAGATACAATATGCTGTGCAGAGCCCAGATGTGCATTTCAGCAAGATACAGTATGCTGTGCAGAGCCCAGATGTGCATTGCAGCCAGATACAGTATGCTGTGCAGAGTCCAGATGTGCATTGCAGCCAGATACAGTATGCTGTGCAGAGGCCAGATGTGCATTGCAGCAAGATACAGTATGCTGTGCAGAGGCCAGATATGCATTGCAGCAGGATACAGTATGCTGTGCAGAGGCCAGATGTGCATTGCAGCCAGATACAGTATGCTGTGCAGAGGCCAGATGAGCATTGCAGCAGGATACAGTATGCTGTGCAGAGGCCAGATGTGCATTGCAGCCAGATACAGTATGCTTTGCTGAGGCCAGATGTGCATTGCAGCCAGATACAGTATGCTGTGCAGAGTCCAGATGTGCATTGCAGCCAGATACAGTATGCTGTGCAGAGTCCAGATGTGCATTGCTGCCAGATACAGTATGCTGTGCAGAGGCCAGATGTGCATTACAGCAAGATACAGTATGCTGTGCAGAGGCCAGATGTGCCATTGCAGCAAGATACAGTATGCTGTGCAGAGGCCAGATGTGCATTGCAGCCAGATACAGTATGCTGTGCAGAGGCCAGATGTGCATTGCAGCAGGATACAGTATGCTGTGCAGAGGCCAGATGTGCATTGCAGCCATATACAGTATGCTGTGCAGAGGCCAGATGTGCATTGCAGCCAGATACAGTATGCTGTGCAGGGTCCAGATGTGCATTGCAGCAAGATACAGTATGCTGTGCAGAGGCCAGATGTGCATTGCAGCCAGATACAGTATGCTGTGCAGAGTCCAGATGTGCATTGCAGCAAGATACAGTATGCTGTGCAGAGGCCAGATGTGCATTGCAGCCAGATACAGTATGCTGTGCAGAGGCCAGATGTGCATTGCAGCAAGATGCAGTATGCTGTGCAGAGGCCAGATGTGCATTGCAGCCAGATACAGTATGCTGTGCAGAGGCCAGATGTGCATTGCAGCAAGATGCAGTATGCTGTGCAGAGGCCAGATGTGCATTGCAGCAAGATACAGTATGCTGTGCAGAGGCCAGATGTGCATTGCTGCCAGATACAGTATGCTGTGCAGAGCCCAGATGTGCATTGCAGCCAGATACAGTATGCTGTGCAGAGGCCCAGATGTGCATTGCAGCCAGATACAGTATGCTGTGCAGAGGCCAGATGTGCATTGCAGCAAGATACAGTATGCTGTGCAGAATCCAGATGTGCATTGCAGCAAGATACAGTATGCTGTGCAGAGTCCAGATGTGCATTGCAGCCAGATACAGTATGCTGTGCAGAGTCCAGATGTGCATTGCAGCAAGATACAGTATGCTGTGCAGAGGCCAGATGTGCATTGCAGCCAGATACAGTATGCTGTGCAGAGGCCAGATGTGCATTGCAGCAAGATACAGTATGCTGTGCAGAGGCCAGATGTGCATTGCAGCAAGATACAGTATGCTGTGCAGAGGCCAGATGTGCATTGCTGCCAGATATAGTATGCTGTGCAGAGTCCAGATGTGCATTGCAGCCAGATACAGTATGCTGTGCAGAGGCCAGATGTGCATTGCAGCAAGATACAGTATGCTGTGCAGAGGCAGATGTGCATTGCTGCCAGATACAGTATGCTGTGCAGAGGCCAGATGTGCATTGCTGCCAGATACAGTATGCTGTGCAGAGCCCAGATGTACATTGCTGCCAGATACAGTATGCTGTGCAGAGGCCAGATGTGCATTGCAGTAAGATACAGTATGCTGTGCAGAGGCCAGATGTGCATTGCTGCCAGATACAGTATGCTGTGCAGAGGCCAGATGTGCATTGCAGCAAGATACAGTATGCTGTGCAGAGGCCAGATGTGCATTGCAGCAAGATACAGTATGCTGTGCAGAGGCCAGATGTGCATTGCTGCCAGATACAGTATGCTGTGCAGAGGCCAGATGTGCATTGCAGCTGACGGGGGCCACTAATGAGCGCCATATGCGTGACCAGCATTCAATGTTTTGGGGGTGGGGGAGGGGTGTCATGGGTTTCATATCATAGCATTTCTGTATGCAAGGTATCGATTCGTATTGAATTGATGATGTCCTACAATTTTGTAATTCACTTTTTTTCTCTATCTCGTTCCGTTTTCGAGATAAAAATGTTAACTCCGTTGTTTTCCACCAGGTGGCGCTATAGGTGGTTTCATTGCGTAGCGCATTGGTACTTTACTATACCTAGACACCACTTCTATGCCTATAGCTGCCGCCGTTCTCAAGTTAATGGCGGTGGAAAGGATATGGGTGGATACACTGTATATAGGTGCGGTGTATACAGGATATGGGTGGACACACTGTATATAGGTGCGGTGTATACAGGATATGAGTGGACACACTGTATATAGGTGCGGTGTATACAGGATATGGGTGGACACACTGTATATAGGTGCGGTGTATACAGGATATGAGTGGACACACTGTATATAGGTGCGGTGTATACAGGATATGGGTGGACACACTGTATATAGGTGCGGTGTATACAGGATATGGGTGGACACACTGTATATAGGTGCAGTGTATACAGGATATGGGTGGACACACTGTATATAGGTGCGGTGTATACAGGATATGGGTGGACACACTGTATATAGGTGCGGTGGATAGGATATGGGTGGACACACTGTATATAGGTGCGGTGGATAGGATATGGGTGGACACACTGTATATAGGTGCGGTGGATAGGATATGGGTGGACACGCTGTATATAGGTGCGGTGGATAGGATATGGGTGGACACACTGTATATAGGTGCGGTGGATAGGATATGGGTGGACACACTGTATATAGGTGCGGTGGATAGGATATGGGTGGACACACTGTATATAGGTGCGGTGGATAGGATATGGGTGGACACACTGTATATAGGTGCGGTGGATAGGATATGGGTGGACACACTGTATATAGGTGCGGTGTATACAGGATATGGGTGGACACACTGTATATAGATGCGGTGGATAGGATATGGGTGGACACACTGTATATAGGTGCGGTGTATACAGGATATGGGTGGACACACTGTATATAGGTGCGGTGTATACAGGATATGGGTGGACACACTGTATATAGATGCGGTGGATAGGATATGGGTGGACACACTGTATATAGGTGCGGTGTATACAGGATATGGGTGGACACACTGTATATAGGTGCGGTGTATACAGGATATGGGTGGACACACTGTATATAGATGCGGTGGATAGGATATGGGTGGACACACTGTATATAGGTGCGGTGGATAGGATATGGGTGGACACACTGTATATAGGTGCGGTGGATAGGATATGGGTGGACACGCTGTATATAGGTGCGGTGGATAGGATATGGGTGGACACACTGTATATAGGTGCGGTGGATAGGATATGGGTGGACACACTGTATATAGGTGCGGTGGATAGGATATGGGTGGACACACTGTATATAGGTGCGGTGGATAGGATATGGGTGGACACACTGTATATAGGTGCGGTGGATAGGATATGGGTGGACACACTGTATATAGGTGCGGTGTATACAGGATATGGGTGGACACACTGTATATAGATGTGGTGGATAGGATATGGGTGGACACACTGTATATAGGTGCGGTGTATACAGGATATGGGTGGACACACTGTATATAGGTGCGGTGTATACAGGATATGGGTGGACACACTGTATATAGATGCGGTGGATAGGATATGGGTGGACACACTGTATATAGGTGCGGTGTATACAGGATATGGGTGGACACACTGTATATAGGTGCGGTGTATACAGGATATGGGTGGACACACTGTATATAGGTGCGGTGTATACAGGATATGGGTGGACACACTGTATATAGATGCGGTGGATAGGATATGGGTGGACACACTGTATATAGGTGCGGTGGATAGGATATGGGTGGACACACTGTATATAGGTGCGGTGGATAGGATATGGGTGGACACACTGTATATAGGTGCGGTGGATAGGATATGGGTGGACACACTGTATATAGGTGCGGTGGATAGGATATGGGTGGACACACTGTATAGACACAGACACGGCAAGTCAGTGGTAGTTTGAGTCTCCGCCCATACAGCCAGCCATAAGCACATCACAGAGTGGGCGGGCTTTTTCACACTTTTTTTTGGGTTGCACAGTACATGTGATCACGCTGTTGTCACCGCCAGTGTGAGCTGTACAAAAACTGCAAGAGGGTCGCACTGGAGTGAGCACAGAGTGTACCCGAGCACAGCATTGCTCGGAAAGGTTTGTTCGCACATAAAGCATCCGAACCCCGAACCCAAACCTTCACTTTAAAAGTCAGAGTTCAGTACGAAAACCGAACCTCAGGGTCACTCATCTGTACACACAACACAATATAAACACCCCAGAAACACATCCCCCCCCCACACACCATATACAGTTAGGTCCAGAAATCTTTGGACAGTGACACAATTTTGGCGAGTTGGGCTCTGCATGCCACCACATTGGATTTGAAATGAAACCTCTACAACAGAATTCAAGTGCAGATTGTAACGTTTAATTTGAAGGTTTGAACAAAAATATCTGATAGAAATTGTAGGAATTGTCACATTTCTTTACAAACACTCCACATTTTAGGAGGTCAAAAGTAATTGGACAAATAAACCAATCCCAAACAAAATATTTTTATTTTCAATATTTTGTTGCGAATCCTTTGGAGGCAATCACTGCCTTAAGTCTGGAACCCATGGACATCACCAAACGCTGGGTTTCCTCCTTCTTAATGCTTTGCCAGGCCTTTACAGCCGCAGCCTTCAGGTCTTGCTTGTTTGTGGGTCTTTCCGTCTTAAGTCTGGATTTGAGCAAGTGAAATGCATGCTCAATTGGGTTAAGATCTGGTGATTGACTTGGCCATTGCAGAAGGTTCCACTTTTTTGCACTCATGAACTCCTGGGTAGCTTTGGCTGTATGCTTGGGGTCATTGTCCATCTGTACTATGAAGCGCCGTCCGATCAACTTTGCGGCATTTGGCTGAATCTGGGCTGAAAGTATATCCCGGTACACTTCAGAATTCATCCGGCTACTCTTGTCTGCTGTTATGTCATCAATAAACACAAGTGACCCAGTGCCATTGAAAGCCATGCATACCCATGCCATCATGTTGCCTCCACCATGTTTTACAGAGGGTGTGGTGTGCCTTGGATCATGTGCCGTTCCCTTTCTTCTCCAAACTTTTTTCTTCCCATCATTCTGGTACAGGTTGATCTTTCTCTCATCTGTCCATAGAATACTTTTCCAGAACTGAGCTGGCTTCATGAGGTGTTTTTCAGCAAATGTAACTCTGGCCTGTCTATTTTTGGAATTGATGAATGGTTTGCATCTAGATGTGAACCCTTTGTATTTACTTTCATGGAGCCTTCTCTTTACTGTTGACTTAGAGACAGATACACCTACTTCACTGAGAGTGTTCTGGACTTCAGTTGATGTTTTGAACGGGTTCTTCTTCACCAAAGAAAGTATGCGGCGATCACCCACCACTGTTGTCATCCGGGGACGCCCAGGCCTTTTTGAGTTCCCAAGCTCACCAGTCAATTCATTTTTTCTCAGAATGTACCCGACTGTTGATTTTGCTACTCCAAGCATGTCTGCTATCTCTCTGATGGATTTTTTCTTTTTTTTCAGCCTCAGGATGTTCTGCTTCACCTCAATTGAGAGTTCCTTAGACCGCATGTTGTCTGGTCACAGCAACAGCTTCCAAATGCAAAACCACACACCTGTAATCAACCCCAGACCTTTTAACTACTTCATTGATTACAGGTTAACGAGGGAGACGTCTTCAGAGTTAATTGCAGCCCTTAGAGTCCCTTGTCCAATTACTTTTGGTCCCTTGAAAAAGAGGAGGCTATGCATTACAGAGCTATGATTCCTAAACCCTTTCTCCGATTGGGATGTGAAAACTCTCATATTGCAGCTGGGAGTGTGCACTTTCAGGCCATATTATATATAGAATTGTATTTCTGAACATGTTTTTGTAAACAGCTAAAATAACAAAACTTGTGTCACTGTCCAAATATTTCTGGACCTAACTGTACATTCTACACAACACATTGTACACACACCACTATACAGAGACCATACACATACACATACACACCACTATACAGAGACCATACACACACACATTCTACACAACACACATTGTACACACACACCACTATACAGAGACCATACACACACTATACCCAAGCATCACACCATGCACACACATTATACACAACACATTGTACACACACACCACTATACAAAGACCATACACATACACATACACACCACTATACAGAGACCATACACATACACATACACACCACTATACAGAGACCATACACATACACACCACTATACAGAGACCATACACACACATACACACACATTCTACACAACACACATTGTACACACACACCACTATACAGAGACCATACACACACTATACCCAAGCATCACACCATGCACACACATTATACACAACACATTGTACACACACACACCACTATACAGAGACCATACACATACACATACACACCACTATACAGAGACCATACACATACACATACACACCACTATACAGAGACCATACACACACACATACACACACACATTCTACACAACACACATTGTACACACACACCACTATACAGAGACCATACACACACACATTATACACAACACATTGTACACACACACACACACCACTATACAGAGACCATACACACACTATACCCAAGCATCACACCATGCACACACATTATACACAACACATTGTACACACACACACCACTATACAGAGACCATACACACACTATACCCAAGCATCACACCATGCACACACATTATACACAACACATTGTACACACACACACCACTATACAGAGACCATACACACACATTCTACACAACACACATTGTACACACACACCACTATACAGAGACCATACACACACTATACCCAAGCATCACACCACACACACACACATTATACACAACACATTGTACACACACACACACACCACACACACACACCACTATACAGAGACCATACACACACTATACCCAAGCATCACACCACACACATTATACACAACACATTGTACACACACCACTATACAGAGACAATACACACACACATACACACATTCTACACAACACACATTGTACACACACTCCACTATACAGAGACCATACACACACTATACCCAAACATCACACACACACACACACACACCATATACATTCTACACAACACACATTACTATACAGAGACCATACACACACTATACCCAAGCATCACACCATGCACACGCACACACACACACACCATATACAACACACACCACTATACAGAGACCATACACACACTATACATAAACATCACACCACACACTACACAAACCATACACTCCAGTAACTATACACACCACACTACAGACAAACACACACACACACACACACACACACACACTATGATGACTCAGAGTCAATGAAGAATGTCTGGCCACTTGTTCGGGTGTGAGCTAGTCTTAATTTGCCAGATGTACCATTCCATTGATCATTATGTAAAGGACCATGAGCCATTGTTTCATGTAAGACTGTCCAGTGCCCCTTTTTGTATGCCAATTTGTGAAATTCCTGATGATTATGGATTGCATCAGCTCCCTTCTCTCTATTAGTCTGCATCATTTGGGGGACAATTATGCAGTCTAATTGAGCTAAAAATAAGGAAGCAGCCATGTTTATCTACCTCCCAATCCTGTGGGGCATAATGCTCTGAAATGGCAGCTGAGGGATATTAAAAAGGGCCTTGTCCCGGTCTCTGCTGATCCTACAGGACCTCATCCTAGGGACTGTTGTTCTAGCTGGTGGATTACAGAACTGCTCCACTGCCCAACACAGAGGCCACATATTTGTTTGGAGACTCCAGGTTGGGACAATCCAGTCTCCTGGCTACATACGTTGCTGTGCTCAGTTAGCTTCGTAAGTTTGCCGCTATCTCCTTTGAGTGGATGCCCACCAAAAGTAGGGTGCTGCTGCCTGGGGTAGTGGTCCTGGATGCCTCGAGGTTGCAGAGGATCTAATCCCTGGTGAGTAAGCAGAGAGACTCATTTGTGTCCTTGTGGGGAATGTACTATAAGCTGTTGACTGTTGGTGTCCCTATAAAGTCTTACCGGAGTGTAGTGACCTCACCCTGTGTTGTCTGTATCATCTTCTGCCTAGGAGCAAGGAGTATGGTGGTTCTGTGGGATGAGCCCTGTCCCATGCAGTTTTTCTAAAGACAGTCAATCCAATGGATGGGAGCACTCACAGACCCTCGGCACTTCACAACTGGTAGCAGCAGGGTATACCACTCAGCCCGGCTGATCTGGGGGAGATTAAGGGGACTGGTGTTCATAGACACTGTCCAAGGGCTCCACAACCAAGGAGGCATATAGGCATACCCAACAGGCCATAGGTGAGGCATACAATGCAGGTTTTGGACGACACCGTGTCCAACCCCATCAGCTCCATTTTGAGAAGAGGACCGGAGTGGACACAGCCACAACAGGATTTGGCAACTACAAGCGCTGTGTCAGCTTCGATAGCATGAGCACTGGGCCATTGACACCTGGACGGATTTGATCCAGGAATTGGTCTGTTGAGATGCCCAGAAAGTCTTTGAGGATAACGAAAACCCTGCCAAGGATGACCCAGAGGATATAAACTGCTTGTCTGTTCAATGAGCTGGCTGGAATTAATCAAGTCCCAAGCAGCTCGAATCAGAGTTATTTATCACATTGGGGCCCAGAGCATCAAGGGTGGGAGGGGGGGGGGGGGGGGAAGTCTTGTGGTATGGAAAATGATTTGGAAGTTCCAGATTTCTTACCACCAGCACATACCTCCATGATGGTCCACCAACAAGGAAATCATCCCCACTGCAGGGACATACCAGTATATAATGAGTCCAGCACCGAGCTAGATGAACCCCTGCAAAATTTTGAGCCCCCGATTCTGATGCACCAGATGCTCACAACTGATGGGGCCACATACCTGTGGACTAGTCTGATTGACTGGTCCCAGGAGGCTGTCCGGTCGCTTGAGTCTCGAAACTGCCTGGACTATTAAGGATACACAACGTGATAAAAAGGTAAACCAGCTCACCGCATGATCAAGATTCTGCGCAAGGAAAAACGCTCTGAAACATGGCATCTCTGAAGAAAAACTGAAGGTCCAATTCCCGGAAGCTGGAGCTTCAGTTTTTCTTCACTATTAAGGACACCCTGTTGGTCTTTTTTACCTTCACCCGCAAGAGTTACAGCACAAAGTTACAGACTTGGTCTTGCCTAGGGGCCTCCCATTTTTAATTTGGCAGTCAACTCAGATGGCACTGCAATAACTAGTATGATGGTGGGCTGCCCACTCCTCTGCTGCCCTCTGGAACGTAATCACACTTAACTTATGGAGAAGATGATTCCAGAAATACGAGAATGGGTAGCCAACTGGAAGCTGACACTCCAGAGCGAGCAGCCCGATTGGCTGACGAGTTTACAGCCAATCAACCTTGCTGGAGACACAATATGCCCAGCAATCCCAGGAGACCCTTCAATCAGGGACTCGAGTGGCCATCAGCCAATGGAGCAGGACTATCATGCTACCCAGCAGAATCCCCACCAGGACAAAAGTTTACCAACGGGGTCCGTGAATTGTCTAATCCACAACACATATACAGTATATAGGCAGGCATATATCCAAAAATTGTCGCCAAGGCCTCATGCCTAGAGCCCATCTGTTGGTCCAGCCAATCAATGTCTACCGAGACTAGCCATCGGGGTATGGGATACACCAGCAGTTGGGAAAGTGATATACCTGCCCACACCCCATACGGCAGGTTGACCACCCTATACCTGCCAAACTCCATCGCTACAACCAGCCGGTCAAAATCTGTTAACTCTAGACTCAGGTTTCAGGACACTGGGTCTTCCATCACTCTGGTCACCCGTGATATTTTCTCCCAGAACATTTGCCGGCCGCCAATTGACTATCTCCCTGGCTGGGAGTCAGTGGTTGGACAGCCCTCTGGCACCTATGCAGTTGAACTGGGGGACCGACCAAGGAGAGGTCTAACGGAGGCGCTCATGGACGGAATCCCATCC
Organism: Anomaloglossus baeobatrachus; assembly: GCF_048569485.1. Lineage (NCBI taxonomy): Eukaryota > Metazoa > Chordata > Amphibia > Anura > Aromobatidae > Anomaloglossus > Anomaloglossus baeobatrachus. The sequence continues at coordinate 800,816,858 of NC_134354.1, forward strand.
TTTACAACTCTTATTTTGGAGAACGATCCAGGATAAGGGCTATCCAGCCAGTTTATTACAGTCATCACCTGCAAACAAGCCCAGCAGCATGTAAATCCTTCTGTCACTCATTCCAAACCTCCCTCATCCTCCTCTGAGCCGGCGACAGTAAGTACACCTGACCAGACTGTGGCCATTGACTGGGGGGAGATAAATCGTAAGGAGTTTAGAGAAGCCCAACTCATGGATCCCATCCTAGAACTTATCCGGAGTATGGCTGCCCGACATGGGGAAAGAAATCAGAGGATGTGTATAGATGAGAGAAGGAGCTCATATATTGGGAAGAGCTTACATTCTGCCCAAAGAAACCAAGGATACATGTTCATTAGCTCAAGGGACCCCAGCAGCACAGACCCAAACTCCTGTGCTTGGCCCATCACATGCCTGAAGCTGGGCACATGGGTGAAGGGGGTCAAAAATTCCCGGGCCTGCCTGTTGTATAGTTTTTTTTGCCCGAGAATCACTCTGGAGGTGCAGAAATACCAACCCTCTTGTCCGCTGTGTCAATGGATGAGGGCTATTGTTGCCTCCTTCAATCCCTGCTCTTATTAGGTAAACTGTTCTAGGGGATTGTCATAGTAGGCCCCTTAGCTGTCCCCAGCTGCAGCGGAAACTGGGTCATCCTCTCCCTGGTTGATTTTGCTATCCGTTAAACTGTCATCCATAGATGCAGAGCACATGGCTCAAGCTCTACTGGATATCTTTAGTAGAGTAGGGTTCCCACAGGAGATATTGACCGACCTGGGGACCCCGTTCCAAAGCAACTAAATTCAGACTATGAGAAACATGGCTTCTGCCGCTTGCGCATCACCCCTTACCACCCTGAAACTATCGGGTTATGTGAGCGCTTCAACGGAAAGCTCAAACAGCTCATTAGCCGGTATGTGGAGTCAGAGGGGTGAGTGGGAGAAAACCTGCAGCAGCTCCTCTGCCAAACGGGAGGTGCTACAGTATTTTACAAGGTTCTCCCCCATTGAGTGCTGTACGGCTGAAAGATACGAGGGCCTTCAGAGCTGGTACAAGAGAGTTGGAAGGGCAATTTCGCCACAAAAGAGGTTCCCATTTTGGATTGTGTCAGACCCTGAGGATTTGCATATGGACAGAGGGTTCTAGTACTACTATGCTAAAAAAAACAACAAACAAATCTGTAAGCCACGTGGATGGGTACGTTCACCATTACCAGGAAATGCAAGAATAATGACTACACCGTGGCTGTGGCTCACACAGGGGTTTGTGTACGGCCCACCATGTCAACAGGCTAAAAGCTTATGAGGAACAGGAGGTCACCAACTTAGCAGTTTCTTGTCGCCCGTTTGATGACCCAGATATGGATCAGATCCCGGACTTATTCATGGACTCCAAAATTGGAATTGTGGTAACAGATGTCCAGTTGGGGCAGTGGCTTGGTCCATCACAGAAGCAAAAGTTAACAAACCTGCTAAGAACATATCGGCCTCTGCTCATGAGCAAGCCTAGTCGAACACCCCTGGTCCAATATTACAGGGGCAACCACCCCACTCAGACAGCCCGCCTACAGGGTGACACCTCCAGTGTTGGCAATAATGAAGGCTGAGGTGGATCAAATGTTCATTATGAGGGTCATCGTTCACTCCCACACCCCATTTGCTGCCAGTGTAGTGCTGGTGCCCAAGAAGGACAAGAGTACTCGCTTCTGCGTGGACTATTCGAGACTCAACGAAGTCCCAGTTACAGACGCCTATCCCATGCCCCGAGTGCATGAACTACTGGACGGGGTAGGTGGGTCTCGGTTCATACCCACCCTCGATCTGGGTATGGATATTGAAAGATCCCACTCGTAAGAGAGGCTCAAGAGAAATCCGCGTTCATCACCCAATTAACCTGTAAGAGTTTACCATTATGGCATTTGGGATGAAGAATCGCCTGTGAGGTGCAATATGCAGCCAGGACCACGGGCAGTACCCAGAGGTGTATACTGCTAATCCCTGCCTCACCGTCCCTGTATACACCAGCATAGATAAAGGGATCTTTACAAAAACTATGTCTAAAGATCCCATATGATATGCTAATGAGCAAGGGGACTAGTCCCAAGGGCGTTACTTCCCTTGGCTAGTTGGCGCCCTTAGCATGTATGCATGCCCCTGTGGGTGTACTATCACATGCTAATGAATGCGCAGCATCCGAGGATAGTCGCACTCCCCTCTCTGCTGCCAGCGCGTCCGACTCCTGGATTTTAACCCCGGAGTTTCGGTCATGCACACACTCGTCCCCCGGGGCTGCAGCGTCTGCGCAGACTCGTCCCCCGGGGCTGCAGCGTCTGCGCAGACTCGTCCCCCGGGGCTGCAGCGTCTGCGCAGACTCGTCCCCCGGGGCTGCAGGGGAAGGTGAGGACCTCCTTGGTGAGGCTCAGATCTTACGTCGGTTTCGGCACTGATGCATCAATTACCGTATTCGGGGGAGTCGGGTTCGGACACTCGTCTCACCAGCGCTTCCAATTTCTTCACATTTTGCTGCTTCAGAGCGAAAGTCAGAACAACCGGGTCATTATAGGCGAAATGCTCTGCAGGAAACCAACCCTGTGGGACGCTGGAGAAAAAATGCAGAGTATCACCCCTCAGCTGACGAGGATAAAACCCAAGAGGATAAGGTGCACAGGACGTGTATCTCCTGCAGGATAGTCCGTGCTGTGTATATATTACAGGCAGGATAGTCCGTGCTGTGTATATATTAAAGACAGGATAGCCGGGTGTACAGGACGTGTATCTCCTGCAGGATAGTCCGTGCTGTGTATATATTACAGGCAGGATAGTCCGTGCTGTGTATATATTACAGACAGGATAGCCGGGTGTACAGGACGTGTATCTCCTGCAGGATAGTCCGTGCTGTGTATATATTACAGGCAGGATAGTCCGTGCTGTGTATATATTACAGACAGGATAGCCGGGTGTACAGGACGTGTATCTCCTGCAGGATAGTCCGGGCTGTGTATATATTACAGGCAGGATAGCCGGGTGTACAGGACGTGTATCTCCTGCAGGATAGTCCGGGCTGTGTATATATTCCAGGCAGGATAGTCCGGGTGTACAGGACGTGTATCTCCTGCAGGATAGTCCGGGCTGTGTATATATTACAGGCAGGATAGTCCGTGCTGTGTATATATTACAGGCAGGATAGTCCGTGCTGTGTATATATTAAAGACAGGATAGCCGGGTGTACAGGACGTGTATCTCCTGCAGGATAGTCCGTGCTGTGTATATATTACAGGCAGGATAGTCCGTGCTGTGTATATATTACAGACAGGATAGCCGGGTGTACAGGACGTGTATCTCCTGCAGGATAGTCCGTGCTGTGTATATATTACAGGCAGGATAGCCGGGTGTACAGGACGTGTATCTCCTGCAGGATAGTCCGTGCTGTGTATATATTACAGACAGGATAGCCAGGTGTACAGGACGTGTATCTCCTGCAGGATAGTCCGGGCTGTGTATATATTACAGGCAGGATAGCCGGGTGTACAGGACGTGTATCTCCTGCAGGATAGTCCGGGCTGTGTATATATTCCAGGCAGGATAGTCCGGGTGTACAGGACGTGTATCTCCTGCAGGATAGTCCGGGCTGTGTATATATTACAGGCAGGATAGCCAGGTGTACAGGACATGTATCTCCTGCAGGATAGTCCGGGCTGTGTATATATTACAGGCAGGATAGCCGGGTGTACAGGACGTGTATCTCCTGCAGGATAGTCCGGGCTGTGTATATATTACAGGCATGATAGCCGGGTGTACAGGACGTGTATCTCCTGCAGGATAGTCCGGGCTGTGTATATATTCCAGGCAGGATAGCCGGGTGTACAGGACGTGTATCTCCTGCAGTATAGTCCGGGCTGTGTATATATTACAGGCAGGATAGCCGGGTGTACAGGACGTGTATCTCCTGCAGGATAGTCCGGGCTGTGTATATATTCCAGGCAGGATAGCCGGGTGTACAGGACGTGTATCTCCTGCAGTATAGTCCGGGCTGTGTATATATTACAGGCAGGATAGCCGGGTGTACAGGACGTGTATCTCCTGCAGGATAGTCCGGGCTGTGTATATATTACAGGCAGGATAGCCGGGTGTACAGGACGTGTATCTCCTGCAGGATAGTCCGGGCTGTGTATATATTACAGGCATGATAGCCGGGTGTACAGGACGTGTATCTCCTGCAGGATAGTCCGGGCTGTGTATATATTCCAGGCAGGATAGCCGGGTGTACAGGACGTGTATCTCCTGCAGTATAGTCCGGGCTGTGTATATATTACAGGCAGGATAGCCGGGTGTACAGGACGTGTATCTCCTGCAGGATAGTCCGGGCTGTGTATATATTACAGGCAGGATAGCCGGGTGTACAGGACGTGTATCCCCTGCAGTATAGTCCGTGCTGTGTATATATTACAGACAGGATAGCCGGGTGTACAGGACGTGTATCTCCTGCAGGATAGTCCGGGCTGTGTATATATTACAGGCAGGATAGCCGGGTGTACAGGACATGTATATCCCGCAGGATAGTCCGGGCTGTGTATATATTACAGGCATGATAGCCGGGTGTACAGGACGTGTATCTCCTGCAGGATAGTCCAGGCTGTGTATATATTACAGGCAGGATAGTCCAGGCTGTGTATATATTCCAGGCAGGATAGCCGGGTGTACAGGACGTGTATCTCCTGCAGTATAGTCCGGGCTGTGTATATATTACAGAAAGGATAGCCGGGTGTACAGGACGTGTATCTCCTGCAGGATAGTCCGGGCTGTGTATATATTACAGGCAGGATAGCCGGGTGTACAGGACGTGTATCTCCTGTAGGATAGTCCGGGCTGTGCATATATTACAGGCAGGATAGCCAGGTGTACAGGACGTGTATCTCCTGCAGGATAGTCCGGGCTGTGTATATATTACAGGCAGGATAGCCGGGTGTACAGGACGTGTATCTCCTGCAGGATAGTCCGAACTGTGTATATATTACAGGCAGGATATCCAGGTGTACAGGACGTGTATCTCCTGCAGGATAGTCCGGGCTGTGTATATATTCCAGGCAGGATAGCCGGGTGTACAGGACGTGTATCTCCTGCAGGATAGTCCGGGCTGTGTATATATTACAGGCAGGATAGCCGGGTGTACAGGACGTGTATCTCCTGCAGGATAGTCCGGGCTGTGTATATATTACAGGCAGGATAACCGGGTGTACAGGACGTGTATCTCCTGCAGTATAGTCCGGGCTGTGTATATATTACAGGCAGGATAGCCGGGTGTACAGGACGTGTATCTCCTGCAGGATAGTCCGGGCTGTGTATATATTCCAGGCAGGATAGCCGGGTGTACAGGACGTGTATCACCTGCAGGATAGTCCGGGCTGTGTATATATTACAGGCAGGATAGCCGGGTGTACAGGACGTGTATCTCCTGCAGTATAGTCCGGGCTGTGTATATATTACAGGCAGGATAGCCGGGTGTACAGGAATGTGTATCTCCTGCAGGATAGTCCGGGCTGTGTATATATTACAGGCAGGATAGCCGGGTGTACAGGACGTGTATCTCCTGCAGGATAGTCCGGGCTGTGTATATATTACAGGCAGGATAGCCGGGTGTACAGGACGTGTATCTCCTGCAGGATAGTCCGGGCTGTGTATATATTACAGGCAGGATAACCGGGTGTACAGGACGTGTATCTCCTGCAGTATAGTCCGGGCTGTGTATATATTACAGGCAGGATAGCCGGGTGTACAGGACGTGTATCTCCTGCAGGATAGTCCGGGCTGTGTATATATTCCAGGCAGGATAGCCGGGTGTACAGGACGTGTATCACCTGCAGGATAGTCCGGGCTGTGTATATATTACAGGCAGGATAGCCGGGTGTACAGGACGTGTATCTCCTGCAGTATAGTCCGGGCTGTGTATATATTACAGGCAGGATAGCCGGGTGTACAGGAATGTGTATCTCCTGCAGGATAGTCCGGGCTGTGTATATATTACAGGCAGGATAGCCGGGTGTACAGGACGTGTATCTCCTGCAGGATAGTCCGGGCTGTGTATATATTACAGGCAGGATAGCCGGGTGTACAGGACGTGTATCTCCTGCAGGATAGTCCGGGCTGTGTATATATTCCAGGCAGGATAGCCTGGTGTACAGGATGTGTATCTCCTGCAGTATAGTCCGGGCTGTGTATATATTACAGGCAGGATAGCCGGGTGTACAGGAATATGTATCTCCTGCAGGATAGTCCAGGCTGTGTATATATTACAGGCAGGATAGCCGGGTGTACAGGACGTGTATCTCCTGCAGTATAGTCCGGGCTGTGTATATATTACAGGCAGGATAGCCGGGTGTACAGGAATGTGTATCTCCTGCAGGATAGTCCGGGCTGTGTATATATTACAGACAGGATAGCCGGGTGTACAGGACGTGTATCCCCTGCAGTATAGTCCGGGCTGTGTATATATTACAGGCAGGATAGCCGGGTGTACAGGACGTGTATCTCCTGCAGGATAGTCCGGGCTGTGTATATATTACAGGCAGGATAGCCGGGTGTACAGGACGTGCATCTCCTGCAGGATAGTCCGGGCTGTGTATATATTACAGGTAGGATAGCTGGCTGTACAGGACGTGTATCTCCTGCAGGATAGTCCGGGCTGTGTATATATTGCAGGCAGGATAGTCGGGTGTACAGGACGTGTATCCCCTGAAGGATAGTCCGGGCTGTGTATATATTACAGGCAGGATAGCCGGGTGTACAGGACGTGTATCCCCTGCAGGATAGTCCGGGCTGTGTATATATTACAGGCAGGATAGCCAGGTGTACAGGACGTGTATCTCCTGCAGTATAGTCCGGGCTGTGTATATATTACAGAAAGGATAGCCGGGTGTACAGGACGTGTATCTCCTGCAGGATAGTCCGGGCTGTGTATATATTACAGGCAGGATAGCCGGGTGTACAGGACGTGTATCTCCTGTAGGATAGTCCGTGCTGTGTAAATATTACAGGCAGGATAGTCCGGGCTGTGTATATATTACAGGCAGGATAGCAGGGTGTACAGGATGTGTATCTCCTGCAGGATAGTCCGGGCTGTGTATATATTACAGGCAGGATAGTCCGGGTGTACAGGACGTGTATCTCCTGCAGGATAGTCCGGGCTGTGTATATATTACAGGCAGGATAGCCGGGTGTACAGGACGTGTATCTCCTGCAGGATAGTCCGGGCTGTGTATATATTACAGGCAGGATAGCCGGGTGTACAGGACGTGTATCCCCTGCAGGATAGTCCGGGCTGTGTATATATTCCAGGCAGGATAGTCGGGTGTACAGGACGTGTATCTCCTGCAGGATAGTCCGGACTGTGTATATATTACAGGCAGGATAGCCGGGTGTACAGGACGTGTATATATTACAGGCAGGATAGCCCGGGCTGTGTATATATTACAGGCAGGATAGCCGGGTGTACAGGACGTGTATCTCCTGCAGGATAGTCCGGGCTGTGTATATATTACAGGCAGGATAGCCGGGTGTACAGGACGTGTATCCCCTGCAGGATAGTCCGGGCTGTGTATATATTCCAGGCAGGATAGTCGGGTGTACAGGACGTGTATCTCCTGCAGGATAGTCCGGACTGTGTATATATTACAGGCAGGATAGCCGGGTGTACAGGACGTGTATATATTACAGGCAGGATAGCCCGGGTTGTGTATATGTTACAGGCAGGATAGCCGGGTGTACAGGACGTGTATATATTACAGGCAGGATAGCCCGGGTTGTGTATATGTTACAGGCAGGATAGCCGCGTGTACATACAATAACATATGATACTACGTCTCCTCCTGAATTTGTGACTCTCCTGTGGGGGGTTTGTAGTATATGATGTGGGGGCTGCACTGACCTGAGACTCTGGTCCAGCTCTGGGAAGACCCCACAATCCGCCATCTTCAGTTGGATGCAGAGTAGAACCAGAAAGCAGCAGGACCTGCGCAGGAACAGGCGCAGCGTTATACCAAGGCAATACCGGGGGCCACAATACACTGCAATACCGGGGGCCACAATACACTGCAATACCGGGGGCCACAATACACTGCAATACCGGGGGCCACAATACACTGCAATACCGGGGGCCACAATACACTGCAATACCGGGGGCCACAATACACTGCAATACCGGGGGCCACAATACACTGCAATACCGGGGGCCACAATACACTGCAATACCGGGGGCCACAATACACTGCAATACCGGGGGCCACAATACACTGTAATACCGGGGGCCACAATACACTGCAATACCGGGGGCCACAGTACACTGCAATACCGGGGGCCACAATACACTGCAATACCGGGGGCCACAATACACTGCAATACCGGGGGCCTCAGTACACCGCAATACCGGGGGCCACAATACACCGCAATACCGGGGGCCTCAATACACCGCAATACCGGGGGCCACAATACACCGCAATACCGGGGGCCACAATACACCGCAATACCGGGGGCCACAATACACCGCAATACCGGGGGCCACAATACACCGCAATACCGGGGGCCACAGTACACTGCAATACCGGGGGCCACAATACACTGCAATACCGGGGGCCACAGTACACTGCAATACCGGGGGCCACAGTACATTGCAATACCGGGGGCCACAATACACTGCAATACCGGGGGCCACACTACACTGCAATACCGGGGGCCACACTACACTGCAATACCGGGGGCCACAATACACTGCAATACCGGGGGCCACAATACACTGCAATACCGGGGGCCACAATACACTGCAATACCGGGGGCCACAATACACTGCAATACCGGGGGCCACAATATACTGCAATACCGGGGGCCACAGCACACTGCAATACCGGGGGCCACAATACACTGCAATACCGGGGGCCACAGCACACTGCAATACCGGGGGCCACAATACACTGCAATACCGGGGGCCACAATACACTGCAATACCGGGGGCCACAATACACTGCAATACCGGGGGCCACAATACACTGCAATACCGGGGGCCACAATACACTGCAATACCGGGGGCTACAATACACTGCAATACCGGGGGCCACACCCACCTAACCTCCCTCTACTCCCAGGGGACACATCTGTCCTCCTGCCAGTCCCAGTTCTCCCCAGGTCCCTGATGTCCTCCTGTTCCCGGCCTCTCCAATCCTCGCTCTAATCCTCTCGTTTTCTCCGGTCCTTGCTCTCCTCCTTCCTTCAGTCTCCCCGTTCAATCGGCCCTCGCTTTTCCCGGTCCCCACTATCCTTCCCTACGGGTCTCCCCCTTCCTCCCTGCGCTCCTCGCGTCTACCCGCTCTCACCCTCCGCCCCCAGGTCCCCGCTCTCACCCTCCGCCCCCAGGTCCCCGCTCTCACCCTCCGCCCCCAGGTCCCCGCTCTCACCCTCCGACCCCAGGTCCCCGCTCTCACCCTCCGACCCCAGGTCCCCGCTCTCACCCTCCGACCCCAGGTCCCCGCTCTCACCCTCCGACCCCAGGTCCCCGCTCTCACCCTCCGACCCCAGGTCCCCGCTCTCACCCTCCGACCCCAGGTCCCCGCTCTCACCCTCCGACCCCAGGTCCCCGCTCTCACCCTCCGACCCCAGGTCCCCGCTCTCACCCTCCGACCCCAGGTCCCCGCTCTCACCCTCCGCCCCCAGGTCCCCGCTCTCACCCTCAGCCCCCAGGTCCCCGCTCTCACCCTCCGCCCCCAGGTCCCCGCTCTCACCCTCCGCCCCCAGGTCCCCGCTCTCACCCTCCGCCCCCAGGTCCCCGCTCTCACCCTCCGCCCCCAGGTTCCCGCTCTCACCCTCCGCCCCAGGTCCCCGCTCTCACCCTCCGCCCCCAGGTCCCCGCTCTCACCCTCCGCCTCCAGGTCCCCGCTCTCACCCTCCACCTCCAGGTCCCCGCTCTCACCCTCCTTCCCCCCAGGTCCCCGCTCTCACCCTCCGCCTCCAGGTCCCCGCTCTCACCCTCCGCCTCCAGGTCCCCGCTCTCACCCTCCGCCTCCAGGTCCCCGCTCTCACCCTCCTTCCCCCCAGGTCCCCGCTCTCACCCTCCGCCCCCAGGTCCCCGCTCTCACCCTCCGCCTCCAGGTCCCCGCTCTCACCCTCCGCCTCCAGGTCCCCGCTCTCACCCTCCTTCCCCCCAGGTCCCCGCTCTCACCCTCCGCCTCCAGGTCCCCGCTCTTATCCTCCTTCCCCCCAGGTCCCCGCTCTCACCCTCCGCCTCCAGGTCCCCGCTCTCACCCTCCGCCCCCAGGTCCCCGCTCTCACCCTCCGTCCCCAGGTCCCGCTCTCACCCTCCGTCCCCCCAGGTCCCCGCTCTCACCCTCCGCCTCCAGGTCCCCGCTCTCACCCTCCTTCCCCCCAGGTCCCCGCTCTCAACCTCCGCCTCCAGGTCCCCGCTCTTATCCTCCTTCCCCCCAGGTCCCCGCTCTCACCCTCCGCCTCCAGGTCCCCGCTCTCACCCTCCGCCCCCAGGTCCCCGCTCTCACCCTCCGCCCCCAGGTCCCCGCTCTCACCCTCCGCCTCCAGGTCCCCGCTCTCACCCTCCGCCCCCAGGTCCCCGCTCTCACCCTCCGCCCCCAGGTCCCCGCTCTCACCCTCCGCCTCCAGGTCCCCGCTCTCACCCTCCGCCTCCAGGTCCCCGCTCTCACCCTCCTTCCCCCCAGGTCCCCGCTCTCACCCTCCTTCCCCCCAGGTCCCCGCTCTCACCCTCCTTCCCCCCAGGTCCCCGCTCTCACCCTCCTTCCCCCCAGGTCCCCGCTCTCACCCTCCTTCCCCCCAGGTCCCCGCTCTCACCCTCCTTCCCCCCAGGTCCCCGCTCTCACCCTCCTTCCCCCCAGGTCCCCGCTCTCACCCTCCTTCCCCCCAGGTCCCCGCTCTCACCCTCCGCCCCCAGGTCCCCGCTCTCACCCTCCGCCTCCAGGTCCCCGCTCTCACCCTCCGCCTCCAGGTCCCCGCTCTCACCCTCCTTCCCCCCAGGTCCCCGCTCTCACCCTCCTTCCCCCCAGGTCCCCGCTCTCACCCTCCTTCCCCCCAGGTCCCCGCTCTCACCCTCCTTCCCCCCAGGTCCCCGCTCTCATCCTCCTTCCCCCCAGGTCCCCGCTCTCACCCTCCTTCCCCCCAGGTCCCCGCTCTCACCCTCCTTCCCCCCAGGTCCCCGCTCTCATCCTCCTTCCCCCCAGGTCCCCGCTCTCACCCTCTTCCCCCCAGGTCCCCGCTCTCACCCTCCTTTCCCCCAGGTCCCCGCTCTCCTCACGGTCCCAGCTCTCCTCCTTCTCCCCAGGTCTCCGCTCTCCTCCTTCTCCCCAGGTCCCCGCTCTCCTCCTCCCCAGGTCCCCGCTCTCTTCCTTCTCCCCAGGTCTCCGCTCTCCTCCTTCTCCCCAGGTCTCCGCTCTCTTCCTTCTCCCCAGGTCCCCGCTCTACTCCTTCTCCCCAGGTCCCCGCTCTACTCCTTCTCCCCAGGTCCCCGCTCTCCTCCTTCTCCCCAGGTCTCCGCTCTCCTCACGGTCCCAGCTCTCCTCCTTCTCCCCAGGTCCCCGCTCTCTTCCTTCTCCCCAGGTCCCCGCTCTCTTCCTTCTCCCCAGGTCCCCGCTCTCTTCCTTCTCCCCAGGTCCCCGCTCTCTTCCTTCTCCCCAGGTCCCCGCTCTCCTCCTCCTCCCCAGGTCCCCGCTCTCACCCTCCTTCCCCCCAGGTCCCCGCTCTCACCCTCCGCCTCCAGGTCCCCGCTCTCACCCTCCTTCCCCCCAGGTCCCCGCACTCACCCTCCGCCTCCAGGTCCCCGCTCTCACCCTCCGCCTCCAGGTCCCCGCTCTCACCCTCCTTCCCCCCAGGTCCCCGCTCTCACCCTCCGCCTCCAGGTCCCCGCTCTCACCCTCCTTCCCCCCAGGTCCCCGCTCTCACCCTCCGCCTCCAGGTCCCCGCTCTTATCCTCCTTCCCCCCAGGTCCCCGCTCTCACCCTCCGCCTCCAGGTCCCCGCTCTCACCCTCCGCCCCCAGGTCCCCGCTCTCACCCTCCGCCCCCAGGTCCCCGCTCTCACCCTCCGCCTCCAGGTCCCCGCTCTCACCCTCCGCCTCCAGGTCCCCGCTCTCACCCTCCGCCCCCAGGTTCCCGCTCTCACCCTCCACCCCCAGGTCCCCGCTCTCACCCTCCGCCTCCAGGTCCCCGCTCTCACCCTCCGCCTCCAGGTCCCCGCTCTCACCCTCCGCCTCCAGGTCCCCGCTCTCACCCTCCTTCCCCCCAGGTCCCCGCTCTCACCCTCCTTCCCCCCAGGTCCCCGCTCTCACCCTCCTTCCCCCCAGGTCCCCGCTCTCACCCTCCGCCCCCAGGTCCCCGCTCTCACCCTCCGCCTCCAGGTCCCCGCTCTCACCCTCCGCCTCCAGGTCCCTGCTCTCACCCTCCTTCCCCCCAGGTCCCCGCTCTCACCCTCCTTCCCCCCAGGTCCCCGCTCTCACCCTCCTTCCCCCCAGGTCCCCGCTCTCACCCTCCTTCCCCCCAGGTCCCCGCTCTCACCCTCCTTCCCCCCAGGTCCCCGCTCTCACCCTCCTTCCCCCCAGGTCCCCGCTCTCACCCTCCTTCCCCCCAGGTCCCCGCTCTCATCCTCCTTCCCCCCAGGTCCCCGCTCTCACCCTCCTCCCCCCCAGGTCCCCGCTCTCACCCTCCTTCCCCCCAGGTCCCCGCTCTCATCCTCCTTCCCCCCAGGTCCCCGCTCTCACCCTCCTTCCCCCCAGGTCCCCGCTCTCACCCTCCTTCCCCCCAGGTCCCCGCTCTCACCCTCCTTTCCCCCAGGTCCCCGCTCTCCTCCTCTCCCCCCCCCCCAGGTCCCCGCTCTCACCCTCCTTCCCCCCAGGTCCCCGCTCTCCTCCTCTCCCCCCCCCCCCCAGGTCCCCGCTCTCACCCTCCTTCCCCCCAGGTCCCCGCTCTCCTCCTCTCCCCCCCCCCCCCAGGTCCCCGCTCTCACCCTCCTTCCCCCCAGGTCCCCGCTCTCACCCTCCTTCCCCTCAGGTCCCCGCTCTCCTCCTCTCCCCCCCCCCCAGGTCCCCGCTCTCACCCTCCTTCCCCCCAGGTCCCCGCTCTCACCCTCCTTCCCCCCAGGTCCCCGCTCTCACCTTCCTTCCCCCCAGGTCCCCGCTCTCACCCTCCTTCCCCCCCAGGTCCCCGCTCTCACCCTCCTTCCCCCCAGGTCCCCGCTCTCACCCTCCTTCCCCCCAGGTCCCCGCTCTCACCCTCCTCTCCCCCCAGGTCCCCGCTCTCACCCTCCTCTCCCCCCAGGTCCCCGCTCTCACCCTCCTCTCCCCCCAGGTCCCCGCTCTCACCCTCCTCTCCCCCCAGGTCCCCGCTCTCACCCTCCTCTCCCCCCAGGTCCCCGCTCTCACCCTCCTCTCCCCCCAGGTCCCCGCTCTCACCCTCCTCTCCCCCCAGGTCCCCGCTCTCACCCTCCTCTCCCCCCAGGTCCCCGCTCTCACCCTCCTCTCCCCCCAGGTCCCCGCTCTCACCCTCCTCTCCCCCCAGGTCCCCGCTCTCACCCTCCTCCCCCCCCGCCCCCCCAAGTCCCCGCTCTCACCCTCCTCCCCCCCCAGGTCCCCGCTCTCATCCTCCTTCCCACCAGGTCCCGCTCTCATCCTCCTTCCCACCAGGTCCCCGCTCTCATCCTCCTTCCCACCAGGTCCCCGCTCTCATCCTCCTTCCCACCAGGTCCCCGCTCTCATCTTCCTTCCCACCAGGTCCCCGCTCTCATCTTCCTTCCCACCAGGTCCCCGCTCTCATCTTCCTTCCCACCAGGTCCCCGCTCTCCTCATTCTCCCAAGGTCCCCGCTCTCCTCATTCTCCCAAGGTCCCCGCTTTCCTCATTCTCCCAAGGTCCCCGCTCTCCTCATTCTCCCCAGGTCCCCGCTCTCATCCTCCTTCCCACCAGGTCCCCGCTCTCATCCTCCTTCCCACCAGGTCCCCGCTCTCCTCATTCTCCCCAGGTCCCCGCTCTCCTCATTCTCCCAAGGTCCCCTCTCTCCTCATTCTCCCCAGGTCCTCGCTCTCCTCATTCTCCCCAGGTCCCCGCTCTCCTCATTCTCCCCAGGTCCCCGCTCTCTTCCTCCCCAGGTCCACGCTCTCTTCCTTCTCCCCAGGTCCACGCTCTCCTCACAGTCTCCGCTCTCCTCCTTCTCCCCAGGTCCCCGCTCTCCTCCTTCTCCCCAGGTCCCCGCTCTCCTCCTTCTCCCCAGGTCCCCGCTCTCCTCCTTCTCCCCAGGTCCCCGCTCTCTTCCTTCTCCCCAGGTCCCCGCTCTCTTCCTTCTCCCCAGGTCCCCGCTCTCCGCTCTCTTCCTTCTCCCCAGGTCCCCGCTCTCCTCCTTCTCCCCAGGTCCCCGCTCTCCTCCTCCTCCCCAGGTCCCCGCTCTCCTCCTTCTCCCCAGGTCCCCGCTCTCCTCATTCTCCCCAGGTCACCGCTCTCCTCACGGTCCCAGCTCTCCTCCTTCTCCCCAGGTCTCCGCTCTCCTCCTTCTCCCCAGGTCCCCGCTCTCCTCCTCCCCAGGTCCCCGCTCTCTTCCTTCTCCCCAGGTCTCCGCTCTCCTCCTTCTCCCCAGGTCTCCGCTCTCTTCCTTCTCCCCAGGTCCCCGCTCTACTCCTTCTCCCCAGGTCCCCGCTCTACTCCTTCTCCCCAGGTCCCCGCTCTCCTCCTTCTCCCCAGGTCTCCGCTCTCCTCACGGTCCCAGCTCTCCTCCTTCTCCCCAGGTCCCCGCTCTCTTCCTTCTCCCCAGGTCCCCGCTCTCTTCCTTCTCCCCAGGTCCCCGCTCTCTTCCTTCTCCCCAGGTCCCCGCTCTCTTCCTTCTCCCCAGGTCCCCGCTCTCTTCCTTCTCCCCAGGTCCCCGCTCTCTTCCTTCTCCCCAGGTCCCCGCTCTCCTCCTCCTCCCCAGGTCCCCGCTCTCCTCCTCCTCCCCAGGTCCCTGCTCTCTTCCTTCTCCCCAGGTCCCCGCTCTCTTCCTTCTCCCCAGGTCCCCGCTCTCTTCCTTCTCCCCAGGTCCCCGCTCTCTTCCTTCTCCCCAGGTCCCCGCTCTCCTCCTCCTCCCCAGGTCCCCGCTCTCCTCCTCCTCCCCAGGTCCCCGCTCTCCTCCTCCCCAGGTCCCCGCTCTCCTCCTCCTCCCCAGGTCCCCGCTCTCCTCCTCCCCAGGTCCCCGCTCTCCTCCTCCTCCCCAGGTCCCCGCTCTCTTCCTTCTCCCCAGGTCCCCGCTCTCTTCCTTCTCCCCAGGTCCCCGCTCTCTTCCTTCTCCCCAGGTCCCCGCTCTCCTCCTCCTCCCCAGGTCCCCGCTCTCTTCCTTCTCCCCAGGTCCCCGCTCTCTTCCTTCTCCCCAGGTCCCCGCTCTCTTCCTTCTCCCCAGGTCCCCCAGGTCCCCGCTCTCTTCCTTCTCCCCAGGTCCCCGCTCTCCTCCTTCTCCCCAGGTCCTCGCTCTCCTCCTTCTCCCCAGGTCCTCGCTCTCCTCCTTCTCCCCAGGTCCCCGCTCTCTTCCTTCTCCACAGGTCCCAGCTGTCCTCAAGGTCTCCGCTCTCATCACGGTCTCCGCTCTCCTCACGGTCTCCGCTCTCCTCCTTCTCCCCAGGTCCCCGCTCTCCTCCTTCTCACCAGGTCTCCGCTCTCCTCCTTCTCCCCAGGTCCCCACTCTCCTCCTTCTCCCCAGGTCCCCGCTCTCCTCCTTCTCCCCAGGTCCCCGCTCTCCTCCTTCTCCCCAGGTCCCCGCTCTCCTCCTTCTCCCCAGGTCCCCGCTCTCCTCCTTCTCCCCAGGTCCCCGCTCTCCTCCTTCTCCCCAGGTCCCCGCTCTCCTCCTTCTCCCCAGATCTCCACTCTCCTCCTTCTCCCCAGGTCCCCGCTCTCCTCCTTCTCCCCAGGTCTCCGCTCTCCTCCTTCTCCCCAGGTCCCCGCTCTCATCCTTCTCCCCAGGTCCCCGCTCTCCTCCTTCTCCCCAGGTCCCCGCTCTCCTCCTTCTCCCCAGGTCCCCGCTCTCCTCCTTCTCCCCAGGTCCCCGCTCTCCTCCTTCTCCCCAGATCTCCACTCTCCTCCTTCTCCCCAGGTCCCCGCTCTCCTCCTTCTCCCCAGGTCCCCGCTCTCCTCCTCCCCCGGTCTCCGCTCTCGGTCACCTTAGCTCCATGTCTCCTCTCTCACTGACGGTCACCGGGGAGAGAATCATGTGACTGTCACATGACGCCCCGCCCCAGCGCGCACGTGATCGGAGGAGGACGCGCTGATAATCACGTGGGGTCTAATCCTCTTCGGGAGGGAATGACCGTGTGTGACGCTGCTCCGTCCATAACAAGTAACGACCCCCTATACATGATGGATACAAGATACACCCCCCTATACATGATGGATACAAGATACACCCCCCTATACATGATGGATACAAGATACACCCCCCTATACATGATGGATACAAGATACACCCCCCTATACATGATGGATACAAGATACACCCCCTATACATGATGGATACAAGATACACCCCCCTATACATGATGGATACATCCCCCTATACATGATGGATACAAGATACACCCCCCTATACATGATGGATACAAGATACACCCCCCTATATATGATGGATACACCCCCCTATACATGATGGATACAAGATACACCCCCCTATACATGATGGATACAAGATACACCCCCCTATACATGATGGATACAAGATACACCCCCTATACATGATGGATACATCCCCCTATACATGATGGATACAAGATACACCCCCCTATACATGATGGATACAAGATACACCCCCCTATACATGATGGATACACCCCCTATACATGATAGATACAAGATACACCCCCCTATACATGATGGATACAAGATACACCCCCCTATACATGATGGATACAAGATACACCCCCCTATACATGATGGATACAAGATACACCCCCCTATACATGATGGATACATCCCCCTATACATGATGGATACAAGATACACCCCCCTATACATGATGGATACAAGATACACCCCCCTATACATGATGGATACACCCCCTATACATGATAGATACAAGATACACCCCCCTATACATGATGGATACAAGATACACCCCCCTATACATGATGGATACAAGATACACCCCCCTATACATGATGGATACAAGATACACCCCCCTATACATGATGGATACATCCCCCTATACATGATGGATACAAGATACACCCCCCTATACATGATGGATACAAGATACACCCCCCTATACATGATGGATACAAGATACACCCCCCTATACATGATGGATACACCCCCTATACATGATGGATACATCCCCCTATACATGATGGATACACCCCCTATACATGATGGATACAAGATACACCCCCCTATACATGATGGATACAAGATACACCCCCCTATACATGATGGATACAAGATACACCCCCCTATACATGATGGATACATCCCCCTATACATGATGGATACAAGATACACCCCCCTATACATGATGGATACAAGATACACCCCCCTATACATGATGGATACAAGATACACCCCCCTATACATGATGGATACATCCCCCTATACATGATGGATACAAGATACACCCCCCTATACATGATGGATACAAGATACACCCCCCTATACATGATGGATACAAGATACACCCCCCTATACATGATGGATACACCCCCCTATACATGATGGATACAAGATACACCCCCCTATACATGATGGATACAAGATACACCCCCCTATACATGATGGATACAAGATACACCCCCCTATACATGATGGATACATCCCCCTATACATGATGGATACATCCCCCTATACATGATGGATACATCCCCCTATACATGATGGATACATCCCCCTATACATGATGGATACATCCCCCTATACATGATGGATACAAGATACACCCCCTATACATGATGGATACATCCCCCTATACATGATGGATACAAGATACACCCCCTATACATAATGGATACAAGATACACCCCCCTATACATGATGGATACATCCCCCTATACATGATGGATACAAGATACACCCCCCTATACATGATGGATACAAGATACACCCCCTATACATGATGGATACACCCCCCTATACATGATGGATACAAGATACACCCCCCAATACATGATGGATACAAGATACACCCCCCTATACATGATGGATACATCCCCCTATACATGATGGATACAAGATACACCCCCCTATACATGATGGATACATCCCCCTATACATGATGGATACAAGATACACCCCCCTATACATGATGGATACAAGATACACCCCCCTATACATGATGGATACATCCCCCTATACATGATGGATACACCCCCCTATACATGATGGATACAAGATACACCCCCCTATACATGATGGATACAAGATACACCCCCCTATACATGATGGATACATCCCCCTATACATGATGGATACAAGATGCACCCCCCTATACATGATGGATACAAGATACACCCCCCTATACATGATGGATACAAGATACACCCCCCTATACATGATGGATACACCCCCCTATACATGATGGATACAAGATACACCCCCCTATACATGATGGATACAAGATACACCCCCCTATACATGATGGATACAAGATACACCCCCCTATACATGATGGATACATCCCCCTATACATGATGGATACATCCCCCTATACATGATGGATACATCCCCCTATACATGATGGATACATCCCCCTATACATGATGGATACATCCCCCTATACATGATGGATACAAGATACACCCCCTATACATGATGGATACATCCCCCTATACATGATGGATACAAGATACACCCCCTATACATAATGGATACAAGATACACCCCCCTATACATGATGGATACATCCCCCTATACATGATGGATACAAGATACACCCCCCTATACATGATGGATACAAGATACACCCCCTATACATGATGGATACACCCCCCTATACATGATGGATACAAGATACACCCCCCAATACATGATGGATACAAGATACACCCCCCTATACATGATGGATACATCCCCCTATACATGATGGATACAAGATACACCCCCCTATACATGATGGATACATCCCCCTATACATGATGGATACAAGATACACCCCCTATACATGATGGATACAAGATACACCCCCCAATACATGATGGATACATCCCCCTATACATGATGGATACAAGATACACCCCCCTATACATGATGGATACATCCCCCTATACATGATGGATACAAGATACACCCCCCTATACATGATGGATACAAGATACACCCCCCAATACATGATGGATACAAGATACACCCCCCTATACATGATGGATACATCCCCCTATACATGATGGATACAAGATACACCCCCCTATACATGATGGATACATCCCCCTATACATGATGGATACAAGATACACCCCCTATACATGATGGATACAAGATACACCCCCCTATACATGATGGATACGTCCCCCTATACATGATGGATACAAGATACACCCCCCTATACATGATGGATACATCCCCCTATACATGATGGATACAAGATACACCCCCCTATACATGATGGATACAAGATACACCCCCCAATACATGATGGATACAAGATACACCCCCCTATACATGATGGATACATCCCCCTATACATGATGGATACAAGATACACCCCCCTATACATGATGGATACATCCCCCTATACATGATGGATACAAGATACACCCCCTATACATGATGGATACAAGATACACCCCCCTATACATGATGGATACAAGATACACCCCCCAATACATGATGGATACAAGATACACCCCCCTATACATGATGGATACAAGATACACCCCCATTACATGATGGATACAAGATACACCCCCCAATACATGATGGATACAAGATACACCCCCCTATACATGATGGATACAAGATACACCCCCCTATACATGATGGATACATCCCCCTATACATGATGGATACAAGATACACCCCCCTATACATGATGGATACATCCCCCTATACATGATGGATACAAGATACACCCCCCTATACATGATGGATACATCCCCCTATACATGATGGATACAAGATACACCCCCTATACATGATGGATACAAGATACACCCCCCTATACATGATGGATACAAGATACACCCCCCAATACATGATGGATACAAGATACACCCCCCTATACATGATGGATACAAGATACACCCCCTATACATGATGGATACAAGATACACCCCCCTATACATGATGGATACAAGATACACCCCCCAATACATGATGGATACAAGATACACCCCCCAATACATGATGGATACAAGATACACCCCCCTATACATGATGGATACACCCCCCTATACATGATGGATACAAGATACACCCCCCAATACATGATGGATACAAGATACACCCCCCAATACATGGTGGATACAAGATACACCCCCCTATACATTATGGATACAAGATACACCCCCCAATACATGATGGATACAAGATACACCCCCCAATACATGATGGATACATCCCCCCTATACATGATGGATACACCCCCCAATACATGATGGATACAAGATACACCCCCCAATACATGATGGATACAAGATAATCCCCCGCGCTGGCTACCAGTACGTCACAATCGGGGGGTAACAAGTGGGGGTCACCCCTCCTTTATACCTCCCGACCGACAGACAGAGCACGTGACGCGCTCTCTAGCGCCCCTCTTATAGTCAGGCCAATTATGGAATTGCCCGACCATAAGCAAGGAGGCCGCTATACTACTTATGCCGATTATTGAAGGGTCCCCGGTGAGAGTAAGGTATATATTCCCCCGACCTCCGCGGGCGGAATATATAAAATCTCCCCGAATCTCACTGGCCTCCCCACAATAATCCTTGGCACAATTCGCTGCCACCAACCGATTTACGGTAACTATTAGCCGAACACACAGACGTGGGATTCAAGATCGAGATAACAGAACAGCCCAAGATTAATTATATAATTTAATCAGCCTAAAGCACACTAGAAACTACAATATATACAATAGGGAATCTACAGAATATACATATGTCAGAGTACAGTTACAGATAAAGCATGGGTTACAAACAGGCATACACAGTTCCAGCAGTTACCTTGTTGCGTCTGGCCACAGGGGGGCGCTGTAGACCAGGTTTCCAGGAACTCCCTCACAGGTCTTTCCCAACCAGGCCCCCGAGCAGAAGAACACTGGAAAATGGCCGAAGTAGGGTTATCAACCTGGGCAATCCAGGTCCCCTCCTACCTTAGTGACCTCACAGGGAAGCACTGCCACTCCCCCTGCATGGATCAGAATTATCCAGCAAAGGGGATATTGGCCATAACTTTGCCTGGGAGCGTCGTAGGCGGACGCCAATGCTCTCATTGTGACAGTTATGAATTTAGCTACAGAACGAGGGGACTCATGACCTGTCTGCCAGTTCCCCATTGGCTGATATCACGCCTGGGGCATTTCCCAATGTCCTGCTCCCATAAAAAGGGGGTGCCGGCATCGTCCACATGCGGAGACACCATTTTTATGGTTGCCATATTTATCGGAAATATGGCTTGCGAGATATGAACCATTTTTTACTGGAGTCGTTCTGTCTGGCTATTTCCATAGCCTTGCTAACTAGCTAGCTGCTCCTACTACAGGGTGACGGCAGGGAGTCATCCTGTGTCCATTGTCCTAAAGCCACCTAATTTCCATATCACAGGACATGGCCATGGGATTTGTTGCTAAACCAGTTGTGTGAAGGAAAGGGGGGGTGACACCAGGAGAGGGCTTCCTGACATACTTGAATATCATGATTTATCGTCATATCTCCGGATTTACCTCACACCTCCCCCCTTTTGAGGGCGCTAGGGGGCAGCACACTCCGGTGTTCCCCCGTGCGCCCGTCCGCGACCTCTCCTTGTCGGGACAGCCCGTCTGCGTTACCGTGGTCACGGCCCCTTTTGTGGCGAATGGTGAAGTTGTATTGCTGGAGCGCAAGGCTCCATCGCAACAATCGCCCATTCGTCCCAGAGACGGTGTGCAACCAGCTGAGGGGATTGTGGTCCGTCTCCACGATGAAGTGGCGCCCGTATAGATAGGGTTGCAGACGCTGCAGGGCCCACACTATGGCCAGGCACTCCTTCTCCATCGTGGAATAGGCAACTTCCCTTGGTAACAGCTTCCTGCTCAGGTACAAGACTGGGTGCTCTTGGCTCGCAGAGTCCACCTGGCTGAGCACCGCACCGAGGCCGAAGTCACTGGCGTCGGTCTGTACTACAAACGGCCGCGTGAAGTCGGCTGCCTGTAGCACGGGCGGGCTGGACAGGGCGTCCTTTAGGGCCCGGAAGGCTGTCTCGCAGTCCATTGTCCAATCGACTGCAGAGGGCAGCTTCTTCTTGGTGAGGTCCGTCAAGGGCTTTGCCAGGCTACTATAGCATGGAACAAACCTCCTATAGTACCCAGCGGTCCCCAAGAAGGACATCACCTGCTTCTTGGTCCTGGGGGTGGGCCAGGATGCGATGGCCTCCACTTTCTCAGGCTCGGGCTTCAGTGTTCTCCCGCCTACCCGGTGACCGAGGTACTGGACCTCGCTCATGGCCAGCTGACACTTTCCCGGCTTGATGGTCAAACCTGCCCGGTGGATCCGCCTGAGCACCTGTGCTAGATGCTCTAGGTGGTCCTCCCAGGTGGGACTGAAGACGGCAATGTCATCCAGGTACGCGGCCGCGTACCCTTCAAGTCCCTTGAGCAGGGTGTTGACCATCCGCTGGAAAGTGGCAGGGGCATTCCTCATCCCGAATGGCATCACCGTGGACTCGTACAGTCCAAATGGGGTAATAAAGGCAGAGCGTTCCCTGGCCTTGCGAGTCAGGGGGATCTGCCAATATCCCCGGCTCAGATCCATGATGGTCAGGTACTGAGCCCCGGCCAACTGATCGAGCAGGTCATCGATGCGTGGCATTGGGTACGCATCGGCGACCGTGACCGCATTGAGCCCCCTGTAGTCCACGCAGAACCGAGTGGTTCGGTCCTTCTTAGGGACGAGGACTACAGGCGAGGCCCAAGCGCTGTTGGATGCCTGGATCACCCCCAGCTTCAGCATCTCGTCAATCTCCTGGCGCATGTGTTGCTGCACCTCCAGGGAGACCCGATATGCTGAACGCCGGATCGGGGGATGATCCCCAGTGTCCACGTGATGGACAGCCAAGTCAGTCCTTCCGGGCTGGTTGGTAAACAACCCCCGGAAGGGGTGTAGGGTGGCCCACAGCTGGGACCGTTGGTCCTCCAAGAGCTGGTGGCCAACCTCCACATCCTCAATGGATCCGCCTGCCCTAACCTGGGCTAGCATATCCAAGAGGGTTTCCGCTTCTCCCTCCTCGGGCAGGTTGCACACGGGGAGCGCACATGCCTCCCGCTCATGATGTGCCTTCATCATGTTCACATGGAAGGGCTTCCGCCTTCCACGGGCAGGGTCCAGGGTGACCAGGTACGTTACAGGGTTGAGCTGCTGGTACACGAGGTATGGGCCTTCCCAGGCTGCCTGAAGCTTGTCCTGTGGTACGGGGACCAGTACCCACACCTTTTGACCCACTTGGTAGGTCCTCTCACAAGCGTTCTGGTCGTACCAACGCTTCTGATCGGCCTGGGCTTGAGCCATATTGTCGTGTACCAGTTGCGTCAAGGCCTGCATTTTGTCCCGGAAGCGCATGACATACTCGATAACCGGCACTCCAGGGGTGGCCAAATCCCCTTCCCAAGCCTCTTTCACCAGAGCCAGGGGGCCCCGCACACGTCGCCCGTACAGGAGCTCAAACGGTGAGAATCCTGTTGAGGCCTGTGGAACCTCCCGGTAAGCAAATAACAGGTGTGGGAGATACCGCTCCCAGTCACGCCCATGGGAGTCGACCAACATCTTAAGCATCTGCTTTAAGGTGCCATTGAACCGCTCGCACAGGCCATTAGTCTGTGGATGGTACGGGCTGGCCACCAGATGTCGCACCTGGACTTGCTTACAGAGGGCCTCCATCAGCTGGGACATGAATTGGGTCCCCCGGTCAGTGAGCATTTCCTGGGGAAAACCCACTCGGGAGAAAATCTCCAGCAATGCGGTGGCCACCTTGTCAGCCCGAATGGACGACAAGGCCACTGCTTCTGGGTACCGGGTGGCATAGTCCACTACCGTCAGTAGGAAGCGTTTCCCGGAGCTGCTGGGGATGGCCAGCGGGCCGACCAGATCCACAGCCACCCTCCTGAAAGGCTCATCGATGATTGGCAGAGATACTAGTGGGGCTTTGGGGCGTGGCCCCGCCTTCCCCACTCTCTGACAGGTTTCACACGAACGGCAGTAGGCAGCCACATCGGCCCCCATTTTTGGCCAGTAGAAATGCTGGTTTAACCTGGCCTTGGTCTTAGCGATCCCTAGGTGTCCGGCCATCGGAATCTCATGTGCGATCCGCAACAACTCCGTCCGGAACGGATAGGGTACCACCAACTGTCGGTCCCTGGGCCACGCCTCCGGTGAACCCTGCTGGACCGTGGCCCGGTACAGCCGTCCTTGGTCCCAGACCACTCGCTCCGGGTCCGAGTCCGAGGGAGGCTGTGCCGCCTGCTCCTTAAGAGCTTTCAGGCTGTCGTCAGCTTCTAACGCTGCCTGAAACCCCTGACTAGATGTGGCCAGAATCGACGAGACTGTCACATCTTCAGTCAGTACCCCGGGACCTGTGTCCTGGCCTCCACCTGACTCGGCTGCCACTTGGTCAGAAGGGGAAGAGCTATCGGACCTCCGGGAGGCCCCTTGGCTTCCAGCACTCCCACTGCGGGTGACAGCGGCCACAGCCGCTGCGACCGTGGGTCGTGCCTGCTCCTCCTCCGTTCCTGACCAAGTCGCCGGTTCAGGCAGACCTACCTGGCTTCCTGACACCCCGGTTGTGGGGGAACCATGCACCGAGATCTTACCTGGGAGCACTTCCGCTCCTGGACCGGCCCCAATCTCACCTGCCTGTTCCCCTCCTGCAGCAACAGAACCCCGCTGTGAAATCTCTGGGGACCCCACATTTGCTGTGGTAGCCCCCACCCCACACACTGGTCCTCCCCCTGCAGCACCCTGCTCTCTGCTTATCCCTGCAGAGGGCAACAGATCCCAGCTCACAGGCTGGTTACTTGTAGAGGCATTGTCACACCTTTCTCTGACCCCCTCCCCTGTCACAGCTGCAGCTGAGTGTGTGTCTATGGTGTCTATGCAAGCAGAAATATCAGAGTTCACTCCCTCCTCCCTTACATCATTCATAGATAACACATTAACATTGTCCGGAGGCATGTCAGTACGGGCTGAAGGTTCGGCCCTTGGTTGGGGCCCAAACTGGGAGGTTATCTGCCCCAAATCTGTCCCAAGTAGCACGTTTGCAGGGATCCGATCAGTTACCCCCACCTCCCTCACCCCTCGCCCTGCGCCCCAGTCCACATAAATGTCAGCAACAGGCAGCGCCGGGTCAGTGCCTCCAATCCCGGAGACAGCGAGGGTTTTTCCAGGGATCAAGTCTTGGGGGGACACCATCTCAGGCCGCACCAGAGTCACCTCCGAGGCGCTGTCTCGCAGTCCTATGGTCACAGACCGGCCGACGGTGACAGGTTGGAAGCTGTCCAGGGACCTACCACCACCCCCACCCACACAATACACCTTGGGCGGCCCTTGGGACGGGGACGGAGCCGGGGCCTTGGGACGCTGAGGGCACATGGCCTTGAAGTGTCCAGGTAGGTTGCACTGGTGGCACCGTCTTGGTTCCGCCACGGGCCTGGAGAGGGGAGTTGAGGGGGACACCCCCTGCAGTCTAGGGGCAGGTGGGGCAGTCGCAGAATTCATCTTACCCCCTCTCCAGGTGCTGCTGGTGGCCGCTCTCCTGGCCTCAGGGGCCCGGTTGTTGGTGTAGTCATCGGCAAGGGCAGCTGTAGCCGTGGACCCCTTTGGCTTCTGGTCTCGGATGAACTGGCGGAGATCCTCAGGGCAGTTCCACAAGAGTTGCTCCGTGATGAACAAGTCCAGGATCTCCGGTCCGGTGGAAAGCTGCAGGCCTTGGGTCCAGTGGTCGGCAGCTCGGGCAAGTGCCCGCCGGTGGTCAGCCCAGGAGTCCTTTGGTCCCTTCTGTAGGCTCCGGAACTTCTTGCGGTAGGACTCTGGAGTGAGGTTGTACTGTTGGATCAGGGCCCGCTTGATGGTGTCGTAGCCCTGATCTGCCTCAGCAGGCAAGTCCCCAAGGACATCCAGGGCCTTACCCCTTAAACGGGGGGTCAGGTATTTGGCCCACTGGTCCTTGTCCAGATGGTGCTGCAAGCAAGTCCGTTCAAAAGCAGTCAAGAAAGAGTCCAAGTCTCCATCCTTCTCCAGCACTGGGAAGTCCTCAACACGGACCTTTGGAAGTTTGGTGTCTCGAAGGTCACATGTGGCTGATGAGGGCCGGAGCTGAGCTAGCTGCAGCTGGTAGTCACGGTCTGCCTGTCGCTCTCGCTCTTCACGCGCTGCCTGCCGCTCTCGCTCCGCAGCCTCACGCTCTGCGTGCCGCTCTGCCCTGCGCTCTGCCAGGAGTTCCTTGTAGCCCTTCTGGTCTCCAGCCTGGAGAAGGGCCATAGCCATTTGAAGAAGGCTATCCGAGCCTCCCAGGCTCGGTGGAATGGCACGTGGTGATCTGCGGCACGCTGCGGAGCCTGGTGATTCACTGTCCCTTTCAGAGCGGAGGGCTGGCATCTGGCTCGTTGAGGAACCTTGGGTGAGCTCCTCCTCATCTTGTCCAGCAGTGCCAGGTTGCGCAATGTCCTCGGCAGAACGGTTTTCTGGCGTCGAGCTCCTGGAGGACTCGTGGGCAACCTCCTCATTGCTGTCCACAGCACCGTCCTCCCTCTCTTCGGCTCCTGCCTTAGCATTGGCCAGTTGCATAGCTCTGCTCCTGGTGCCATCAGCCATTCTTGCAGACTTTTGGTCACTGACACAGAACTGACACCTGATGCCTCCACACACCTTACAGTATCTGCACTCTGACACTCTAGTGTTGAGCTAGTCTGAAGACCCCAGCAGCCACAGCTGCTGCAGGCAGTCTTTAGTGTCTGGGAGTATGGGTCTCACACTCACACACACTATTATCTCGATCCCACCGCTATGCCACCAATATGTCACAAACCACCGGGGGGGTCACTCAGAAATCCCCCGCGCTGGCTACCAGTACGTCACAATCGGGGGGTAACAAGTGGGGGTCACCCCTCCTTTATACCTCCCGACCGACAGACAGAGCACGTGACGCGCTCTCTAGCGCCCCTCTTATAGTCAGGCCAATTATGGAATTGCCCGACCATAAGCAAGGAGGCCGCTATACTACTTATGCCGATTATTGAAGGGTCCCCGGTGAGAGTAAGGTATATATTCCCCCGACCTCCGCGGGCGGAATATATAAAATCTCCCCGAATCTCACTGGCCTCCCCACAATAATCCTTGGCACAATTCGCTGCCACCAACCGATTTACGGTAACTATTAGCCGAACACACAGACGTGGGATTCAAGATCGAGATAACAGAACAGCCCAAGATTAATTATATAATTTAATCAGCCTAAAGCACACTAGAAACTACAATATATACAATAGGGAATCTACAGAATATACATATGTCAGAGTACAGTTACAATCAAAGCATGGGTTACAAACAGGCATACACAGTTCCAGCAGTTACCTTGTTGCGTCTGGCCACAGGGGGGCGCTGTAGACCAGGTTTCCAGGAACTCCCTCACAGGTCTTTCCCAACCAGGCCCCCGAGCAGAAGAACACTGGAAAATGGCCGAAGTAGGGTTATCAACCTGGGCAATCCAGGTCCCCTCCTACCTTAGTGACCTCACAGGGAAGCACTGCCACTCCCCCTGCATGGATCAGAATTATCCAGCAAAGGGGATATTGGCCATAACTTTGCCTGGGAGCGTCGTAGGCAGACGCCAATGCTCTCATTGTGACAGTTATGAATTTAGCTACAGAACGAGGGGACTCATGACCTGTCTGCCAGTTCCCCATTGGCTGATATCACGCCTGGGGCATTTCCCAATGTCCTGCTCCCATAAAAAGGGGGTGCCGGCATCGTCCACATGCGGAGACACCATTTTTATGGTTGCCATATTTATCGGAAATATGGCTTGCGAGATATGAACCATTTTTTACTGGAGTCGTTCTGTCTGGCTATTTCCATAGCCTTGCTAACTAGCTAGCAGCTCCTACTACAGGGTGACGGCAGGGAGTCATCCTGTGTCCATTGTCCTAAAGCCACCTAATTTCCATATCACAGGACATGGCCATGGGATTTGTTGCTAAACCAGTTGTGTGAAGGAAAGGGGGGGTGACACCAGGAGAGGGCTTCCTGACATACTTGAATATCATGATTTATCGTCATATCTCCGGATTTACCTCACACCCCCCAATACATGATGGATACAAGATACACCCCCCAATACATGATGGATACAAGATACACCCCCCAATACATGATAGATACACCCCCTATACATGATGGATACAAGATACACCCCCCAATACATGATGGATACACCCCCCAATACATGATGGATACAAGATACACCCCCCAATACATGATGGATACAAGATACACCCCCCAATACATGATAGATACACCCACTATACATGATGGATACAAGATACACCCCCCAATACATGATGGATACAAGATACACCCCCCAATACATGATGGATACAAGATACACCCCCCAATACATGATGGATACATCCCCCCTATACATGATGGATACACCCCCCAATACATGATGGATACAAGATACACCCCCCAATACATGATGGATACAAGATACACCCCCCAATACATGATAGATACACCCCCTATACATGATGGATACAAGATACACCCCCCTATACATGATGGATACAAGATACACCCCCCAATACATGATGGATACAAGATACACCCCCCAATACATGATGGATACATCCCCCCTATACATGATGGATACACCCCCAATACATGATGGATACAAGATACACCCCCCAATACATGATGGATACAAGATACACCCCCCAATACATGATAGATACACCCCCTATACATGATGGATACAAGATACACCCCCCAATACATGATAGATACACCCCCTATACATGATGGATACAAGATACACCCCCCTATACATGATAGATACACCCCTATACATGATGGATACAAGATACACCCCCCTATACATGATGGATACACTCTCCTATACATGATGGATACAAGATACACCCCCTATACATGATGAATACACTCTCCTATACATGATGGATACAAGATACACCCCCCAATACATGATGGATACAAGATACACCCCCCAATACATGATGGATACAAGATACACCCCCCTATACATGATGGATACATCCCCCTATACATGATGGATACATCCCCCTATACATGATGGATACATCCCCCTATACATGATGGATACAAGATACACCCCCCTATACATGATGGATACACCCCCCTATACATGATGGATACATCCCCCTATACATGATGGATACAAGATACACCCCCCTATACATGATGGATACAAGATACACCCCCCCTATACATGATGGATACAAGATACACCCCCCTATACATGATGGATACACCCCCCTATACATGATGGATACAAGATACACCCCCCTATACATGATGGATACATCCCCCTATACATGATGGATACATCCCCCTATACATGATGGATACAAGATACACCCCCCTATACATGATGGATACAAGATACACCCCCCTATACATGATGGATACATCCCCCTATACATGATGGATACAAGATACACCCCCCTATACATGATGGATACAAGATACACCCCCCTATACATGATGGATACATCCCCCTATACATGATGGATACATCCCCCTATACATGATGGATACAAGATACACCCCCCTATACATGATGGATACACTCTCTCTATGCATGATGGATACAAGATACACCCCCCTATACATGATGGATACATCCCCCTATACATGATGGATACATCCCCCTATACATGATGGATACAAGATACACCCCCCTATACATGATGGATACACTCTCCCTATACATGATGGATACAAGATACACCCCCCTATACATGATGGATACAAGATACACCCACCTATACATGATGGATACATCCCCCTATATATGATGGATACACCCCCCCTATACATGATGGATACAAAATACACCCCCCTATATATGATGGATACATCCCCCTATACATGATGGATACAAGATACACCCCCTATACATGATGGATACACCCCCCTATACATGATGGATACATCCCCCTATACATGATGGATACAAGATACACCCCCTATACATGATGGATACACCCCCCCTATACATGATGGATACATCCCCCTATACATGATGGATACAAGATACACCCCCCTATACATGATGGATACACCCCCCCTATACATGATGGATACACCCCCTATACATGATGGATACATCCCCCTATACATGATGGATACAAGATACACCCCCCTATACATGATGGATACACCCCCCTATACATGATGGATACATCCCCCTATACATGATGGATACAAGATACACCCCCCTATACATGATGGATACAAGATACACCCCCCCTATACATGATGGATACAAGATACACCCCCCTATACATGATGGATACACCCCCCTATACATGATGGATACAAGATACACCCCCCTATACATGATGGATACATCCCCCTATACATGATGGATACATCCCCCTATACATGATGGATACAAGATACACCCCCCTATACATGATGGATACAAGATACACCCCCCTATACATGATGGATACATCCCCCTATACATGATGGATACAAGATACACCCCCCTATACATGATGGATACAAGATACACCCCCCTATACATGATGGATACATCCCCCTATACATGATGGATACATCCCCCTATACATGATGGATACAAGATACACCCCCCTATACATGATGGATACACTCTCTCTATGCATGATGGATACAAGATACACCCCCCTATACATGATGGATACATCCCCCTATACATGATGGATACATCCCCCTATACATGATGGATACAAGATACACCCCCCTATACATGATGGATACACTCTCCCTATACATGATGGATACAAGATACACCCCCCTATACATGATGGATACAAGATACACCCACCTATACATGATGGATACATCCCCCTATATATGATGGATACACCCCCCCTATACATGATGGATACAAAATACACCCCCCTATATATGATGGATACATCCCCCTATACATGATGGATACAAGATACACCCCCTATACATGATGGATACACCCCCCTATACATGATGGATACATCCCCCTATACATGATGGATACAAGATACACCCCCTATACATGATGGATACACCCCCCCTATACATGATGGATACAAAATACACCCCCCTATATATGATGGATACATCCCCCTATACATGATGGATACAAGATACACCCCCTATACATGATGGATACACCCCCCTATACATGATGGATACATCCCCCTATACATGATGGATACAAGATACACCCCCTATACATGATGGATACACCCCCCCTATACATGATGGATACATCCCCCTATACATGATGGATACAAGATACACCCCCCTATACATGATGGATACACCCCCCTATACATGATGGATACACCCCCCCTATACATGATGGATACATCCCCCTATACATGATGGATACAAGATACACCCCTCTATACATGATGGATACACTCTCCCTATACATGATGGATACACTCCCCCTATACATGATGGATACACTCCCCCTATACATGATGGATACATCCCCCTATATATGATGTATACACCCCTCCTATACATGATGGATACAAGATACACCCCCCTATATATGATGGATACAAGATACACCCCCCTATACATGATGGATACAAGATACACCCCCCTATATATGATGGATACATCCCCCTATACATGATGGATACAAGATACACCCCCCTATACATGATGGATACAAGATACACCCCCTATACATGATGGATACAAGATACACCCCCCTATACATGATGGATACACCCCCCTATATATGATGGATACACCCCCCTATACATGATGGATACAAGATACACCCCCCTATACATGATGGATACACCCCCCTATATATGATGGATACACCCCCCTATACATGATGGATACATCCCCCTATACATGATGGATACAAGATACACCCCCCTATACATGATGGATACACTCTCCCTATATATGATGGATACACCCCCCTATACATGATGGATACACCCCCTATATATGATGGATACACCCCCCTATACATGATGGATACATCCCCCTATACATGATGGATACAAGATAAACCCCCCTATACATGATGGATACACCCCCCCTATACATGATGGATACACCCCCTATACATGATGGATACAAGATACACCCCCCTATACATGATGGATACACTCTCCCTATACATGATGGATACACTCCCCCTATACATGATGGATACACTCCCCCTATACATGATGGATACATCCCCCTATATATGATGTATACACCCCTCCTATACATGATGGATACAAGATACACCCCCCTATATATGATGGATACAAGATACACCCCCCTATACATGATGGATACAAGATACACCCCCCTATATATGATGGATACATCCCCCTATACATGATGGATACAAGATACACCCCCCTATACATGATGGATACAAGATACACCCCCCTATACATGATGGATACAAGATACACCCCCCTATACATGATGGATACACCCCCCTATATATGATGGATACACCTCCCTATACATGATGGATACAAGATACACCCCTCTATACATGATGGATACACCCCCCTATATATGATGGATACACCCCCCTATACATGATGGATACAAGATACACCCCCCTATACATGATGGATACACTCTCCCTATATATGAAGGATACACCCCCCTAT
Organism: Anomaloglossus baeobatrachus; assembly: GCF_048569485.1. NCBI lineage: Eukaryota > Metazoa > Chordata > Amphibia > Anura > Aromobatidae > Anomaloglossus > Anomaloglossus baeobatrachus. The sequence goes on from NC_134354.1 coordinate 800,849,905, forward strand.
ACATGATGGATACACCCCCTATATATGATGGATACACCCCCCTATACATGATGGATACATCCCCCTATACATGATGGATACAAGATAAACCCCCCTATACATGATGGATACACCCCCCTATATATGATGGATACACCCCCCTATACATGATGGATACAAGATACACCCCACTATACATGATGGATACACCCCGCTATATATGATGGATACACCCCCCTATACATGATGGATACATCCCCCTATACATGATGGATACAAGATACACCCCCCTATACATGATGGATACACTCTCCCTATACATGATGGATACAAGATACACCCCCCTATACATGATGGATACATCCCCTTATATATGATGGATACAAGATACACCCCCCTATACATGATGGATACTGTGACGGGGTGTACATCAGAGCAAAGAGAGACAACAGGCCGAGGATGATCCAACAGGTTTACTAACAGGAATACAGGAACAGCACACGACAAGTCCAAATAAAACAGATTCGGGGGCACCTCCCGATAATCCAAAGTGCCAGATCACAACGTAATAGTCCTTTTCAGAGTCCCAGAAATCCCACACAATCCACTGGACGGCGAGGTCTGTCCGCAGATTCAGATCTCGCTCCCTTCCTCTTCAAAAACTCAACTCCCAACAGCATTTAGAAACAGGAGTGAATTGTTTGAGCTCGTGGGCCCGCCCCTCAAGGGTAGGGGTCTATGCAATGGTTGGGCCCACTAGAAGATTCTAGAAGGTTGGCTCCGAGATGTCTACAGGTTTGTGTAGTTGGCGTTATCCACTGCTTACGAAACAATGAGAAGTTCCCCTGGCTGTGTGGACAAGAGATAATTGCATTATGGGCCCAGAGACACAGGAGATGGGGGGAAGGTATGGTTACTTACATCCCAAGACATTTCAAAGTGTTCAGTAAGTACAACCAAAGGAAAGTGACATCACATCCTGACATAGTATTACAGCAAATACAGTGAGAAGGTAAAATACATCATGACAATTCCTTCCCCTCCCAACTTGTGTACGTACTAGGGACCTCTACAGGTCGCTGGTTAAGTACACGCAGGCATGGCTGACAGGACTCAAGGCTCCTCTTGCCTGGACAGTCCATCTGCATTTTGGTGTTGGCTGCCCCTTCTATATTGTATGGTAAAGTTATAGGGCTGCAGAGCCAGGCTCCATCGCAGTAAGCGTCCATTGTCCCCAGAGACTCTGTTCAGCCAGGTGAGGGGATTGTGATCAGTAACCACAGTGAATTCCCGTCCATACAGATACGGCCGTAGTTTCTTAAGGGCCCACACTACAGCCAGACATTCCTTCTCAACAGTTGCATAGGCCACTTCTCGGTCCAGCAGTTTCCGGCTGAGATAGGCGATGGGGTGCTCGTCCCCAGCTGCATTCACCTGGCTGAGGACAGCTCCCAGTCCATAAGCAGAGGCATCCGTTTGCACAATGAATCTCCTCTTGTAGTCTGGAGCAGCCAGGACAGGATCGCAGATCAAAGCATCCTTCAGCCGGTTAAAAGCCTCATCACAGGCTGGAGTCCAGATCACCAGCCGGGGCATTGTTTTCTTGGTCAGGTCGGTAAGAGGCTTGGCCACAGTACTGAAATGAGAAACAAATTTTCGGTAATAACTGGCAGTGCCCAGAAAAGCCATAACTTGTTTCTTAGTTTGGGGTACAGGCCAGTCTCTAATAGCCTGGATTTTGGCAGGCTCAGGTCGGAGCTTCCCTCCTCCCACTCTATGTCCTAGGTACTGGACTTCCCCCATCCCCAATTGGCATTTATCGGGTCGAATAGTTAGGCCGGCTGCAAGAATCAGGTCCAAAATAATGGCTACTTGATTCAGATGTTCCTCCCATGTGTGGCTGAAGACGGCGATATCATCCAAGTAGGCACAAGCAAAGTCATCACATCCCCGGAGGATCTGATCCACCATTCTCTGGAAGGTGGCCGGGGCATTTTTCATTCCAAAAGGCATGCTTAGAAATTCATACAGACCAAAGGGGGTTATAAAAGCGGACCGTTCTCTCCCTTCATCCGTTAGAGGGATCTGCCAGTATCCCTTACTGAGATCCAAGGTAGTGACATATCGGGACCCAGCCAGTTGGTCTAGAAGTTCGTCAATACGAGGCATTGGGTAAGGATCGCTGACGGTATGGTCGTTTAGTCGCCGATAGTCCACACAAAATCGAGTACTCCCATCCTTCTTGGGTACTAACACCACAGGGGAGGCCCAAGGGCTATGGGAGGCCTGGATTACCCCAAGCTGTAACATCTCCTCCAGTTCGTGCTGCATGGTGTTTCGAACTGATTCAGGTACCCGGTAAGGAGCCAGTTGTATGGGACGGATGCCCTGAGTGTCCACATGATGTTGGGTGACGGTGGTTCGACCTGATTGGGATGAGAAAGCAGCCCGTCTCTGTTGAAGCACTTCCAGCATCTGGATTTTCTGTAAGGAGTCCAGGTAATCTCCCAGGGGAACCTGTTCCACAGTGGATGGGGCTCTCGCTGCTTCCACGAGATCAGGTAGAGAGTCCTCATCCTCTTGACCATCTTCTGAAGCCAACCGACAGCTTGCTATCATTGGAATGTTCCGGTCATGGTACTCCTTAATCATATTCACATGGACAGTCTTTTGCCTTAGCCCCTGATCATCTAAAGCAAGAAGGTAATTGGTATCATTCAGTTTTCTGAGAACCCGGAAGGGACCCTCCCATGTGGTCTGCAGTTTATTCTGCCGATGGGGAACAATCATTAAGACTTGTTGTCCTTCTACAAACTCCCGATAGCGTGCGTTACGGTCATACCATGTCTTCTGTCTGGTTTGAGCCATACGCAAATGACTCTGTGCAAAACTAGCAAGTTGAGCCAAGGTTTCTCGCAGCTTTAGGACATAAGGGACAACAGGGGTTCCTGTATCTTCAACTTGCCCCTCCCAGTATTCCTTGAGCAGGGTTAAGGGTCCTCGGACCTTTCTTCCATAGAGTAGTTCAAAGGGGGAGAACCCAGTGGACTCCTGGGGAACTTCCCGATAGGCAAACAAGAGATGGGGTAGGTACTTCTCCCAGTCTGAATCTCGGTCCGTGAAGGCCCTCAGCATATTCTTCAGAGTGCCGTTGAATCGTTCACAAAGTCCATTTGTTTGGGGATGATACGGGGTCGTTCGGATCGCTCGTACTCCACAGGTGCGCCACAGACACTGGACCAACTCTGACATAAACTGGGAGCCTTGGTCCGACAAGATCTCACTGGGGAATCCTACTCTGGTAAAAATAATAACCAAGGCCTCGGCCACCTTGGCTGCAGAGATACTTGACAAGGCCACGGCTTCTGGATATCGGGTGGCGTAGTCCACAACAGTGAGAATGTACTGCTTTCCAGATTTACTTGGTTTAGCCAGAGGTCCAATGATATCAACAGCTACTCTTTGAAAGGGTTCTTCTATTATAGGGAGCGGTTGCAGGGGTGCCTTTGGGTGATCTCCGGGTCGCCCTCTACGCTGACATATGTCACAAGTTCGGCAGAAATGCGCCACTGCTTGGGAAATCCCCGGCCAATAAAAAGTTTGAGTCAATCGTCTCTCGGTGCGGGTTTTGCCTTGATGGCCAGCCGTAGGAATGTCATGAGCCAGGTGTAATAGGGGAATTCTGTACTTCTGAGGAACAATCAGCTGTTTGCTATAAGTCCAGGGATTATCTAGGGAGTCGGCATTGGCAACCCGATACAGAAGTCCATTTTCTCTGATAATTCTTTCTCCGTTTTCCCCTAGCTGCCCTATTTCAGCCCGAGTTCTAAAACTAGCAAGGGTGGGGTCAGTCTCTACTTCTTGTCTAAACTGAACTTTATCCCAAGTAACATTCATATTATCCCCACAAGAAGAATCACTCACCGGCTGTAATGGCAGTTCTGGTGGCCTCAGTTCCATGGATGGGTTGTACACGTCCACATGGGCTGCTCTCTTGGCTTGACTTCTGGTTACCGCACCGACAAAGTGGCAATGAAGATTCCCCACATCATTTCCTAGAAGAACGTCTGCAGGGAGGCCGCTCATCACACCGACCACACATTGTTTTGCCCCAAAGCCATAATCCAGGGTCACACTCGCTCTTGGAATATATCTCTGGGTACCTCCTGCCAGTTCAATGGCAATTCCTGGTCCCTTTTGAATTGCTTGTGGTTGAATTACTCGGGGATCGGCTATGGTGAGGAAAGCCCCAGTGTCACGGAAGCCAACAACATTTTGGCCATCCAGCACGACCTCCTGTAGATGTTTGTCCTGAAGATCAGAAGAACAGGTGGCTGGAGCTCGCACCCCATAGACTCCGGGTAGGGGAGCCAGGATATCTGAGTCACTTGGCAAGTCATCAGGCACAGAATCCAGCTCTTCTCCTGGTGAAGGTGTCTGTAGGTAATGAACAGGCAAAGGCGGTCTGTAGCTGTTCTGTCTACGAACACCTGGACATTGGAATTGCATGTGCCCAGGCTGCCCACATCCATAACATCTGCGCTCTGGGATTCTTCCTCCGCGTCGTATTCCCAAAGGTGGAGCATGAGTAATGCGAGGCACAGTCACACGAAGGTCCCCATGAGTTGACGGTCTAGGGTGATGGTGAACATTGGGGCCAGAAGGACCAGGGGCCACCAGCGTTGGGGGGTTGGTGTTTTTTTTCTCACTGGGTAGTAGTTTTTTCCACTGAGGCTTGATGGTGAGAGCCTCATCAGCTAGAGCTGCAGCTTCCTCCACAGTGGCTGGTCTCCTTTCACGCACCCATTCCCGGATCTCAGCGGGGCACTTGAAGTAAAACTGCTCTTTTAGGAGGACCTGGAGGACGGTCTCCAAGGTTAAGGCCTCCTCTGCCTCCAACCAACGATGCCACAGATGTTTGAGTTTGTGGGCATACATCTTGAAGGACACTTCCTCATCACATGCTAGAGTACGGAACTGAGTCCTGTAAGTGTCTGGCGTTACAGCATAATGTTCTAGAATAGTCTGTTTAATATCCGCATACTCACAGTTCCACCGAGGGTCCATACCTCTATAGGCTGCAGCAGCTCCACCCTCTAAGAGCCCAACCAGATGCCGGACGCGCTCCCTTTCTGGGACTTCCATTAATCGACACTGATGCTCAAAGTCCTGGAAGAAGCCCTCAATGTCACCAGCAGCCTCATTAAACTGCTTGAAGTCTTTGCGGGACACTCTGGGAAGTTCCCTCATGATGGGTGCTAGGGTTACAGTCTGTCTGGAACCTCTCGCGGCTTCCACAGCGAGCTGCTTATCCAGCAATGCCATCTCCTCCATCCTGCGCTCCTTCTCTTCAGCTCCACGCATGGCCTCCCTCTTATCTTCTATGGTGGCCTCATCTCCAAGCAGTGCCATCTTTTCCTTGTACCACACAACCCATTGACTTTTTTGGGTATTCACCTCCGGCTCCCGTCTTTGCTCCCCTTGCTGTGGAAATTGTTCCTCGGTGCCATCTTGCAGGCAAGCGTGTTCCAATGCCTCAATTAGTTGCTCCTTAGAGAGTCCTTTGTAGCCGACACCTAATTCACGGGCCTTTGTTTGTAGACTCGCCACAGTCCAGTTCCTGTATCCTGAGGTTCTGGTTTCAGACGTCGATTGGCTGTTGTCCTCCATTTCTTCTGCTCTGATCCCGCCGCTGCCACCAGTTTGTGACGGGGTGTACATCAGAGCAAAGAGAGACAACAGGCCGAGGATGATCCAACAGGTTTACTAACAGGAATACAGGAACAGCACACGACAAGTCCAAATAAAACAGATTCGGGGGCACCTCCCGATAATCCAAAGTGCCAGATCACAACGTAATAGTCCTTTTCAGAGTCCCAGAAATCCCACACAATCCACTGGACGGCGAGGTCTGTCCGCAGATTCAGATCTCGCTCCCTTCCTCTTCAAAAACTCAACTCCCAACAGCATTTAGAAACAGGAGTGAATTGTTTGAGCTCGTGGGCCCGCCCCTCAAGGGTAGGGGTCTATGCAATGGTTGGGCCCACTAGAAGATTCTAGAAGGTTGGCTCCGAGATGTCTACAGGTTTGTGTAGTTGGCGTTATCCACTGCTTACGAAACAATGAGAAGTTCCCCTGGCTGTGTGGACAAGAGATAATTGCATTATGGGCCCAGAGACACAGGAGATGGGGGGAAGGTATGGTTACTTACATCCCAAGACATTTCAAAGTGTTCAGTAAGTACAACCAAGGAAAGTGACATCACATCCTGACATAGTATTACAGCAAATACAGTGAGAAGGTAAAATACAAAATGACAGATACATCCCCCTATATATGATGGATACAAAATACACCCCCCTATACATGATGGATACATCCCCCTATACATAAGCCAGGGAAGGAGTCTTGCGAGGATAATTTGCATATTCCCAGTGCCTTCTGGGATAAGTGAAGAGTCACCGCAAGCTCAAGGAGAACCGGGTTTTGGCCGTTACAGCCGGAAGGAAGACTTCTGAAAACCGCGCACCGCCTGTCTTCTTCATTGTGAGCGTGAGTGAGCAAAGTGTGAGCAAAAGAAAGTGTGAGTAGAATTGTTTGTATTTAGTTGTTTAATTACTTAACATTTGTTTAGTGCTATCCCCATTAGAAAATGTGCTCCACTATTGCTAATGCGATCCAGTGTACATCTTGTCTCATGTATGCAGTCCTTGAAAAGCCGTTCGAGGGTGCATACTGTTGTTGGAGGGTACATACTGTTGTTGGAGGGTAGTGAAACAGGATTTTGCCCAGCTCACCTGTGCAATGGAAGCCAGTAATCCTGGGCTGTGCACGGAGAAAGGTTTGGAGAGCCAGTCCATGTACATAAAGGTAGTTGAAGGATTTCACCAGCACAAAACTCCAGGCATGTTGTACTTTAAAATAAAAACTTCTTTATTTTCTTATCATTAAAAAGTCCATGCTATAGTGGTAAGCCCATGTCAGAGAGGACGCGTTTCGAACATCCAGTTCTTATTCAGTCTCTAAACCATCTAGTCACAGAACTGTTTAAAAAGGGCTGATCCCAAACATGTGATCAAAGGCAAGGAGAGAGCAGTGCAATACAAAACTATTAACTAGAATTACAAAATTACTTGGTGGATGTGACTGAATTTTTGCTTAAAAACAATTATTTCACCTTTCTCAACAAGGGATATGTCCAGCTACAGGGATGTTCAATGGGCGCACGATTTTCCCCTTCATTAGCGGGCATATTCATGTTTTGGTGGGAAGAACAATATATTTTCAATCAATGTAATCCTTTTTTCTCGGACATAGCATTATATCTAAGATTTATAGATGATGTACTTATTGTATGGCAAAACCCAAATAAAAAAATTGAGGATTTTATATTTTACATCAATAACAATGCCCATAACCTTTTTTTCACTTTTTTTCATGATGTATCAAAAATTAATTTTTTGGATATACAATTCCATGGGAAGGGTGATAATGGGGAAATCAATTGTAGCCTCTATAGAAAACCTATATCAGGCAATTCACTGTTACATGCGGAAAGTTGCCATCCAAGGCATGTCATAGATAACATCCCTACAGGTGAATATGTCCGTGCCAGGAGGTGTTGCAACACCCAATGTGGTTTTGAGGTGGAATGTAACATTATTGAAAATAGGTTTTTAGCAAGAGGCTATAAAATGAAAAACCTTCAAAAAGCCAAAATCAAGGCAAATAAAGCGAGTAGGTCACAGTATTTGGAGATGAACAAAATCAAAGAAAATCCCCAAAAAAATCTTTCAGTTGTTTTTTCAACAACATACAGTAAAAACTATTGTGATGTAATCAAAATTGTGAAAAAATATTTGCCCATCTTGACTACGGACGATACATTATATCAGATTTTAAAAAATGGAGTTAAATTTGTTTCAAAAAGGAACATTACATTGGGATCCATGCTATCACCTAGTGATCATATGAACAGGTGCGGTTCCAATAATGAAGAAAAAAATGCCAGTAATTGGTTACCAAGCACAGGTTCATTCAAATGCAGCCATAGATCTTGTGGATTATGCGGTTATATGTTAAATGTAAAAGAATTTTCTTCATTCACTGATAAAAAAACTTATAAAATAATGTCACTTATAAACTGCAGTTCAGACCATGTGGTTTACTTGATATCTTGCACCATTTGTCAGCTGCAATATATAGGCAGCACTTGTCGCCCCCTCAGAAAGAGAATATCTGAACACATCTATGATGTGAATAATGCTACCACGAGAAAATTATCAGGAGCGTCTCAACATTTCCGTGACGCACATGCAGGGGATTTGAAAGGCATGAAAGTCAATGCTATTGAAAAAATGAAACTACCTAAGAGAGGTGGAAATTTGAAAGATATCCTTTTTCAGAGGGAAATAAAATGGATGTTTTTAATGGGTACAAGATTTCCCAAGGGTTTAAACAAAAGAAATGAATTGATGTTTGCATATTAATCTTGCTTTGATACTATGTATGTATAAGTGTTCATGGCACTATATGGATTGACTCACCCTAATGGGTTAATAGTTTTGTATTGCACTGCTCTCTCCTTGCATTTGATCACATGTTTGGGATCAGCCCTTTTTAAACAGTTCTGTGACTAGATGGTTTAGAGACTGAATAAGAACTGGATGTTCGAAACGTGTCCTCTCTGACATGGGCTTACCACTATAGCATGGACTTTTTAATGATAAGAAAATAAAGAAGTTTTTATTTTAAAGTACAACATGCCTGGAGTTTTGTGCTGGTGAAATCCGTCAACTACCTTGTTGTTGGAGGGTGTATACTGTTGTTGGAGGGTGCATACTGCTGTTGGAGGGTGCATACTGTTGTTGGAGGGTGCATACTGCTGTTGGAGGGTGCATACTGCTGTTGGAGGGTGCATAGTGTAGTTGGAGGGTGCATAGTGTTGTTGGAGGGTGCATAGTGTTGTTGGAGGGTGCATACTGCTGTTGGAGGGTGCATACTGCTGTTGGAGGGTGCATACTGCTGTTGGAGGGTGCATACTGTTGTTGGAGGGTGCATACTGCTGTTGGAGGGTGCATACTGTTGTTGGAGGGTGCATACTGTTGTTGGAGGGTGCATACTGCTGTTGGAGGGTGCATACTGTTGTTGGAGGGTGCATACTGCTGTTGGAGGGTGCATAGTGTTGTTGGAGGGTGCATACTGCTGTTGGAGGGTGCATAGTGTTGTTGGAGGGTGCATAGTGTTGTTGGAGGGTGCATACTGCTGTTGGAGGGTGCATACTGCTGTTGGAGGGTGCATAGTGTTGTTGGAGGGTGCATAGTGTTGTTGGAGGGTGCATACTGCTGTTGGAGGGTGCGTACTGTTGTTGGAGGGTGCGTACTGCTGTTGGAGGGTGCGTACTGCTGTTGGAGGGTGCGTACTGCTGTTGGAGGGTGCGTACTGCTGTTGGAGGGTGCGTACTGCTGTTGGAGGGTGCATACTGCTGTTGGAGGGTGCATACTGCTGTTGGAGGGTGCATACTGCTGTTGGAGGGTGCATACTGTTGTTGGAGGGTGCATACTGTTGTTGGAGGGTGCATACTGTTGTTGGAGGGTGCATACTGTTGTTGGAGGGTGCATACTGCTGTTGGAGGGTGCATACTGCTGTTGGAGGGTGCATACTGTTGTTGGAGGGTGCATACTGCTGTTGGAGGGTGCATACTGCTGTTGGAGGGTGCATACTGCTGTTGGAGGGTGCATACTGCTGTTGGAGGGTGCATACTGCTGTTGGAGGGTGCATACTGTTGTTGGAGGGTGCATACTGCTGTTGGAGGGTGCATACTGCTGTTGGAGGGTGCATACTGCTGTTGGAGGGTGCATACTGCTGTTGGAGGGTGCATACTGCTGTTGGAGGGTGCATACTGCTGTTGGAGGGTGCATACTGCTGTTGGAGGGTGCATACTGTTGTTGGAGGGTGCATACTGTTGTTGGAGGGTGCATACTGTTGTTCGAGATGTGCGCAAGTTGCACATTTGGAAGCCCAGATACTGGATGTAAATGAGCAGCTGGCAACTCTGAGATGCGTTAGCAATATGGAGAGGAGTGTGCCGCTCACTGAGCAGCAGCTTGCTGGGTCAGATGTGGGGGAGGATCGTAGTAGGGAGCGGCAGGACGGTGAGGTAGGTAGCTGGGTGACAGTTAGAAAGGGGGGTAAAGGGAAAAGTGCTAGGAAGGCTAGTCCTGAACTGACACACCCCAATAGGTTTGCAAACTTGGCAGATGAGGGGGATGTCATTACAGGGGTAGCATTGCTGCAGCAAGGCATGACCTCTGAACGCCAGAGGAGTGTCTGCTCCTGTAAGGGGGGGAATAGGAGTGCGGGGCAGGCAAGACAGGTACTGGTAGTGGGGGACTCAATTATTAGGGGGACAGATAGGGCAATCTGTCACAAAGACAGGGATCGCCGAACAGTGTGTTGTCTTCCTGGCGCTCGAGTTCGGCACATCGCTGATCGGGTTGACAGATTACTGGGAGGGGCTGGGGAGGACCCAGCGGTCATTGTACACATTGGCACAAATGACAAAGTTAGAGGTAGGTGGAAGGTCCTTAAAGATGATTTCAGGGAATTAGGTTGTAAGCTTAAAGCATGGACCTCAAAGGTGGTATTTTTGGAAATACTGCCTGTGCCACGAGCCACACCAGAGAGGCAAAGAGAGATCAGGGAGGTTAACAGGTGGCTCAGGAATTGGTGTAGGAAAGAGGGTTTTGGGTTCCTGGAGAATTGGGCCGACTTTTCAGTTGGCTACAGATTCTATGCTAGGGATGGGCTGCATCTTAATGGGGAGGGTGCAGCTCTGCTGGGGCAGAAAATGGCTAGAAGGTTGGAGGAGTGTTTAAACTAGGAATGGGGGCGAGGGTATTCACTTTATAGAAGGGGAATGTAGTGCAGATAGTGACCAGGGCACAAGTAATGAAATTGGGGGTGGTACGGGGGGAAGGGTTAGGACAGTTAATACAGTAAGCAGGAATACAGGTACAGAGTCATACGTAACGTGCATGTACACTAATGCCCGAAGCCTCACAAATAAGGTGGAGGAATTAGAATTAATATTGTTGGAAGAAAATGATGATATAGTGGGGATATCAGAGACATGGCTGGATGAGAGCTATGACTGGGCTGTTAATTTACAGGGTTATAGCCTATTCAGGAATGACCGTACAAATAAGCGAGGGGGAGGTGTGTGTCTATATGTAACATCATCCTTACAACCCATCCTGCGTGACAACATATGTGAGGGTACTGAGAATGTAGAGTCCCTATGGGTGGAGATAAGGGGGGGGGGAATGAATAATAAAATACTGATAGGGGTGTGTTATAAGACGCCGAATATTATGGAAGAGGTAGAGAATCTCCTCATAAAGCAAATTGATAAAGCAGCGAGTCTCGGAGAGGTAATTATTATGGGGGACTTGGTCCAGGACCCCACAAGAGGGGGAGCACTACTAGACCTTGTACTAACCAATAGGCCAGACCGCATATCAAATATACAAGTTGGGGGTTACTTGGGGAATAGTGATCACAAAATAATAAGTTTTCATGTATTCTTTAGTAAGATGTCTAGTAGAGGGGCTACAAGGACACTAAACTTCAGGAAAGCAAATTTTAAACGGTTGAGAGATGATCTTAGTGCAATAAACTGGGATGATGTACTAAGTAATAAAAGTACACAAAGCAAATGGGAGACTTTTATGAGCATCCTGAATAGGGCTTGTGCAGAAAATATACCCTATGGGAACAAACATGCTAGAAATAGGAGGAAACCCCTATGGCTAAATAGAGCTGTAAGGGAAGCAATAAAAGAAAAACAGAAAGCCTTAAAAGAATTAAAGAGGGTAGGTAGTGATGAGGCATTATATAATTATAGAAAATTAAATAAAATATGTAAAAAGCAAATTAAGTTAGCTAAGTTTGAGACAGAGAGACTCATTGCGAGAGAAAGTAAAAATAATCCTAAAATATTCTTTAACTACATAAACAGTAAAAAACTGAAAAGCGATAGTGTTGGCCCCCTTAAAAATAGTCTTGGTGATATGGTGGAGGGGGATGAGGGTAAAGCCAACCTGCTGAATGACTTTTTTTCTACGGTTTTTATACAAGAAAATGCCATGGCAGATGACATGACCAGTGATACCATAAATTCACCCTTGAATATTACCTGCTTAACCCAGCAGGAAGTACGCCGCCGCCTCGAAATCACTAAGGTTGACAAATCTCCGGGCCTGGATGGCTACACCCCAGAGTACTACAGGAATTGAGTTCTGTGATAGATAGACCATTATTTTTAATCTTCTCAGATTCCTTAATAACAGGGTCGGTACCACAGGACTGGCGCATAGCAAATGTGGTGCCAATATTCAAAAAGGGGACAAAAACTGAGCCGGGAAATTATAGGCCGGTAAGTTTAACCTCTACGGTTGGTAAAATCCTTGAGGGTTTCTTGAGAGATGCTATACTGGAGTATCTCAAGAAAAATAACCTTATGACAGAGTATCAGCATGGGTTTATGAGGGATCGATCCTGTCACACTGATCAGCTTCTATGAAGAGGTAAGTTCAAGCCTGGAGCAGGGAAATGCAGTGGATGTGGTGTATATGGACTTTTCAAAAGCTTTTGATACGGTGCCACACAAAAGGTTGGTACATAAAATGAGAATAATGGGGATAGGGGAAAATATGTGTAACTGGGTTAAAAACTGGCTCAGTGATAGGAAACAAAGGGTGGTTATTAATGGTACGTACTCGGACTGGTCTCAGTTCATAGTGGGGTATCACAGGGGTCAGTATTGGGCCCGCTTCTTTTCAACATATTTATAAATGACCTTGTTGGGGGCATGCGGAGTAGAATTTCAATATTTGCAGATGATACTAAACTCTGCAGGGTAATCAATACAGAGGAGGATAATTTTATATTACAGGGAGATTTATGTAAATTGGAGGATTGGGCTGAGAAGTGGCAATTGAAGTTTAATGTAGATAAATGTAAGGTCATGCACTTGGGTAGAGGAAATAACATTTATGATTATGTACTTAATTGTAGAACACTGGGTAAAACAGACACAGAAAAAGACTTGGGTGTATGGGGGGATGGTAAACTTCACTTTAGTGGACAGTGTCAGGCAGCTGCTGCCAGGGCTAATAAAATAATGGGATGTATTAAAAGAGGTATAAGTGTTCATGAAAAAAATATAGTTCTACCTCTGTACAAGTCACTAGTGCGACCGCACTTATATACTGTGTACAATTCTGGCCACCGATATATAAGAAGGACATAGCTGAACTGGAGAGGGTGCAGAGAAGACCACCAAGATTATTAGAGGAATGGGGGGCTGCAATACCAAGACAGGAAAAACGAAGGCTTAGGGGGGATCTAATCACAATGTATAAATATATGAGGGGACAGTACAGAGACCTTTCCAAAGATCTTTTTACACCTAGGCCTGCGACTGGAACACGGGGGCATCCGCTACGTCTTGAGGAAAGAAGGTTTAATCATAATCACAGAGGAGGATTCTTTACTGTACGAGCAGTGAGACTATGGAACTCTCTGCCGTATGATGTTGTAATGAGGGATTCACTACTAACATTTAAGCAGAGCCTGGACGCCTTTCCTGAAAAATGTAATATTACCAGTTATGTATATTAGATTTTATGACAGGGTATTGATCCAGGGAACTAGTCTGATTGCCGGATGTGGACGAAGGAAGGAAATTTTTTCCCCATTGGAACTTGTTTGTCACATTGAGTTTTTTTTGCCTTCCTCTGGATCAACATGTTAGGCTACGGGTTGAACTAGATGGACTTAGAGTCTCCCTTCAACCTTAAAAACTATGATACTATGATACTATGATACTACGATACTATGATACATGATGGATACAAGATACACCCCCCTATACATGATGGATACAAGATACACCCCCCTATACATGATGGATACAAGATACACCCCCCTATACATGATGGATACATCCCCCTATACATGATGGATACATCCCCCTATACATGATGGATACACCCCCCTATACATGATGGATACAAGATACACCCCCCTATACATGATGGATACACCCCCCTATACATGATGGATACATCCCCCTATATATGATGGATACAAGATACACCCCCCTATACATGATAGATACAAGATACACCCCCCTATACATGATGGATACATCCCCCTATACATGATGGATACAAGATACACCCCCCTATACATGATGGATACACCCCCCTATACATGATGGATACATCCCCCTATACATGATGGATACAAGATACACCCCCCTATACATGATGGATACACTCTCCCTATACATGATGGATACAAGATACACCCCCCTATACATGATGGATACATCCCCCTATACATGATGGATACAAGATACACCCCCCTATACATGATGGATACATCCCCCTATACATGATGGATACACCCCCCCTATACATGATGGATACATCCCCCTATACATGATGGATACATCCCCCTATACATGATGGATACATCCCCCTATACATGATGGATACAAGATACACCCCCCTATACATGATGGATACACCCCCCTATACATGATGGATACAAGATACACCCCCCTATACATGATGGCTACACTCTCCCTATACATGATGGCTACACTCCCCCTATACATGATGGATACAAGATACACCCACCTATACATGATGGATACACTCTCCCTATACATGATGGATACACTCCCCCTATACATGATGGATACACTCCCCCTATACATGATGGATACATCCCCCCTATACATGATGGATACATCCCCCTATACATGATGGATACACTCTCCCTATACATGATGGATACACTCTCCCTATACATGATGGATACACTCCCCCTATACATGATGGATACATCCCCCTATACATGATGGATACAAGATACACCCACCTATACATGATGGATACACTCTCCCTATACATGATGGATACACCCCCCTATACATGATCGATACAAGATACACCCCCCTATACATGATGGATACATTCCCCCTATACATGATGGATACAAGATTCTCCAATCCACAACTTGGTAAACAGAACAGAGCCAGGACTTCTAAAGTCCATTCATGTATCAAGTGTCCAGGCGGAGTTGGACTCTTCTGCCCACCTAAGGGGCTGATCCCAGGAGAGAAGAACAATGAGACCCATGTTAGGTCAGTTAGTTGGATCTCGGCTGGAGAAGCACTAGGATCTATAGCTGAGGCTGGATCCTAGTGCCTGTGTATGGACTGTCACAGATTGGAGATCAGTGGGATTGTGTTTTGTTGTTCACCCTGTTGGACTCACGGAACTCATATAAGGACCATTGCCCTGGCATCGGAATACCGGGAGGTGCCCCTGGATCTTTTGTTTTGTTGTGGACTCCTTGCAGACTTTAAGGATTTATATTTGTTTGGTGCTTTATCTTTGTGGTTCCAATAAAGCCCTTTGGATTGTTCCTTGGCCTGGTATCCCTTACTGCTCTGCCGCATACCCCATCACAGATGGATACACTCCCCCTATAAATGATGGATACACCCCCCTATACATGATGGATACACCCCTGTTACATCTTGTGGCTCTCCTGAGGCAGTCTCCCATTCCTTGCCTGCCACGAGCACTCCTGCTCAGCAGCGCCGAAGGTCTGCCAGACTTCGTAGTGTGCATTAGATACCTTCTCAGAGAGGCAGCAGAAGGGTGACACCTAGTGGTTCTCCTGTTACAAGGAGTGAAGCGGTCTCCCATTCCTGGCCTGCCGCAGACCCTCCTGCTCAGCGGCCCCAAAGGTCTGCGAGGTTGCGCAATGTGCAGAGGTTTGCTGTTCAGGGAAGCAGTGAGACTCCCGTTATCTCTGCACATTGTGAGACCCAGGATCCCGCCTCTATTTCCCAGAGGCAGGAGGGTGAGCATGTGCAATGCGTGGTGGGTTCTGATTCGCCCACTGACGTCACACGGCTTGATGACAAGGCTGGTGAAGTGGTGAATCCTGACTGGCCAGGCTGGGACGTCGTGGACCCTGATTGGGTCAAGTCCGTCATCTCCGCCTCGCGCCCGCCCTTGGGTGGAACGACACCTCCTTAAAAAAAGCTCCTCCTGCCATCATGGCGGCGCGTGACCGTCCTTCTATGTTTGGATGTCTGGCAGCGTGCTGCCACGCCACTGCTCAGGCATTACTGTCTTTTGTGGGCTTGGCCCTTGCTGCTTAGGCAGCACCTGGTTTGCAGGCCGTGTTCCTGCCTTGCTGCTCCGGCAGTATCCCCTTCAACAGGCCGTGTTCCTGTCCCAGGTGAGCTCCTCAAGTCTCCACCGGACTCACCTGGTTATTGAAAGCACACGTGCGTGGGCACCTCTGTGCTACCCTCGTGCCATATTCTCGTGACTTCCACTGGCACACGTGCGTGGGCACCTCTGTGCTTCCCCGTGCAACAGGTACACCGAGCCGTGAGATCCGTGCCATACAACCCTCACGGGTTAGGGCAGATCGGTGTACATAGATCGTCTGTGACATTCCAGACGATCGCTAGCAGCAACCCGCTCACTCTTCACCCACCATAGCGGCGGTCCCTTACACCGCACAGTGGACCTTGACCGGCGGAGGCTGTCCATTTCCCATCTTGGCACGCTTCCCCTGGTCCCCCTCGTAACACACCCCCCTATAAATGATGGATTCACTCCCCCTATAAATGATGGATACACCCCCCTATAAATGATGGATACACCCCCCCTCTAAATGATGGATACACTCCCCCTATAAATGATGGATACACTCCCCCTATAAATGATGGATACACTCCCGCTATAAATGATGGATACTCCCTCCTATACATGATGGATACACTCCCCCTATAAATGATGGATACACCACCCCTATAAATGATGAATACACTCCCCCTATAAATGATGGATGCACCCCTCTATAAATGATGGATACACTCCCCCTATAAATGATGGATACACTCCCCCTATAAATGATGGATACACTCCCCCTATAAATGATGGATACTCGCCCTATACATGATGGATACACCCTCCTATAAATGATGGATACACTCCCCCTATAAATGATGGATACACTCCCCCTATAAATGATGGCTACTCCCCTATACATGATGGATACACCCCCCTATAAATGATGGATTCACTCCCCCTATAAATGATGGATACACCCCCCTATAAATGATGGATACACCCCCCCTATAAATGATGGATACACTCCCCCTATAAATGATGGATACTCCCTCCTATAAATGATGGATACACTCCCCCTATAAATGATGGATACTCGCCCTATACATGATGGATACACTCCCCCTATAAATGATGGATACACCCCCCTATAAATGATGGATACACCCTCCTATAAATGATGGATACACTCCCCCCTATAAATGATAGCTACTCCCCCTATACATGATGGATACACCCCCCTATAAATGATGGATTCACTCCCCCTATAAATGATGGATACACCCCCCCCCCTATAAATGATGGATACACCCCCCCCTATAAATGATGGATACACTCCCCCTATAAATGATGGGTACACCCCCCCCCTATAAATGATGGATACACTCCCCCTATAAATGATGGATACTCCCTCCTATAAATGATGGATACACCCCCCTATAAATGATGGATTCACTCCCCCTATAAATGATGGATACACTCCCCCTATACATGATGGATACACCCCCCTATAAATGATGGATACACCCCCCTATAAATGATGGATACACCCCCCCTATAAATGATAGATACACCCTCCTATAAATGATTGATACACTCCCCCTATAAATGATAGCTACTCCCCCTATACATGATGGATACACCCCCCTATAAATGATGGATTCACTCCCCCTATAAATGATGGATACACTCCCCCTATAAATGATGGGTACACACCCCCCCCTATAAATGATGGATACACTCCCCCTATAAATGATGGATACTCCCTCCTATAAATGATGGATACACCCCCCTATAAATGATGGATTCACTCCCCCTATAAATGATGGATACACTCCCCCTATACATGATGGATACACCCCCATATAAATGATGGATTTACTCCCCCTATAAATGATGGATACACTCCCCCTATACATGATGCATACACTCCCCCTATTAATGATGGATACACTCCCCCTATACATGATGGTTAAAACTCCCCCTATAAATGATGGATACACTCCCCCTATACATGATGGTTAAAACTCCCCCTATAAAGGATGGATACATTCCCCCTATAAATGATGGATATGTGGTGCCCCTGAGACTTCAGTCGCCACAGAGTACTGCACCAAAATTTGGGTGTAATGCTAAACCCAGATCCTGAGGAGGTCAGTCCCAGTTTCACCACATTACACACAAATACACATCATTTTGCCCTGTTCCCACTGGGGACTGGTCTAGGGTAGGGTAATAAAGGGGTCGCCAACAGAGTGACATTTATAGGATGCCCTCAGCCCCAGTCCCACTAGCTTGGGACCTGGGAGGGGGGAGGAGCAGCCAGCAGGAGGAGTCAGGAGCCAATACAACCGTTAGGGAGTTCTCCAGCAAGAGAGCAACGGATTAGTCACATCTCGCAGATGCTCCGGTGGAAAGGAGGAGAAGTTCACAACGGTTGCTGCGAGGAGAGTGATCTCTGGTCCCCAAGGAATCAACGCCACGTAGGGCGGCAGGACCCTAGGGAAGATCATACTTCATGTTGGTTTTTCAGAATCTGCCTGGATGGGGAAAGTTTCAAGCTTCCCTGATCACAAAGCGCCCGACAGCACAGTGCCATATAGGATCCGGGGCCTTGCTTCAAGCCGCACACCACATCGAACTACGGCACCTGCATATTGTTGGTATATGCAATAGATGAGGACTTCTTTTTCTGTGTGAAGGATGACTTTATGCTGATCTAACAGTAGATGGCGATGTTGTGTAAAGTTTCCTTACTGTATTGTAAGAAGTCTCTTGTTCTTCCTGGTTTTGGTTTCTCTTCCTGATGCAATGCCGTATGACTGTGCATATTTTTACCTCATGCTGTAAGTAGTAAAGAGCTTGTTATCCCATGTAATCTGCTCTGTGAACTTTCTTCTGCAACTGGGAAGCTAGAAGCTGTGCAACAGGTTATGGGCCCAAGCACCCAAAGATCCCAGACACTGAAGATCCCAGACACCCAGGAAACCAGAAGCTCAGGAAGACCCTGGTAAATCCAGAAGAAGTCTTCAGAACAATTCTCTCCAAACAAGTAAGACAAGTTAAAGATAATGAGTAGCACAGAGCTAAAACTCACAGTAGCTAAGCTGAATAATGAGAACTATCAGTTATGGAAGTTCAAAGTGGATATGTTATTGTCTAAAGATGATTTTTGCGAAGTAATCACTACAGATAGACCAAATGATAATAATCAGACATGGGATAAGAAAAATAGATAAGCAAGAGCTGCTATCAGCTTATTAGTGGAAGATTCTCAATTAATCCACATAAGGAATGAGGATACAGCACAGGGAATGTGGGAGGCATTAAGAAACCTACATGAAAGACCCAGCTTAAATCACAAGTTATTTCTGCTAAACCGGGCTTTACACGCTACAATATATCAAACGATATGTCGTCGGGGTCACGTCGTAAGTGACGCACATCCGGCGCCGTTTGACATATCGTAGCGTGTGACAGCTACGAGCGTCTGTTAACGAGCAAAAATACCTTATCGTTGCTCGTTGACACGTCGCTCATTTTCTAAAAATCGCACGTCCTTCTCTGCGCCGGTTGTTCATCGTTCTCGGGGCAGCACACATCGCTCCGTGTGACACCCCGGCAACGATAAACTGCAGCTTTCCTG
This sequence comes from Anomaloglossus baeobatrachus, assembly GCF_048569485.1. NCBI lineage: Eukaryota > Metazoa > Chordata > Amphibia > Anura > Aromobatidae > Anomaloglossus > Anomaloglossus baeobatrachus. The sequence continues at coordinate 800,869,759 of NC_134354.1, forward strand.
CGTTCCGCTGGCAATGCGGAAGGAAGGAGGTGGGCGGGATGTTTACGTCCCGCTCATCTCCGCCCCTCCGCTACTATTGGCCGGCCGCTGTGTGACGTTTTGGTGACGCCGAACGTCCCTCCACCTTCAGGAAGAGGATGTTCGCCGCCCACAGTGAGGTCATTTGGAAGGTAAGTACGTGTGATGGGGGATTACAACTTTGTGCGACACGGGCAACAAATTGCCCATATCGCACAAACAATGGGTGCGGGTGCGATCGCACGAGAAATTGATACGTGTAAAGCAGGCTTAAGAAAGCTTTACAGCATGAGGCTGAGTGCAGACAATGACATGCAGGAGCAGATATTTGCTATGATGGAAGTGATATCACAGCTGAGATCAATCGGTGAAGATATTAAGGATAGCCATATAACAGCAATATTATTATGCAGTTTACCAGATTCATACACTGCTTTAATAAATGCACTAGAGAGAAGACCTGAAACAGACATCATATTAGAGTTTGTGAAGACCAGACTCATAGATGAATATCAATGAAGGAAAGAGCAAATGATTCTACTGAAAAAGATGGTGGAAATGCTCTTAAAGCTACAGAATCAAAGAGACCCTATAATAAAGAGACAAGAGAATGTTTCAGATGTAAGAAAAAGGGACATTTAAAGAAAGACTGTGCTATATGGAAAGCAGAACAACAGAAATTACACCATAAAGAGAATACACAGAAGGGGAAACACAATCTCCGATTCATGTGTAAATAATTGGAATGGCACAGTTAAAGTAACTGATAAGAAATCATCATCAGATTAGTTTATTGACTCCGGAGCAACAAGTCATATGACAAGTAATGAAAGTTTATTTACTGAACTTGATTTAAATAAGAAGGAAGTCATTTATCTTTCAGATGGGAGCAAATGCGGAAAGAAAAGGACAAGGAATGCTAAACTGTTCTAATAAGTATGGGCAAGATTCAAACATACTTGTACAGGATGTGTTATATGTTCCAGGATTAGAAGGGGGATTGTTATCTGTAAAACGTCTAAAGCTGGTGTCACACATAACGACGACGACAACGACGTCGCTGCTACGTCACCATTTTCTGTGACGTTGCAGCGACGTCCCGTCGCTGTCGCTGTGTGTGACATCCAGCAACGACCTGGCCCCTGCTGTGAGGTCGCCGGTCGTTGCTGAATGTCCAGCTTCATTTTTTGGTCGTCACTCTCCCGCTGTGACACACACATCGCTGTGTGTGACAGCGAGAGAGCGACGAAATGAAGCGATCAGGAGCCGGCACTGGCAGCTGCGGTAAGCTGTAACCAGCGTAAACATCGGGTAACCAAGGGAAGACCTTTCCCTGGTTACCCGATGTTTACGCTGGTTACCAGCCTCCGCTCTTGCTGCCAGCGCCGGCTCCTGCACTGTGACATGTGGCTGCAGTATGCATCGGGTAATTAACCCGATGCATACTGTAGCAAGGAGAGCAAGGAGCCAGCGCTAAGCAGTGCGCGCGGCTCCTTGCTCTCTGCACTGTGACATGTAGCTGCAGCACACATCGGGTTAATTAACCCGATGTGTGCTGCAGGAGAGCAAGGAGCCAGCGCTAAGCGCGGCTCCCTGCTCTCTGAACTGTGACATGTAGCTGCAGCACACATCGGGTTAATTAACCCGATGTGTGCTGCAGGAGAGCAAGGAGCCAGCGCTAAGCGCGGCTCCCTGCTCTCTGAACTGTGACATGTAGCTGCAGCACACATCGGGTTAATTAACCCGATGTGTGCTGCAGGAGAGCAAGGAGCCAGCGCTAAGCGCGGCTCCCTGCTCTCTGAACATGTAGCACAGCGACCTTATGATCGCTGCTTCTGCTGTGTTTGACAGCTAAGCAGCGATCATAACAGCGACTTACAAGGTCGCTGTTACGTCACCGAAAATGGTGACGTAACAGCGACGTCGTTGTCGCTGTCGTTTAGTGTGACACCAGCTTAACAGCTAAAGGAATTACTGTAAAATTCAAAGATGATGAATGTACAATCCTAGCGGGAAATAAGATAATAACCAATGTCAAGGCAGATGAACAATTATATCATCTCGACACATTAAAGGACCAGATGAAGTTGTGTCCACATGATCACAATTGTATTCACATGTGGCATAGACGTCTAGGACACAGACATCCTGAAAGTATAATGGAGCTACAAAAGAAAGAATTGACAAAAGATCTATTGATATCTGATTGCTCAATTACCGTAAGATGTGAATGTTGTATAAAATCTAAAGCTACAAGAATATCTATACCTAAAGAAAGTGAGACGAAAAGCACAAGACCACTTGATTTGGTGCATACTGACATATGTGGACCCATGAAAGTGACTACATCAGAAGGCAATGGATATATAGTGACTTTTATAGATGACTACTCAAGATACACAGTCACATGCTTGATCACGAACAAAGTGAAGTTTTCAATAAATTAGTAGACTATGTGACAAAGTCGAATAACAAGTTTCAGAGGAAGCCAATTGTCATTAGCAGTGATAATGGAGGTGAATTCACAGGGCACAAAATAGAAAACTACTTAAGACAAAATGGTATAGAGCAGGGGTCCCCAAACTACGGCCCGCGGGCCGCATCCGGCCCCCGAAGGCCATTTACGCGGCCCGCCTCACAATTTCCTTGTGTTATTTCAATTGCAAGCGCACAGGCGCTTACAATTGAAATAACCCGCCGAGCGCTACACGGGAAGTCTCGTTCCTGTGTAGACGCTCGGCACTCGTTGTCCGGACCTAGAATGATTACGTCATGACGCACGACGTGCTCATCTAGGCCTTACAGCCGAAGACAGAGGAGCCGGGACCACAGCGCGGGAGCGGCTGCAGTGGTAGGTAAAGCATAATTTCACTTTTTTTTTTACTGGGCATGGAGGAGAATCAGAAAGCTGGATCTATATGGGGGATTGATGGGACCTATATGGGGGAGAGCTGGACATATATGGGGGAGGGAGCTGGACTTATATGGGGGAGAGAGCTGGACTTATATGGGGGAGGGAGCTGGACTTATATGGGGGAGAGAGCTGGACTTATATGGGGGAGAGAGCTGGACTTATATGGGGGATTGATGGGACCTATATGGGGAGAGCTGGACATATATGGGGGAGAGAGCTGGACTTATATGGGGGAGAGAGCTGGACCTATATGGGGGAGAGAGATGGACTTATATGGGGGAGAGAGCTGGACTTATATGGGGGAGAGAGCTGGATTTATATGGGGGAGAGTGCTGGACTTATATGGGGGAGAGAGCTGGACTTATATGGGGACAGAGTGCTGGACCTATATGGGGACAGAGTGCTGGACCTATATGGGGGAGAGAGCTGGACCTATATGGGGGAGAGAGCTGGACCTATATGGGGGAGAGAGCTGGACCTATATGGGGACAGAGTGCTGGACCTATATGGGGAAGAGAGCTGGACCTATATGGGGGAGAGAGCTGGACCTATATGGGGGAGAGAGCTGGACCTATATGGGGGAGAGAGCTGGACCTATATGGGGGAGAGAGCTGGACCTATATGGGGAGAGAGCTGGACCTATATGGGGGAGAGAGCTGGACCTATATGGGGGAGAGAGCTGGACCTATATGGGGACAGAGTGCTGGACCTATATGGGGACAGAGTGCTGGACCTATATGGGGAGAGAGCTGGACCTATATGGGGGAGATAGCTGGACCTATGTGGGGGAGAGAGCTGGACCTATATGGGGGAGAGAGCTGGATCTATATGGGGGATTGATGGGACCTATATGGGGGAGAGATGGACTTATATGGGGGAGAGAGCTGGACCTATATGGGGGAGAGAGCTGGACTTATATGGGGGAGAGAGCTGGATTTATATGGGGGAGAGAGCTGGACTTATATGGGGGAGAGAGCTGGACTTATATGGGGACAGAGTGCTGGACCTATATGGGGACAGAGTGCTGGACCTATATGGGGGAGAGAGCTGGACCTATATGGGGGAGAGAGCTGGATCTATATGGGGGATTGATGGGACCTATATGGGGGAGAGATGGACTTATATGGGGGAGAGAGCTGGACCTATATGGGGGAGAGAGCTGGACTTATATGGGGGAGAGAGCTGGATTTATATGGGGGAGAGAGCTGGACTTATATGGGGGAGAGAGCTGGATTTATATGGGGGAGAGAGCTGGACTTATATGGGGGAGAGAGCTGGACTTATATGGGGACAGAGTGCTGGACCTATATGGGGACAGAGTGCTGGACCTATATGGGGGAGAGAGCTGGACCTATATGGGGGAGAGAGCTGGACCTATATGGGGGAGAGAGCTGGACCTATATGGGGGAGAGAGCTGGACCTATATGGGGACAGAGTGCTGGACCTATATGGGGGAGAGAGCTGGACCTATATGGGGGAGAGAGCTGGACCTATATGGGGGAGAGAGCTGGACCTATATGGGGGAGAGAGCTGGACCTATATGGGGGAGAGAGCTGGACCTATATGGGGGAGAGAGCTGGACCTATATGGGGGAGAGAGCTGGACCTATATGGGGGAGAGAGCTGGACCTATATGGGGGATAGAGCTGGACCTATATGGGGGAGAGAGCTTGGACCTATATGGGGACAGAGCTGGACCTATATGGGGGAGAGAGCTGGACCTATATGGGGGAGAGAGCTGGACCTATATGGGGACAGAGCTGGACCTATATGGGGGAGAGAGCTGGACCTATATGGGGGAGAGAGCTGGACCTATATGGGGGAGAGAGCTGGACCTATATGGGGAGAGAGCTGGACTTATATGGGGACAGAGTGCTGGACCTATATGGGGACAGAGTGCTGGACCTATATGGGGACAGAGTGCTGGACCTATATGGGGACAGAGTGCTGGACCTATATGGGGACAGAGTGCTGGACCTATATGGGGACAGAGTGCTGGACCTATATGGGGACAGAGTGCTGGACCTATATGGGGACAGAGTGCTGGACCTATATGGGGGAGGGCTGGACCTATATGGGGGAGAGAGCTGGACCTATATGGGGGAGAGAGCTGGACCTATATGGGGGAGAGAGCTGGACCTATATGGGGGAGAGAGCTGGACCTATATGGGGGAGAGAGCTGGACCTATATGGGGAGAGAGCTGGACTTATATGGGGACAGAGTGCTGGACCTATATGGGGACAGAGTGCTGGACCTATATGGGGACAGAGTGCTGGACCTATATGGGGACAGAGTGCCGGACCTATATGGGGACAGAGTGCTGGACCTATATGGGGACAGAGTGCTGGACCTATATGGGGGAGAGAGCTGGACCTATATGGGGGAGAGAGCTGGACCTATATGGGGGAGAGAGCTGGACCTATATGGGGGAGAGAGCTGGACCTATATGGGGGAGAGAGCTGGACCTATATGGGGGAGAGAGCTGGACCTATATGGGGACAGAGTGCTGGACCTATATGGGGACAGAGCTGGACTTATATGGGGTCACAGTGCTGGACCTATATGGGGAGAGAGCTGGACCTATATGGGGGAGAGAGCTGGACTTATATGGGGGAGAGAGCTGGACCTATATGGGGGAGAGAGCTGGAACTATATGGGGGAGAGAGCTGGACCTATATGGGGGAGAGAGCTGGACCTATATGGGGGAGAGAGCTGGACCTATATGGGGGAGAGAGCTGGACCTATATGGGGACAGAGTGCTGGACCTGTATGGGGACAGAGCTGGACCTATATGGGGACAGAGTGCTGGACCTATATGGGGACAGAGTGCTGGACCTATATGGGGAGAGAGCTGGACCTATATGGGGGAGAGAGCTGGACTTATATGGGGGAGAGAGCTGGACTTATATGGGGGAGAGAGCTGGACCTATATGGGGGAGAGAGCTGGACCTATATGGGGAGAGAGCTGGACCTATATGGGGGAGAGAGCTGGACCTATATGGGGGAGAGAGCTGGACCTATATGGGGGAGAGAGCTGGACCTATATGGGGACAGAGTGCTGGACCTGTATGGGGACAGAGCTGGACCTATATGGGGACAGAGTGCTGGACCTATATGGGGACAGAGTGCTGGACCTATATGGGGACAGAGCTGGACTTATATGGGGTCACAGTGCTGGACCTATATGGGGAGAGAGCTGGACCTATATGGGGGAGAGAGCTGGACTTATATGGGGGAGAGAGCTGGACTTATATGGGGGAGAGAGCTGGACCTATATGGGGGAAAGAGCTGGACCTATATGGGGGAGAGAGATGGACCTATATGGGGGAGAGAGCTGGACCTATATGGGGGAGAAAGCTGGACCTATATTGGGGAGAGAGCTGGATCTATATGGGGGAGAGAGAAGCACATTTCAGAGGTGCACTGTGCTGTATTTGGGGGGTACAGTGTATGTAAGTGTTATATTTACTATTTCTTTATTTTGAATGTTGTATTTGTTCCCTTTTTGTTTTACTTTAAAATGAGATACGTGTAGTGTGCATAGGGATTTTCATAGTTTTTCTTATAGTCCGGCCCTCCAACGGTCTGAGGGACAGTGAACTGGCCCCCTGTGTAAAAAGTTTGGGGACCCCTGGTATAGAGCATCAAAAGACTGTTCCATACACACCTGAACAAAATGGGGTAGCAGAAAGGAAACACAGAACTCTGACTGAAATGATAAGATATATGCTAACAGATTCCAGACTACCAGAGAAATATTGGGGTGAAGCAGCAATGACAGCTACTTACCTACAAAACCAACTTTTTTTTTCTAAAAACTGAAAAACAACGCATATGAACTGTGGCAGGGTAAGAAACCAAGTGTGAATCATTTAAGAGTTTCTGGATGTAAAGTTTTTGTATTTATTCCAACAGAAAAATATTCCAAACTTCAAAACAGATCCATAGAAGGAATATTTGTTGGATATAGTGAAAATTGCAAAGGATATAGAATCCTAGATCCCAAAACAGACAGAGTTACGGTGAGTAACGGTTTGACATTCATTGAGGATCTAAATGAAGACACTATGATTTCACTAGAAACAAAAAATGAGAAAAACTGCAGTGATATAGCTGAAAGAACATCTGATGAAAAAGAAGTTGAAATTGATGAAAAACAGAATACTGAAAGTGAAGAGATACAACTACAAACAGACACAGAAGCAAAACGTTTAATAAGAGAAAACAAAGGAAAACCACCAATACGTCTTTCATACAAGGCAAGTACAAGCAAAATTTATGAGCATACCTCTTGGGAAGACATATCTCGACTTCCTGAAGAAGAAGCTAATAAATGGATAAAGGCAACAGAAAAAGAAAAAAAATCCATGCATGACTCAAAGACATGGACACTGACAGAATTACCAGAAGGAAGAAAAGCTATAGGATGTAAATGGGTTTTTAAAGTAAAATACCAAACAGATTGCAAATCTGAACGATACCGAGCAAGACTCGTAGCTAAAGGTTATTCTCAAAAATATGGAGAAGACTATGATGAAACATTTGCTCCTGTTGTCAAACATACTACAATAAGAACTTTGTTTGCAGTTGCAGCAATTAAACAAATGGAGTTGAAGCATCTGGATGTAAAGACAGCATTTTTTAATGGAAATTTATCAGAAGATGTTTACATGGAACAACCTCCAGGATTCAAAGATAAAAGTAACCTGACCATGGCTTGTAAACTACAGAAAAGTATATACGGTTTAAAACAAGCTGCTAAAGCGTGGAATGATAAAATCACAGAAGTGTTCACAAATGAAAAATTTCAAAGAAGCAAAGCTTATCCTTACCTATACACAAAAAGACTGATGGACAGATGGATCTATGTACTCATATATGTTGATGATATTTTACTTTGTTTTGAAAAAGAAAGGGATAAAGAGAACATACTAAAAATTCTGAATCAACATTTCGAGATCAAAGACTTGGGAAATGTGAAACAGTACCTAGGAATACAGATAGAAAGAGAAGAAGATGGAAGTTTCCTACTTGATGAAAATCACATGATTCAAGACAATCAAAACATTTGGATTGAAGGATGCAAAAGCAGTAAAGTCTCCAATGGAAACCAATTATCTTAAAGAGATGAATAGTGAGCAAAATGTGTTACCAAATAATGAAGAGTACAGAACTGCAATGGGAAAATTACTGTATCTAACAACTGTTACAAGGGCAGACATCACAGCAGCAGTAGGAATTCTGAGTAGAAAAGTGTTGAAGCCAAATAAAGAGGATTGGAATTCCGTGAAGAGAGTAATATGTTATTTGAAAGGAACTAGCAAAGTTAAACTGAAACTACTTACAAGTGATAAATGCACTTCAACTGGATACGTTGATGCAGACTGGGCTGGAGATCCAACTGACAGGAAATCTACTAGTGGCTATCTTTGCTTTTTACTAGTCCAACTAATTGGAAAGCAATCTATAGTAACGCTGTCGTCAACAGAAGCAGAATATGTTGCAGCAGCACATGCGAGTCAAGAAGTTCTATGGTTAAGACAATTGCTAACAGACCTAGGACAACCACAGTTGGAACCAACAAAAATAAATGAGGATAATCATGGTTGTCTTGTTCTTGCTCAGATGGAAAGAGTAAGAGTAAACCTAAGAACCAAGCACATTGATGGGAAGTATCATTTCTTGAGGGATCACTAGGAACAAGGAATCCTGAAATTAGAATGTTGTCCAACTGACGATATGACAGCAGATATTTTCACAAAGGCATTGAATGCTGAAAGACATCAGAGACTAATGAAGAAATTAGGCTTAACTGAATAAGTCCTTACTGTTGAGAAAAGGTATTGGTAAATGCAACTGATGAGGACTTCTTTGTTTGTGTGAAGGAGGACTTTATGCTGATCTAACAGTAGATGGCGATGTTGTGAAAGTTTCCTTACTCACTGTATTTTAAAAAAGTCTCTTGTTCTTCCTGGTTTTATTTTCTCTTCCTGATGCAGTGCTGTATGACTGTGCATATTTTTATCTCATGTTCTGAGAAGTAAAGAGTTTGTTATCCCATGTAATCTGCTCTGTGAACTTTCTTCTGCAACTGGGAACCTAGAAGCTGTGCAACACATACAGGGACAAGAGTACATCTCGTGAAACCCAGGGTTCCCTCGTATCTTCAAGCCAGGGGATCCACAACACAGGCATTACAAGAAGGGAACCCACCGAAAAGGATTTGGGTTCGACGGAGCCCATATTAGCAAGTGACCGGTATTACCTGGGTGAGCGGCACAGCACTAAACGTGAGTAAACAACATGGAACAGTAGCCATAGATGCTGACTCTATTACCGGTACTGCCGTGCCGACATTACTACTCCCCTCATCATCCTCCCCAGGGCCCGCTCCACCTGTGGAGAGCGATACCATCCCTGGCTGCTACTACCATCCGCCCCGGAGGACAGCAACAGCAGTGGCGGCCCTTTCCCTGGCTGTATACCACAGGTGGCGTCACGACATTCACCTCACTAGTAGCCCCATCATCTTTCTTCCCCCAGCCATCTCCTGTACGCCTCAGGGCAACGGAGGCGGGCTAGGCTGCCTGTGACAACGACAGTCGACGGTGCGGCGACGAGTTGGTTAACCGCCTGCTCTGTGGGGCGCTACATATACACTCCCTCTATAAATGATGGATGCACCCCCCCTATAAATGATGGCTACAACCCCCCTATAAATGATGGATACACTTCCCCTATAAATGATGGATACACTCCCCCTATAAATGATGGATGCACCCCCTATAAATGATGGATGCACCCCCCTATAAATGATGGATACACTCCCCCTATAAATGATGGATACACTCCCTGTATAAATGATGGCTACAACCCCCCTATAAATGATGGATGCACCCCCTATAAATGATGGATACACCCCCCTATAAATGATGGATATGTAGCACCCAGAAATATGGGGTACTCGATTCCGGGCAGTGTCTCTCTTGGGAATGTCACGGTGGTGGCCGTCACCCGGTTCTCTGCCCTGGCCCTTTTTGTAATGAGGATATTTACAGGGGATTTGTTAATAGAGTTTATTCGTGACGCCTCTACTATAAAGATGGATACACCCCCTTATAAATGATTGTTACCCCCTTTATAAATGATGGTTACCCCCCTTATGAATGATGGTTACCCCCCCTTCCCCCTATAACTGATGCATGCTGTAACGCTCACCGCTGGGGATGGTGAAGTGGCGACCAGGGATAGTGGACCCACTGGACCACAGGGGGATTCCAGGCTTACCCTTTCATGGGGTGGCTTGACTAAGCACCCGTTGTGAGGCAGGTGCCACACCCAGGGCAGTGACCGGTACAGGGTAACAGCAGGACTAGGAAAACAGAAACACAGAGCTGAAGAAGGGGCAGAGTTCAGCCAAGGAATAGGCAGGAGCCGTACCAGCAAATAAAGGGCCCGTCACACACAGAAATCTTTGGCAGATCTGTTGTTGCAGTGAAATCATAGACATATTGTTCCATTTGTACACAGCCGCAAACCTGGCACTGATTGTCCACAATTTCACTGCAACCCCAGATCTGCCGCAGATTTATCTCTGTGTGTGACAGGGCCTTAAGAGACATCAGGCACAGGTCATCAGGCACAGGTCATCAGGCACAGGTCATCAGGCACAGGACATCAGGCACAAAACATCAGCACAGGACATCAAGTGTGGGCCGCAGCAGGATGGAGCAAGCACAACAGTCATAACAGGCGTGGACTGTGTACGGACTAGTGACCTCTACAGATCGCTTGTCCAGTACACAGTCATGGCTGACCAGACTCAAGGCTCCTCTTGCCTGGACAATCCGTCTGCATTTTGGTGTTGGCTGCCCCTTATACAGTCAGGGCCAGAAATATTTGGACAGTGACACAAGTTTTGTTATTTTAGCTGTTTACAAAAACATGTTCAGAAATACAATTATATATATAATATGGGCTGAAAGTGCACACTCCCAGCTGCAATATGAGAGTTTTCACATCCAAATCGGAGAAAGGGTTTAGGAATCATAGCTCTGTAATGCATAGCCTCCTCTTTTTCAAGGGACCAAAAGTAATTGGACAAGGGACTCTAAGGGCTGCAATTAACTCTGAAGGCGTCTCCCTCGTTAACCTGTAATCAATGAAGTAGTTAAAAGGTCTGGGGTTGATTACAGGTGTGTGGTTTTGCATTTGGAAGCTGTTGCTGTGACCAGACAACATGCGGTCTAAGGAACTCTCAATTGAGGTGAAGCAGAACATCCTGAGGCTGAAAAAAAAGAAAAAAATCCATCAGAGAGATAGCAGACATGCTTGGAGTAGCAACATCAACAGTCGGGTACATTCTGAGGAAAAAGGAATTGACTGGTGAGCTTGGGAACTCAAAAAGGCCTAGGCGTCCCCGGATGACAACAGTGGTGGATGATCCCCGCATACTTTCTTTGGTGAAGAAGAACCCGTTCACAACATCAACTGAAGTCCAGAACACTCTCAGTGAAGTAGGTGTATCTGTCTCTAAGTCAACAGTAAAGAGAAGACTCCATGAAAGTAAATACAAAGGGTTCACATCTAGATGCAAACCATTCATCAATTCCAAAAATAGACAGGCCAGAGTTAAATTTGCTGAAAAACACCTCATGAAGCCAGCTCAGTTCTGGAAAAGTATTCTATGGACAGATGAGACAAAGATCAACCTGTACCAGAATGATGGGAAGAAAAAATTTTGGAGAAGAAAGGGAACGGCACATGATCCAAGGCACACCACACCCTCTGTAAAACATGGTGGAGGCAACGTGATGGCATGGGCATGCATGGCTTTCAATGGCACTGGGTCACTTGTGTTTATTGATGACATAACAGCAGACAAGAGTAGCCGGATGAATTCTGAAGTGTACCGGGATATACTTTCAGCCCAGATTCAGCCAAATGCCGCAAAGTTGATCGGACGGCGCTTCATAGTACAGATGGACAATGACCCCAAGCATACAGCCAAAGCTACCCAGGAGTTCATGAGTGCAAAAAGTGGAAGATTCTGCAATGGCCAAGTCAATCACCAGATCTTAACCCAATTGAGCATGCATTTCACTTGCTCAAATCCAGACTTAAGACGGAAAGACCCACAAACAAGCAAGACCTGAAGGCTGCGGCTGTAAAGGCCTGGCAAAGCATTAAGAAGGAGGAAACCCAGCGTTTGGTGATGTCCATGGGTTCCAGACTTAAGGCAGTGATTACCTCCAAAGGATTCGCAACAAAATATTGAAAATAAAAATATTTTGTTTGGGTTTGGTTTATTTGTCCAATTACTTTTGACCTCCTAAAATGTGGAGTGTTTGTAAAGAAATGTGACAATTCCTACAATTTCTATCAGATATTTTTGTTCAAACCTTCAAATTAAACGTTACAATCTGCACTTGAATTCTGTTGTAGAGGTTTCATTTCAAATCCAATGTGGTGGCATGCAGAGCCCAACTCGCGAAAATTGTGTCACTGTCCAAAGATTTCTGGACCTAACTGTATATTGTATTGTAAAGTTATAGGGTTGAAGAGCCAGGCTCCATCGTAGTAAGCGTCCATTGTCCCCAGAGACTCTGTTCAGCCAGGTGAGGGGATTGTGATCAGTAACCACAGTGAATTCTCGCCCATACAGATACGGCCATAGTTTCCTAAGGGCCCATACTACAGCCAAGCATTCCTTCTCAACAGTTGCATAGGCCACTTCTCGGTCCAGCAGTTTCCGGCTGAGATAGGCAATGGGGTGCTCCTCCCCGGCTGCATTCACCTGGCTGAGGACAGCTCCCAGTCCATAAGAAGAGGCATCTGTCTGCACAATGAATCTCCGCTTGTAGTCTGGAGCAGCCAGGACAGGATCGCAGATCTGAGCGTCCTTCAGCCGGTTAAAAGCCTCATCACAGGCTGGAGTCCAGATCACCAGCCGGGGCATTGTTTTCTTGGTCAGGTCGGTAAGGGGCTTGGCCACAGTGCTGAAATGAGAAACAAATTTTCTGTAATAACTGGCAGTGCCTAAAAAAGCCATAACTTGTTTCTTTGTTTGGGGTACGGGCCAGTCTCTAATAGCCTGGATTTTGGCTGGTTCAGGACGTAACTTTCCCCCTCCTACTCGATGCCCTAGGTACTGGACTTCACCCAGCCCCAATTGACATTTATCAGGTCGAATGGTTAGGCCGGCTGCAAGAATCCGGTCAAGAACAAGAGCTACTTGATTCAGATGTTCCTCCCATGTGTGGCTGAAGATGGCGATATCATCCAGGTAGGCACAAGCGAAGTCACCACATCCCCGGAGGATCTGATCCACCATTTTCTGAAAGGTTGCAGGGGCGTTTTTCATTCCGAAAGGCATGTTTAGAAATTCATACAGACCAAAGGAGGTTATAAAAGCCGACCTTTCTCTCCCTTCCTCCGTTAGGGGAATTTGCCAGTATCCCTTACTGAGATCCAAGGTGGTGACGTATCGTGCCCCAGCTAGCCGGTCTAGAAGTTCATCAATGCGGGGCATTGGGTAAGCAAAAGGGGGACATAGATGTACGGGCTAGGCCATAATAAGTTCGTGACGCCACCCATGGTGTGTGGTGAGGTGGGACACCACCGCTGCTGTTAGGGGGCACCCAGGGGAGATGTTGTACAGCAGGTTGTTAACCCCTCTTTGGGCAGGGATGGTGGCCCCGGGACCCGGTTGGGCAGTGCAGGGGATGGCGACCGCAGGGGGGTGCTGGTGTACTCACTGTTAGTAAAACACACAAGTCTCTGGTAAACCAAGGTGGTTGTGGCCGGTGCCGCGGCCAGTTGCGTTGCGGGTCCCCGACCCGGCTGGTGGTCACTATCCCTTTCCTGCACTGCTTTGTGTAAGGTGGACTTTCCTAGTATGAAACTCAGGAGTCCGCTCCCGGCTGGATGTGGCCTAAGGAGCCATGCCCACAGACGCTGGCCCGTGGGATCTATGGGCTCTGGCGTTGACCTCTTATCCCTAATCGGTGGGCTGTTGTCTTCTATGAGGGACTTTGGGTGGGACAGGACCTCTAGTCCTGGCCTCAATCGGTTAATTAACGAGTTCCACTTGTTTCTGGTTCCTGGCTTCAGGGTCCGAGTACCCCCCTTTCTGCTACGGTTTCCGGGTCGGTTCCCCGTGTCGGTACCGGCGGGCTACAACCCTGGCCCGGTCCACCTCGGTTCCACGGAGCCATCTTCCTGCCTCCTGCTGATGGAGACCACCGTCTGCCTCCTAGCCAGTGGCACCAGGGCTCCTACCCTGGTACCTGTCAATCAGCTTCAGGCCTGATACACAGGCCTGACCTCCTCTCCACTCCTCTGAACTTGAACTCTCTAACTGATTTGCTCCTACCCTGGTACCGTTCCACTTGAACTTTCTTGCTGGAGCCACACTTAGCTCCAGCCCACTCTCCTAGCCCAACTGAACGCCTAAGCTTATCTGATCTTAACTGCATGTTTTCCCGCCCCGGTTGTCTGGACCCCTGGGTGAACGTGTCCCAACCGCCTGGTCACGCCCACTGGTGTGTCTATCTTTCCCTAAGGGGGCGACTAGGTTGTACTGGTTGGCTGTGTGTTTCCTAGTGAGGGAAGGTGTTATGCGGGGGCCTATTTGTGACTACCTGGTTTTGCCAGGGTGTCACACTCCCTCTTGGTTAAACAGAGACCGTCCGCGGGCTGTCCGACCACCACCGGTTTATTTTTTTACTGCAAAGAGATAAAACGGGTAAAACATTTTACAAATATAATAACATATTTACATTTCAAGAATATTTTGTTTTTCTTCCCTTACGGGAGCCACGTTGCTTAAACGTTACACATACATAACCGGGACGGGACGGACTGGGTCCTTTCCACTTCACCCACCCAAAACAACCTAGCCCTGGTGCCACCACTAAAACACAGGTTGGCACCCCTTGCCTTACCTTTGGCCGTTGTTCTTGTTTTTAACTTTTAAACTTTAGATACGGGACATTATACGGTCCCAACGGGGACTAAACTTGTTGGTAGCCGGGAACCACTACCTAACTTTCTCAATCTGGTGACATTCTCAGTTGATTGGCATTCATTCACACTCATATTTACACCATGAATATACACCACCCACTAGATTGCGGTCTCTGTACCTAAGTGGTGGCTGACCCAAGTTAGGGTGTGTGGACCTTCTAAGCACTCTAGGTTCACATGGGACCGGTGGGGGAGAGGGAAGTGCAAGCCCCTCTTCCCCAACGTCGGGTATGGCTGGCAGAGACCTGCGGGGGCGGGGTGTAGGTGCATCCCTGGGCGCTGGTGCTGGTGTGTTGCTGATAGGCTCTTCTGACTCTACATCTTCCACGGGTTGTGGGAACATGATAACGGGAACAATCACCGCTCCATTCTGCATAGGCCCCTCAGTCAGAAAATCACCCATCACAGTGTGGATCACCTCTTTCTTCTGCTCCACAGTCGGCGCAGGAGGGGAAACCTCTTCCACCATCTTCAGGGGTTCTGGGCACTTCTTCAGGTCGTCCCTGGAAACAGTGGTCATAGTCTTCCCCTGGTCACGACTAACAAGGTATGTTTTCTGGTCTTCCCATCCAGTGGGTTGGTTAACATAAGGGGTCTTCTCCCACTGGTCATCTAGCTTGTGCGTCCTTCTTTTCCGCTTCAGTACCACATCTCCGGGTCCAAAGGGAGCAGCCCGGGCTCTTCTGTTAAAGCGCTGCTCTTGCCTCTCCCTGCTCTGGCGCAGGTTCCTTTCTACATATTCCTGGATCTGCCGGTACTGCTTCTGTCGCTTGACGTCCCAATTAGTAGTGGGGAGATGGTTTCAGGTGCCTCGACGTCTAATTCTAGATCCACCGGCAACTTCCTGGGCCGGGCTCTCATCAGGTACACAGGCGTGCACTTAGTGGAGCTACAGGGGATGTTATTGTACATATCCACCAAGTCGGGCAGCTTCTCGGATCACAAATTTCTTTCCTCTAGAGGCAGGGTTTTGAGGAGGTTGAGGACCAGGTGATTCATTTTCTCACACATCCCGTTAGTCTGGGCATGGTAGGCTGTGGTCCGGATTTTCTTGCACCCATACAAGTTGCAGAATTCTTGAAAAACCTCTACCTCGAAGGCCAGGCCCTGGTCCGTAAGCACCTTCTCCGGGTAGCCATGCGGCCGGCAGAAGTACGCCTGGAATACCCTGGCTGCGGTGTGGCCCATTAAGTCCTTGACGGGGACCTCCACCATGAACCTGGAGCAGTGATCTACGATGGTCAGGGCGTATGTATACCCGCTTCGGCTAGGCGTGAGCTTGACATGGTCCAGGGCGACCAACACCACCGGCTGGCGGGTGACAGTCGGCTGCAGCGGGGCTTTTTGACTGGTTTCGTCCCGTCTTCTCAGCGCACAGGGACCACACTCTCTGCACCAGGCCTCTACGGACTCCCGCATCCCGCTCCAGTAGAAGCGCTCCCTCAGCAGCATCTCCAACTTCTTCCAGCCGAAATGTCCAGCCTCGTCATGATAGGCTTTCAGAACCATGGGTACGTATGCCTGCTGCACCACCAGCTGGCGGACCTTCTCGTGCGTCTTCGGGTTGATCAACCCCCTGTACAGCTTACCCTGTTGTAAGTAAAGGCGGTCCCTCTCTTTCCACAACCGCTGAGCTTTGGGAGGGTCGGTAGGCTCTAACCTGGAAGCATCTTGAGCAATCATCATTTTGACTAGCCGGACCACGGGCTCCTGATCTTGAGCTTCTCGCCACCCATGGCGGGGTAACGGGTCAAAGTTCGCTTGCTGCTGGCCGACATAGGGCTTTTCGTCCCTTGGCTGATGGAACGCGGGCAGCTCGACTTCTTCCAGACCATCTTCCTCCACCCCTTCATCGGGTAGGTGCGGCATCCGGGACAAGGCATCCGCGTTGGTGTTCTTGCGGCCAGCCCGGTACTTAATGGTGAAGTCATAGTTGGCCAGCTGGGCTACCCATTGCTGTTCCAGGGCCCCCAATTTTGCCGTGTCAAGGTGTGTCAAAGGGTTGTTGTCTGTATAGGCGGTGAACTTCGCAGATGCCAGGTAATGCTTGAATCTCTCCGTTATCGCCCAGACGAGTGCCAAGAACTCCAACTTAAAAGAGCTGTAATTCTTGGGGTTTCTCTCCGTCGGCCGGAGCTTCCTGCTTGCATAGGTGATCACCTTCTCCCTGCCATCTTGCATCTGGGACAGGACAGCACCCAAGCCCACATTGCTGGCATCCGTGTAGAGAATGAACGGGAGACCATAGTCGGGGTAGGCCAAGATTTCTTCTCCAGTTAGGGCTGACTTCAGGTGCTGGAAGGAGTCCTCGTGCTTCTCACCCAAGACAAACGGGGGTCCGGGAGTTCTGCCATTCTTGGTCTGTCCCACGAGGAGGTCTTGCATGGGAGCAGCCATCTTTGTGTATCCCTTGATGAAGCGACGGTAGTAGTGTGGCGCCCTGGACTAGCCAGGTCGTCACAGGTAACACACACACACCCCCACCCCCACCAGACAGTAACATTAGCCAAACACAAAATCCTTGCCTCCCTCCAGGGTCTGATGTCCACACCAGGTGGGGCGGAGCCAAACGGTTAGCCCCGCCCACCAAGGAGTTCACAGGCCTGAAGGCGTGAAAAGGGAAAAGTTCAGTTTTAGGAGTTGAGGAGGTTCAAGTGAGGAGTGTCTGGGTTTGTGGCCCAGGCACTGACAACAAGGTTGGCAGAGGGTGGTGGCCGTCTGTAGGAGTAGTGAATCAACGCGGAACCGTAGGACCGGGGTCGGGCGTTGGCCCGCCGGTACCGACCGGGGAGCGAAGTGAAGCCAGCACACACAGGCAGGGCCATCGGACCCCGAGTAGGCTTGGAGTCGCCGTCAACAGTCAAATCCCAGTGTGACAGGAACCCCACGGGTTTCCTAACAGCCAAAGATCCGTTAGAAGGCAACCGTCCGCACCGTGAGGGTATACAGCTACTGCCTAAGGCTAGAGACCCAAGAGCCAGCGCCTGCAGGCAAACGGGCTCCTCCGGTATCCATACACCGGGGAGCGGACTACCGTTGGGGATCCATCGTAGTAAAAACAGGACACAAAGGTGCAGGGAAAGACAGCCGCCATCACCTGTCCGGGGAAAGACACTGCAGCCGGCTGCGGGACCCGTCCATCCAGCCGTTTGGTTTACCAAGGACTTTGTGCATCTCTTACTGAGTGAGTACACCTGTGCCATCCGGCACCGCGCCGTGCTGTCCCTGCAACCCTGCACCTCACCAACCCTGCCTCCCCGTCACCACCGGGCCCCGGGACCACCGACCCCTACCCACGGAGGGGGAAAACAACATCCCAGCTGCTCCCTACCATCGCTCCCGGGATCCCCGTCACCAGCAGCGGTGGTGCCCATCTTCACCACAACCCGTGGCTGGCGTCACGGACTAAATCCCCCAAACCAACCACCCTTTTCACTCACGGGCGAGGAGCGCTGCTCGAGTCCCCGGATCCGGCCCACCGCTCGAGCCACCGATCAGCAGCCGCAGCAGTGCCGGACCCGAGCGTTAGCGAGCGCAGCAGCGGCGTCCTTCCCGCCCGCGACAACTTGGCGTCACGAACAGGATTGGACCCATCTACTTACCAGTAGAAGTGCGCCTTGTGATCTCCGCCGGTGGCATCCGGCCGAAAATTTTGAAGCGCCGCCATCTTTGGCGCGAAAATCTCCCGCTTGAGCGTTTTACCCGAGCAGGGAAGGCGCGAACGCGAAGCCCCGCCCCCAACAAGCGGGAGTGCTGAAGAGAACAAAGGGGGGGCGGGTGTGTGTCTGCCTAATGTAGCCGAGGGCATAAAAAGCGGGGACGCCAGGACTCTGCAACATACCTGGTTCCTGGAAGCAGCTTGCAACATGTCCGCACCACCTGAGAGGCCTGAGTCTCCGGAGCCTGCCCCCGGGACGGCGGCTTGGCTGAATACCCAAGTGATGCTGTTGTGCTTTCGTAACCGGGCCCAAGTACGGGACCTGCTGGATCTCTGGACCACTGAGATGGAGGAGCTGGCTGCGGTCGTACGGGCGCATGAAATAGAGGCCATGCTAGAGGAGCTGGTGAGTGACCCACGCCCTTGTGTCCCTGAAGGACCGGCCGCTGCGGCTGAAGGACCGGCCGCTGCGGCTGAAGGACTCGGTCTACCCCTGGCCCTAGCAGGGCTCGCCCCATCGCCTGTGCTGGCCGCCCGCACAGCCCCGCTCAGGCCGCCGTCCCCGATGGAGGTGGCGGAGTCTATGCTGCCCCGCCAGGGCCCGGAGGCCCGAGAGGACGCCAGACAATCAATAGCTGGAGCGGTTGACTTAGAAGAACCGATGGCGGGCCTCCGTACGCAGACCGATGACGGATCGCTTGCCACTGAGGAACCACAAGTCTGGGCTCAGTTAGAAACCGTTGCTGTCCTGCCGGTTCCCATCATTAGCCCCCTGGAGTCAGATGCCAGCGGCTCGGGGGCTGACACAGAGCCTGTCTCAGAAGAGGAGGGAAGCTTCAGCTTGTATGACATGGAGGCCACTTACATTCCTCGGAGCGGAAATAATGGATGCCGGGCAGTCCTTCCTCGTCGCGCCTGCCGTGCGCTGGAGGGGCTGAAACCCGTGCTTCTTCACCTGGAGGCGGGTGAGGAGTACGGAAGTGAGCAATAGTGGCAGCGGTCCTCCGTTGCAACCAAGTTGTCCCCCGTTGGGACCCTCAGCAGTTTGAATGAATGACAATAATCAACCGAAAGATCATCTGATTTTCTACTGTGATTATTCCGGCCGTTGCCGGCAAGTTGTCCCCGGAGGGACTCTATGTGTTTTTACCACCCACATGGGAAACTGCTCATGAACATGGTCGAGAACTTGCAGGGAACCCACGAACTTGTGGGCTTGTAAATAGTATTGTGGCGAGCAAGGAGCGCCGCTCGAGTCCCCGGATCTGGCCCACCGCTCGAGCCACCGAGCAGCAGCCGCAGCAGCGCCGGACCCGAGCGTTAGTGAGCGCGGCAGCGGCGTCCTCCCTGCCCGCGACAGTAGCCTACCAGGTCCAGAAACTGCCACACCTCTTTAACCGTGGTAGGCTGCGGCCAACTCTGGATGGCAGTGATCTTGTCGGGATCCGGGGCCACACCTTCAGCGCTCACCTCATGCCCGAGGTACTGCACCCTGGGTTTCAGCAAATGGCACTTAGAGGGCTTTAATTTCATCCCGTACTTGGAGCGGGCTGCAAACACTTCTGCAAGGTGTTCTAGATGGGCTTCATATGTCTTGGAATAGACGATCACATCATCCAGGTACAGCAGGACCGTCTCGAAGTTGCGATGTCCCAAGCAGCACTCCATGAGCCTCTGGAAGGTTTCCGGGGCATTACACAGCCCGAAAGGCATGCTATTGAACTCGCAGAGTCCCATCGGCTAGCGAATGCAGTCTTCTCACGGTCTTCCTCTGCCACCGCCACCTGCCAGTAGCCACTAGTGAGGTCAAGGGTAGAGAAATAATTAGCAGTCTTCAGCGCGGCCAATGACTCTTCAATGCGAAGAAGAGGGTATGCATCTTTATGCGTTATCTGATTAATCTTCCGGTAATCCACACACATTCTCATAGTGCCGTCCTTCTTCTTTACCAGGACCAACGGAGCTGCCCAGGGACTACAACTATCACAAATGACCCCTGCCTCCCTCATATTCCTCAACATATCTTTGGCGCACTGGTTGTGTGCAGGTGGGATTGGTCTGTACCTCTCTTTAATAGGTGGATGCGTGCCGGTGGGAATATGGTGCTGAACCCCCTTAATTCTCCCGAAATCTAACGGGTATTTACTGAATACCTGCTCGTACTCTTGCACTACCCGGTACACCCCCTCCTTGTGATGTGTGGGTGTAGATTCGGTGCCGAAATGTAACTCCAGGCACCACTCCTCTAAGGGTATGTGCGCACTAGGCGTTTTTTTCGCACTGCGTTTTTATGTGCGTTTTTGTCTTAAAAAACGCACTCGCGGCTAAAAAACGCGACAAAAACGCATGCGTTTTTACCGCGATTTGGTGCGTTTTTTGCTGCATTTTTGCTCACTGGGTTTTTAATCAGTGCACAATGCCATTAAAATTGTTGATGGAAAAAAAAAAAAAAAGGTCTGATGTCATTTCCTTCTTCAAAATGTTCATTGTATGCAGGAGAGCAGACAGCTGCAGAACTAGTGTATGCAGGAGAGCAGACAGCAGCTGCAGAACTACAAGGCTCAGCATCCTCCATCCAGGACTGTATGCAGGAGTTTTTTGCCCAAAAAGAAAAAAAAAATGACATGGGCTTCGCTATATTTTTGTATGCTAGCCAGGTACAGCAGGCAGGTACAGGCTGCCCCCAACCCCCAGCTGCCTATTTGTACCCGGCTGGGAATCAAAAATATAGGGAAGCCCTTTTTTTTATTTCATGAATTTCAAGAAATAATTAAAAAAAAAAATGACATAGGCTTCGCCCAATTTTTGTGTCCAGCCAGGTACAACTAGGCAGCTGGGGATTGGAATCCGCAGTGCAGAGTGCCCAAGCTTTCTGGGCACCCCCACTGCGAATTGCAGTCTGCAGCCACCCCAGAAAATGGCGCTTTCATAGAAGCGCCATCTTCTGGCGCTGTATCCAACTCTTCCAGCTACCCTGGTGACTGTGGCTCGCTGGGTAATAATGGAGTTAGGGCTAGCTGTATATTATCAGCTGGCCCTAAGCCCGAAATTCATGGTGTCACGCCAATATTAGACATGGCCACCATGAATTTCTAGTAATGATAAAAAAAAAAACACAACACACAGAAAAATATTTTTATTAGAAATAAAACACAACACAATTAGTGACTCCATCTTTATTGAAATAAAGAACCCCCCTCCACAGTAATCCTGGGTCAAGGGTCCCGCGCCGTCCAATCCGGATCCAATATTATCTGATCGGTTTGCTGGAAGGCAGAGCGATCAGATGATGTGTCAGGATCCAGGATGTGAATCACATGATACAGCAGCTGATTGTATAAAAGCCGATTATACAATCAGCTGATGCATCAGTGCAAAAAAATAAATAAATAAATACTCACGTCTGTGCTGATTACCGGCAGCTCCTGCAGCGATCGGATGAGAGTCTGATCCTGTCCCATCGCTGCAGCAGCTGCTGGTAATCAGCTGATGAAGTCCCCTGACGGCAGGATCAGCTGATAGCCGGCCGGGAGCGAAAAAGCCGGCGACACCGCGAGAATTACGATCAGTTGATGCGTCAGGTGACTGCATCAGGTGATCCACCGCCAGGTCCTGTAAGCTTCCTACGTGCCCCGGGGAGACTGCACACAGCCAGAGCGGCGGTATCGGGACAGGAGCTCCGAGCGGGCATGGCACCGGGAGTCTGCAGACAGGTGAGTATGGCATTTTTTTTTTTCTACTGTTCACTTTTGTTTTCGCCGTTGCCTCCACCTCCCGCCCAGACATGGCACCGCACGGAGCTGACATGGCACCGGGCGGGTTGTGGACGCAGCGGTGACGGTACCGGGAGGATTCATGCTTCTGTATTTACCAACAGAAGGAATCCTCTTCCTGTACACGTCACTTTACTGCCCACCCCTTGCGTTTATAGCTGCGTTTTTAGTCATAGAAACGCAGCTATATGCGTTTTTCATTGCGTTGTTGAACATCTCATTGAACTCAATGGGTGAAAAACGCAGTGAAAAACGCAGAAATAATTGACATGCTGCGTTTTTGTGGTCACCACAAAAACGCAGCTACAAAAAAACGCTGTGTGCGGACAGCATTTATGAAAACACATAGACATTGCTGGGGAAGCAATGTCACTGCGTTTTCAGCACAAAAACGCGGTAAAAAACGCCGCTAAAAACGCAGCAAAAACGCCTAGTGCGCACAAGGCCTAACTGTTCGGATGGGGTGTCACTGCCTGACTGTGATGCGGTGATAGTGGAGGTTGCTACGTAGATGGTGTCTGCATCTACAGTGAATAATTTAGCAATGGTGGCATAGCGGGACAGCCAAACCTCTTCCTCTCTGCAGTTCATCACTCTCACGGGCACTCGTCCTTTCTTGACATCAATCACCCCTCTGGCTGCCATCACCGTGGGCCAATGCTCGGATGGCAAAGGCTCCACCACTGCCGGGTAATCCTGTCCACGGGGACCCACTGCTACTCTACACCAGATCATCATTTCACTCCGCGGAGGCACCACTAGAGGCGCCACATCCATCACTCGCATGCCACCAATATCTCCACCTGACATGTTCACCTGTTGTCGCTGCAGGAGGGCCCGGATCTCACGTTGCAGAGCCCTCTGCTGCCCCCCTCCTGCTGTAATAGACAGTTGTTGCAACAGCTGCAGTACCTCCCCCATGCAGTTCTCAATCACGTTGGTACTCAGGACCATCTTTCGGTTACGGTCACTAGGGTCATTCTGCACAACAATTAGCCCTTGCTGTTTCAGCTCCACCCACCCCACCTTCAAGGTTACCTCCTTAAACCCCACCTGGGTCATAGGGAGTCCATTGGCTGCAATGATGGTTAAACTAGGGTCCGGGGGGGGTGAGCTCACTATCAGACCAGTATTGTTTGTACAGTACATAAGGCTTAGGGGTACTTTGCACACTACGACATCGCAAGCCGATGCTGCAATGCCGAGTGCGATAGTCCCCGCCCCTGTCGCAGCAGCAATATGTGGTGATAGCTGGCGTAGCGAACATTATCGCTACGCCAGCTTCACATGCACTCACCTTGCCCTGCGACGTCGCACTGGCCAGCGACCCGCCTCCTTATTAATGGGGCGGGCCGTGCGGCGTCATAACGACATCACATGGCAGGCGGCCAATAGGAGCGGAGGGGCAGAGATGAGCGGGACGTAAACATCCCGCCCACTTCCTTCCTTCCGCATATCCAACGGGAGCCACGGTGACGCCGGTAGGAGATGTTCCTCGCTCCTGCGACTTCACACACAGCGATGTGTGCTGCCGCAGGAACGAGGAACAACATCGGTTCATCGCGTCGGTGTAATTATAGAATTCGCCGACGCTGCACCGATGATACGATTACGACGATTTTGCGCTCGTTAATCGTATCATCTAGGATTTACACACTACGATGTCGAGAGCGACGCAGGAAGTGCAGTCTTGCGAGGATAATTTGCATATTCCCAGTGCCTTCTGGGATAAGTGAAGAGTCACCGCGAGCTCAAGGAGAACCGGGTTTTGGCCGCTACAGCCGGAAGGAAGACTTCTGAAAGCCAGGGAAGGAGTCTTGCGGGGATAATTTGCATATTCCCAGTGCCTTCTGGGATAAGTAAAGAGTCACCGCGAGCTCAAGGAGAACCGGGTTTTGGCCGTTACAGCCGGAAGGAAGACTTCTGAAAGCCAGGGAAGGAGTCTTGCGGGGACAATTTGCATATTCCCAGTGCCTTCTGGGATAAGTGAAGAGTCACCGCGAGCTCAAGGAGAACCGGGTTTTGGCCGTTACAGCCGGAAGGAAGACTTCTGAAAGCCAGGGAAAGAGTCTTGCGGGGATAATTTGCATATTCCCAGTGCCTTCTGGGATAAGTGAAGAGTCACAGCGAGCTCAAGGAGAACCGGGTTTTGGCCGTTACAGCCGGAAGGAAGACTTCTGAAAGCCAGGGAAGGAGTCTTGCGAGGATAATTTGCATATTCCCAGTGCCTTCTGGGATAAGTGAAGAGTCACCGCGAGCTCAAGGAGAACCGGGTTTTGTCCGTTACAGCCGGAAGGAAGACTTCTGAAAGTCAGGGAAGGAGTCTTGCGGGGATAATTTGCATATTCCCAGTGCCTTCTGGGATAAGTGAAGAGTCACCATGAGCTCAAGGAGAACCGGGTTTTAGCCGTTACAGCCGGAAGGAAGACTTCTGAAAGCCAGGGAAGGAGTCTTGCGGGGATAATTTGCATATTCCCAGTGCCTTCTGGGATAAGTGAAGAGTCACCGCGAGCTCAAGGAGAACCGGGTTTTGGCCGTTACAGCCGGAAGGAAGACTTCTGAAAGCCAGGGAAGGAGTCTTGCGGGGATAATTTGCATATTCCTAGTGCCTTCTGGGATAAGTGAAGAGTCACCGCGAGCTCAAGGAGAACCGGGTTTTGGCCGTTACAGCCGGAAGGAAGACTTCTGAAAGCCAGTTAAGGAGTCTTGCGAGGATAATTTGCATATTCCCAGTGCCTTCTGGGATAAGTGAAGAGTCACCGCGAGCTCAAGGAGAACCGGGTTTTGGCCGTTACAGCCGGAAGGAAGACTTCTGAAAGCCAGGGAAGGAGTCTTGCGAGGATAATTTGCATATTCCCAGTGCCTTCTGGGATAAGTGAAGAGTCACCGCGAGCTCAAGGAGAACCGGGTTTTGGCCGTTACAGCCGGAAGGAAGACTTCTGAAAGCCAGGGAAGGAGTCTTGCGGGGATAATTTGCATATTCCCAGTGCCTTCTGGGATAAGTGAAGAGTCACCGCGAGCTCAAGGAGAACCGGGTTTTGGCCTTTACAGCCGGAAGGAAGACTTCTGAAAGCCAGGGAAGGAGTCTTGCGAGGATAATTTGCATATTCCCAGTGCCTTCTGGGATAAGTGAAGAGTCACCGCGAGCTCAAGGAGAACCGGGTTTTGGCCGTTACAGCCGGAAGGAAGACTTCTGAAAGCCAGGGAAGGAGTCTTGCGAGGATAATTTGCATATTCCCAGTGCCTTCTGGGATAAGTGAAGAGTCACCGCGAGCTCAAGGAGAACCGGGTTTTGTCCGTTACAGCCGGAAGGAAGACTTCTGAAAGTCAGGGAAGGAGTCTTGCGGGGATAATTTGCATATTCCCAGTGCCTTCTGGGATAAGTGAAGAGTCACCATGAGCTCAAGGAGAACCGGGTTTTGGCCGTTACAGCCGGAAGGAAGACTTCTAAAAGCCAGTTAAGGAGTCTTGCGAGGATAATTTGCATATTCCCAGTGCCTTCTGGGATAAGTGAAGAGTCACCGCGAGCTCAAGGAGAACCGGGTTTTGGCCGTTACAGCCGGAAGGAAGACTTCTGAAAGCCAGGGAAGGAGTCTTGCGGGGATAATTTGCATATTCCCAGTGCCTTCTGGGATAAGTGAAGAGTCACTGCGAGCTCAAGGAGAACCGGGTTTTGGCCTTTACAGCCGGAAGGAAGACTTCTGAAAGCCAGGGAAGGAGTCTTGCGAGGATAATTTGCATATTCCCAGTGCCTTCTGGGATAAGTGAAGAGTCACCGCGAGCTCAAGGAGAACCGGGTTTTGGCCGTTACAGCCGGAAGGAAGACTTCTGAAAGCCAGGGAAGGAGTCTTGCGAGGATAATTTGTATATTCCCAGTGCCTTCTGGGATAAGTGAAGAGTCACCGCGAGCTCAAGGAGAACCGGGTTTTGGCCGTTACAGCCGGAAGGAAGACTTCTGAAAGCCAGGGAAGGAGTCTTGCGAGGTTAATTTGCATATTCCCAGTAACTTCTGGGATAAGTGAAGAGTCACCGCGAGCTCAAGGAGAACCAGGTTTTGGCCGTTACAGCCGGAAGGAAGACTTCTGAAAGCCAGGGAAGGAGTCTTACGAGGATAATTTGCTTTGTACAGGCAGGTACAGGTGAGGGGTGCTGTATACAGGCAGGTACAGGTGAGGGGCGCTGTGTAATGGCAGGTACAGGTGAGGGGCGCTGTGTACAGGCAGGTACAGGAGAGGGGCGCTGTGTACAGGCAGGTACAGGTGAGGGGTGCTGTATACAGGCAGATACAGGTGAGGGGCGCTGTGTACAGGCAGGTACAGGTGAGGGGCGCTGTGTAATGGCAGGTACAGGTGAGGGGCACTGTGTACAGGCAGGTTCAGGTGAGGGGCGCTGTATACAGGCAGGTACAGGTGAGGGGCGCTGTATACAGGCAGATACAGGTGAGGGGCGCTGTGTACAGGCAGGTACAGGTGAGGGGCGCTGTGTACAGGCAGGTACAGATGAGGGGCGCTGTGTACAGGCAGGTACAGGTGAGGGGCGCTGTGTACAGGCAGGTACAGGTGAGGGGCGCTGTGTACAGGCAGGTACAGGTATGGGGCACTGTGTACAGGCAGAAACAGGTGAGGGGCGCTGTGTACAGGCAAGTACAGGTGAGGGGCGCTGTGTACAGGCAGGTACAGGTGAGGGGTGCTTTGTACAGGCAGGTACAGGTGAGGGGCGCTGTGTACAGGCAGGTACAGGTGAGGGGCGCTGTGTAATGGCAGGTACAGGTGAGGGGCGCTGTGTACAGGCAGGTACAGGTGAGGGGCGCTGTATACAGGCAGATACAGGTGAGGGGCGCTGTGTACAGGCAGGTACAGGTGAGGGGCGCTGTGTACAGGCAGGTACAGGTGAGGGGCGCTGTGTACAGGCAGGTACAGGTGAGGGGTGCTGTGTACAGGCAGGTACAGGTGAGGGGCGCTGTGTACAGGCAGGTACAGGTGAGGGGCGCTGTGTAATGGCAGGTACAGGTGAGGGGCGCTGTGTACAGGCAGGTACAGGTGAGGGGCGCTGTATACAGGCAGATACAGGTGAGGGGCGCTGTGTACAGGCAGGTACATGTGAGGGGCGCTGTGTACAGGCAGGTACAGGTGAGGGGCGCTGTGTACAGGCAGGTACAGGTGAGGGGTGCTGTGTACAGGCAGGTACAGGTGAGGGGCGCTGTGTACAGGCAGGTACAGGTATGGGGCACTGTGTACAGGCAGAAACAGGTGAGGGGCGCTGTGTACAGGCAGGTACAGGTGAGGGGCGCTGTGTACAGGCAGGTACAGGTGAGGGGTGCTTTGTACAGGCAGGTACAGGTGAGGGGCGCTGTGTACAGGCAGGTACAGGTATGGGGCACTGTGTACAGGCAGATACAGGTGAGGGGCGCTGTGTACAGGCAGGTACAGGTGAGGGGCACTGTGTACAGGCAGGTAACATAGTAACATAGTTTGTAAGGCGGAAGGAAGACCTTATGTCCATCTGGTTCAGCCTATTTTTAGTGCCGCTGTTCTGCAGTATTGAACCAGGGGAAGGTAAAACCCACAGAGTAGGAGCCAATTCTCTTCATAGGGAAAAATATTCTTTCCCAACTCCTAATCTGGGTCAACTATCTATCTGTAATATTATGTTATTCATAATCTTCTACAGTTACAGGTGAGGAGTGCTGTATACAGGCAGGTATAGGTGAGGGGCGCTGTATACAGGCAGGTACAGGTGAGGAGCACTGTGTAAAAGCAGGTACAGGTGAGGGGCGCTGTATACAGGTAGGTACAGGTGAGGGGCGCTGTTACGGTTGCTGCGAGCACTGGAGACTAAGTCCAGATTTCTTACTACTGCACATGTGCGAGCGCTGGAGACTAAGTCCAGATTTCTTGCTACTGCACATGTGCGAGCGCCGGAGACTAAGTCCTATCTTGGAGCCATTGCACATGTGCGGGTGACATCATCGATGACACGA
Organism: Anomaloglossus baeobatrachus; assembly: GCF_048569485.1. Taxonomy (NCBI): domain Eukaryota; kingdom Metazoa; phylum Chordata; class Amphibia; order Anura; family Aromobatidae; genus Anomaloglossus; species Anomaloglossus baeobatrachus. Next base: position 800,898,129 of record NC_134354.1, read on the forward strand.
GGTCACATGTCTCTGACACCTTCTATGCGGATTGGTCGCTGGTCATGTGCTTGTGATGCCTTGCTCAGTGATAGGCCAGCATGACGTCACTCCTGTCGTTCTGGCAGCGGATTGGCTCTGGTGTCCTCCATCTTGGATGAGGCACAGAGTCTATATAAGACCCTGACACACGCCGCATGGTGCTCAGTCCTCTTGGTTCATGCATATGAGTAGACGCTCTGTGCGCGTTCCTCTAGGCATTCCTCTGTCTATGCTAGGTGAGCGCTACCGGCAGGGTAGCGTTCTTATACCTTACAGCTTCGGCTGCTGTCCGTATCCTTACCTCTTAGGGGAGCGGACATAGGCAGGTGCCTGAGGCACATGGTCTGGCTGGGCCTTGTGGTTCGACTCGTAGGTGGACGTTGCCGCTAGGGTAACGTTCCTTATACTGCGTCTGGCAGTTGTTCGTATCCTCGCACACTAGGGGAGCGAACAGAGGTAGGAGCTTTGTGCGGCTTACGCTGCTGTTCGTCTCTTTTGCACCACTAGAAGAGCGGACCTAGGCAGGTGCCATATCTAGTGGTTCGTGTCCTCGCACACTAGTGGAGCGAACGCAGGTAGGAGCTTTGTGCGGCTTACGCTGCTGTTTGTCTCTTTTGCACCACTAGAAGAGCGGACCTAGGTAGGTGCCATTTCGCACACATTGCCTTTGTCTCTGTGATTATTAACAGAGATCATTCCACGCACCCTCCAAGTAAGGGAGGAATTGCTTTACTTACTTATTATATCCTTCTGTGAGTTAACAGAGGTATTGCACTCTGCCATAGTCTGCAGCAGAGTCTTTGCACGGTGGACCCTGACTGTCTGATACTCCTTTAGGTTATCAGACAGCCCCCCGTAACATTAGGACTGAGCCAAGGGTCTGGCAGTTATGGCAGAATATCAGCAGTTACACCGTTACATACAAGTACTTGAGTCACGGCTCAAGAGCATAGAGGATAAACCTCAGACCATGGTGACATCTGCACATGATCCTCGACTTGCTCTGCCAAACAGATATTCTGGTGATGCCAGATCATGTCGTGGTTTCATTAGTCAGTGTCAGATACACCTAGAGGTCAACTCTTCTCGCTTCTCTACGGAGAGGTCCAGAGTAGGCTTTATCATCTCCTTCCTTCAGGACAAAGCCTTAGAATGGGCGACTCCCCTATGGGAGCGCTCTGATGTGGTTACTCTGAGACATCAAGACTTTCTTGATGCTCTTAAGGCGGTATTCATGGGTCCGCAGGTTACCCATGATGCGGCCCTGAGACTGTTAGATCTATCTCAGGGTTCGTTATCCACTAGTTCTTATGCCATTGCTTTTAGAACTCTGGTGGCAGAACTAGATTGGCCAGAGAAGGTGTTGATTCCTATCTTCTGGAGAGGGTTGGCAGGCTATGTCAAGGATGCCCTTGCTACTCGTGAGGTCCCTGCTTCTCTGGAGGACTTGATCACAGTAGCAACGAGGATCGATGTACGCCATAAGGAACATAGACTCGAGGTCTCTTCCTCACGCCCTAAGCATCGGGCTATTCCAGTTGTTGAGGGTCCACTACCATCTTCCTCAGCATCTGAAACATCTCCCACTCCTATGGAGTTAGGTCATACGTCTTCCAGACTACGCAAGTCTGGTCCTCCTATATGTTACGTATGTCGTCAGGCTGGGCACTATGCCAACAAGTGTCCTAGTCGTCAGGGAAACTCCCTGGCCTAGTAACCATTAGAGGGGGGTTACTAGAGACGTCTTCTGCACCCTCTAAGTGTTGTATCCCAGGTCAGCTCTCGTTATCTGAGAATACATGGCCTATTATGGCTTTTGTGGATTCCGGAGCTGACGGGACTTTTGTGTCCTCAGGATTTGTAAAGGGACACAATATTCCCTCTATCATGTTAGAGGCGCCTATTCCTGTCCGTGTTGTTAATGGAACTATGTTGTCTGACTCCATTACATTGAGGACAGTTCCCTTGCGCCTTTCCCTGTCTCATTGTCACATAGAGGAGATTTCTTTTCTTGTTTTGCCTGAGGGTATAGACGACGTCCTTCTGGGTCTTCCATGGCTTCGGACTCATGCTCCTCACATTGACTGGGAGTCTGACAGCATTATTAGTTGGAGTTCAAAATGTCAGTCCCGATGTCTTCCCTTACCACCTAAGGTCATTGCGGTTGCATCTACTGATCTCTCTCCCATACCTACACCCTATCTGGATTTCGCTGACGTGTTCTCCAAACAGGGTGCTGAGGTTCTTCCACCCCATAGGCCGTATGACTGTGCCATAGACCTTATCCCAGGTTCGGTTCCACCTAAAGGCAGGGTTTACCCCCTGTCGATACCTGAGTCGGAGGCCATGTCGACCTATATAAGAGAGAGTTTAGAGAAGGGGTTCATTCGTAAGTCTGTCTCTCCCGCGGGAGCTGGGTTTTTCTTTGTTCGGAAGAAAGAGGGTGATTTGCGTCCCTGCATAGATTACAGGGGTCTCAACGCAATCACAATAAAGAACAAATACCCATTACCTTTAATTTCGGAGCTCTTTGACAGATTGAGAGGAGCTCAAGTTTTTACGAAGTTGGATCTGCGGGGTGCGTATAACTTGGTACGAATTCGAAAGGGTGACGAATGGAAGACCGCTTTTAACACCCGAGACGGTCACTATGAATACCTCGTCATGCCTTTTGGGTTATGTAATGCACCCGCAGTATTTCAGGACTTCGTAAACGATGTGTTCAGGGATTTACTGTTATCCTCAGTAGTGGTGTATCTGGACGACATCCTGATTTTTTCCCCTGATCTGGAGACTCATCGTCAGGATGTCGTTCGTGTCCTTTCCCGTTTAAGGGAGCACTCATTGTTTGCTAAACTCGAGAAATGTGTATTCGAGCAGACCTCATTGCCTTTTTTGGGTTACATTATCTCACAAGAGGGCCTGGCTATGGATCCTTCGAAGCTCTCTGCTGTCCTGCAATGGTCCGAACCTCATTCCTTGAAGGCGGTGCAACGCTTCTTAGGATTCATAAATTATTACAGGCAGTTCATACCCCATTTTTCTACTTTGGTGGCCCCTTTGGTGGCCTTGACTAAGAAAGGTGCTAATCCCAAAGCCTGGTCTACTGAGACATCTCAGGCTTTTGAGGCAGTAAAAAGACACTTTTCAACTGCTCCCGTTCTTCAAAGACCCGATGAGAGTAAGCCCTTCCTCTTAGAGGTTGATGCTTCTTCAGTGGGTGCTGGTGCGGTCTTGTATCAAAAGAACGGTGCAGGTAGAAAAAGGCCGTGTTTCTTCTTTGCGAAAACCTTTTCACCAGCAGAGAGAAACTATACCATTGGGGATAGGGAACTGCTCGCCTTGAGATTAGCCTTGGAGGAGTGGCGTCACTTGCTAGAAGGAGCGAAACATCCTTTCCAGGTCTATACAGACCATAAGAATCTGACGTACTTACAAACCGCTCAGCGTCTGAATCCTCGCCAAGCCCGCTGGTCCTTGTTTTTCTCCCGCTTTCACTTCTCCATCAACTATCTGTCTGGGAGTAAGAATAACAAGGCAGACGCCCTGTCTCGCTCTATGCTTTCTACCCAGGAGGAGATTGACGAACCTCGTCTTATCCTTCCCTCCAGGGTTTTTCATACGCTCTCCCCTGTGACGTTAGACCAAATCCCACCGGGCAAGACCTTTGTTCCGCCTGATCGACAGAATGATATACTGTCATGGGCCCACACCTCAAAGGTGGGTGGGCATTTTGGTATTAGGCGGACACGAGAGTTACTGGAGAGGTGGTATTGGTGGCCACACTTAGCCAGCCACGTCAAGAGATATGTCGGTTCCTGCTACTCGTGTGCTCGCAACCGTCCATTACGGCAGAGACCGGCTGGACTCTTGCATCCTTTACCAGTGCCAGATAGACCATGGGAGGTGGTAGGCATGGACTTTGTGGGTGATCTTCCATGTTCACAGGGACATAGATTTGTGTGGGTCATTACGGACCATTTCTCCCGGATGGTTCATCTCGTACCGTTATCGAGAATCCCATCTTCCAGGGTACTAGCCAAACTATTCCTCAAGCATGTCTTTAGGCTTCACGGGATGCCAGATCGTATCATTTGTGATAGAGGCCCGCAATTTACTTCCCGTTTCTGGCGAGATCTTTGTAGCCTTCTGCAAATTGAGTTGAATCTCTCTTCGGCATACCATCCGGAGACCAATGGTTTGGTTGAGCGTACCAATCAATCTATGATTATATACCTTCGACACTTTGTTGCTGAGAACCACGATAACTGGTCCTCCCTCCTACCCTGGGCAGAATTTGCCCTTAACAATTCGCTGGCTGAGGCCACTGGGCAGACACCGTTCGTACTCAATAATGGGCAACACCCTAGGGTACCGGTACCGTTTCCCGCTGCTGCACCTCCTCCTCTTGTGGCCGACTGGGCAATTAATGCCAGAGAGGTTTGGGATCGGACTCAAGAGTCGATCCAAGCAGCTAAGGACCGTATGAAGACGGTGTCCGATCGGTTTCGTCGCCCGGCTCCTGTCTTTTCTCCAGGGGACTTTGTGTGGCTCTCTGCAAAACACGTGAGACTTAGAGTGAGCTCTGTCAAATTTGCTCCTCGCTTCCTGAGTCCTTATGAGGTTCTTCGACAGGTAAATCCTGTAGTCTACCAATTGAAGTTACCCGTCCATCTTAAGATTCATGACAAATTCCATGTCTCACAGCTAAAGCCGGCTATTTTACCTCACGCTCGTGAAGTGCACTTTCCTGCCTCTGATTCCTCTCGCTCTAGCTATGAGGTACGAGCCATAGTTGGTTCTAAGATGGTTAGAGGGCGCAGGTTCTTCTTGATAGATTGGGAGGGTTACGGCCCGGAACATCGCTCTTGGGAGCCTGAGGAGGCTGTCCATGCTCCCGACTTAGTTGCCGATTACCTGCGTCGCCGGGAGGGGGGCCCTTGAGGGGGAGGTACTGTTACGGTTGCTGCGAGCACTGGAGACTAAGTCCAGATTTCTTGCTACTGCACATGTGCGAGCGCTGGAGACTAAGTCCAGATTTCTTGCTACTGCACATGTGCGAGCGCCGGAGACTAAGTCCTATCTTGGAGCCATTGCACATGTGCGGGTGACATCATCGCTGACACGAGGTCACATGTCTCTGACACCTTCTATGCGGATTGGTCGCTGGTCATGTGCTTGTGATGCCTTGCTCGGTGATAGGCCAGCATGACGTCACTCCTGTCGTTCTGGCAGCGGATTGGCTCTGGTGTCCTCCATCTTGGATGAGGCACAGAGTCTATATAAGACCCTGACACACGCCGCATGGCGCTCAGTCCTCTTGGTTCATGCATAAGAGTAGACGCTCTGTGCGCGTTCCTCTAGGCATTCCTCTGTCTATGCTAGGTGAGCGCTACCGGCAGGGTAGCGTTCTTATACCTTACAGCTTCGGCTGCTGTCCGTATCCTTACCTCTTAGGGGAGCGGACATAGGCAGGTGCCTGAGGCACATGGTCTGGCTGGGCCTTGTGGTTCGACTCGTAGGTGGACGTTGCCGCTAGGGTAACGTTCCTTATACTGCGTCTGGCAGTTGTTCGTATCCTCGCACACTAGGGGAGCGAACAGAGGTAGGAGCTTTGTGCGGCTTACGCTGCTGTTCGTCTCTTTTGCACCACTAGAAGAGCGGACCTAGGCAGGTGCCATATCTAGTGGTTCATGTCCTCGCACACTAGTGGAGCGAACGCAGGTAGGAGCTTTGTGCGGCTTACGCTGCTGTTCGTCTCTTTTGCACCACTAGAAGAGCGGACCTAGGTAGGTGCCATTTCGCACACATTGCCTTTGTCTCTGTGATTATTAACAGAGATCATTCCACACACCCTCCAAGTAAGGGAGGAATTGCTTTACTTACTTATTATATCCTTCTGTGAGTTAACAGAGGTATTGCACTCTGCCATAGTCTGCAGCAGAGTCTTTGCACGGTGGACCCTGACTGTCTGATACTCCTTTAGGTTATCAGACAGCCCCCCGTAACAGGCGCTGTGTACAGGCAGGTACACATGAGGGGTGCTGTGTAAAGGCAGGTACAGGTGAGGGGCGCTGTATACAGGCAGGTACAGGTTAGGAGCGCTGTGTACAGGCAGGTATAGGTGAGGGGCGCTGTATACAGGCAGGTACAAGTGAGGGGCGCTGTGTACAGGCAGGTACAGGTGAGGAGCGCTGTGTAAAGGCAGGTACAGGTGAGGGCCGCTGTATACAGGTAGGTACAGGTGAGGGGCGCTGTGTACAGGCAGGTACAGGTGAGGGGCGCTGTGTACAGGCAGGTACAGGTGAGGGGTGCTTTGTACAGGCAGGTACAGGAGAGGGGCACTGTGTACAGGCAGGTACAGGTGAGGGGCGCTTTGTACAGGCAGATACAGGTGAGGGGCGCTGTGTACAGGCAGGTACAGGTGAGGGGCGCTGTGTACAGGCAGGTACAGGTGAGGGGTGCTGTGTACAGGCAGGTACAGGTGAGGGGTGCTGTGTACAGGCAGGTACAGGTGAGGGGCGCTGTGTACAGGCAGGTACAGGTGAGGGGTGCTGTGTACAGGCAGGTACAGTTGAGGGGTGCTGTGTACAGACAGGTACAGGTGAGGGGCGCTGTATACAGGCAGGTACAGGTGAGGGGCGCTGTGTACAGGCAGGTACAGTTGAGGGGTGCTGTGTACAGGCAGGTACAGGTGAGGGGCACTGTTTACAGGCAGGTACAGGTGAGGGGTGCTTTGTACAGGCAGGTACAGGTGAGGGGCGCTGTGTACAGGCAGGTAACATAGTAACATAGTTTGTAAGGCGGAAGGAAGACCTTATCTCCATCTGGTTCAGCCTATTTTTAGTGCCACTGTTCTGCAGTATTGAACCAGGGGAAGGTAAAACCCACAGAGTAGGAGCCAATTCTCTTCATAGGGAAAAATATTCTTTCTCAACTCCTAATCTGGGTCAACTATCTACCTGTAATATTATGTTATTCATAACCTTCTACAGGTATAGGTGAGGGGTGCTGTGTACAGGCAGGTACAGGTGAGGGGTGCTTTGTACAGGCAGGTACAGGTGAGGGGCGCTGTGTAAAGGCAGGTACAGGTGAGGAGCGCTGAATAAAGGCAGGTACAGGTGAGGAGCGCTGTATACAGGCAGGTACAGGTGAGGGGTGCTGTATACAGGCAGGTACAAGTGAGGGGCCCTGTGTACAGGCAGGTACAGGTGAGGAGCGCTGTGTACAGGCAGGTAGAGGTGAGTGGCGCTGTGTACAGGCAGGTGTCACAAACCACCGGGGGGGTCACTCAGAAATCCCCCGCGCTGGCTACCAGTACGTCACAATCGGGGGGTAACAAGTGGGGGTCACCCCTCCTTTATACCTCCCGACCGACAGACAGAGCACGTGACGCGCTCTCTAGCGCCCCTCTTATAGTCAGGCCAATTATGGAATTGCCCGACCATAAGCAAGGAGGCCGCTATACTACTTATGCCGATTATTGAAGGGTCCCCGGTGAGAGTAAGGTATATATTCCCCCGACCTCCGCGGGCGGAATATATAAAATCTCCCCGAATCTCACTGGCCTCCCCACAATAATCCTTGGCACAATTCGCTGCCACCAACCGATTTACGGTAACTATTAGCCGAACACACAGACGTGGGATTCAAGATCGAGATAACAGAACAGCCCAAGATTAATTATATAATTTAATCAGCCTAAAGCACACTAGAAACTACAATATATACAATAGGGAATCTACAGAATATACATATGTCAGAGTACAGTTACAATCAAAGCATGGGTTACAAACAGGCATACACAGTTCCAGCAGTTACCTTGTTGCGTCTGGCCACAGGGGGGCGCTGTAGGCCAGGTTTCTAGGATCCTTCCCACAGATGTTTCCTACACGTGCCCCCAGCGAAAAGAACACTGGAAAATGGCCGAAGTAGGGTTATCAACCTGGGCAGATCCAGGTCCCCTCCTACCTTAGTGACCTCACAGGGAAGCACTGCTCCACCCCTGGCTTGAGTTATGGACAATCCACAACATGGAATATGGGCCATAACTTTGCCTGGGAGCGTCGTAGGCGGACGCCAATGCTCTCATTGTGACAGTTATGAATTTAGCTACAGAACGAGGGGACTCATGACCTGTCTGCCAGTTCCCCATTGGCTGATATCACGCCTGGGGCATTTCCCAATGTCCTGCTCCCATAAAAAGGGTGTGCCGGCATCGTCCGCATGCGGAGACACCATTTTTATGGTTGCCATATTTATCGGAAATATGGCTTGCGAGATATGAACCATTTTTTACTGGAGTCGTTCTGTCTGGCTATTTCCATAGCCTTGCTAATGAGATACAACTCTTGTTACAGGGTGACGGCAGGGAGTCATCCTGTGTCCATTGTTCCCACACCACCTCATTTCCATATCACAGGACATGGCCATGGAGGTGTAAGTGGAACACTGAGAACAAGAAGGGAGGGGGCACTGCCAGGGAGTGATGAGGGATTATGACTGGAGTCATAATTCATCTTCATATCCCGGGATTTGCCTCACACCTCCCCCCTTTTGAGGGCGCTAGGGGGCAGCACACTCCGGTGTTCCCCCGTGCGCCCGTCCGCGACCTCTCCTTGTCGGGACAGCCCGTCTGCGTTACCGTGGTCACGGCCCCTTTTGTGGCGAATGGTGAAGTTGTATTGCTGGAGCGCAAGGCTCCATCGCAACAATCGCCCATTCGTCCCAGAGACGGTGTGCAACCAGCTGAGGGGATTGTGGTCCGTCTCCACGATGAAGTGGCGCCCGTAGAGATAGGGTTGCAGACGCTGCAGGGCCCACACTATGGCCAGGCACTCCTTCTCCATCGTGGAATAGGCAACTTCCCTTGGTAACAGCTTCCTGCTCAGGTACAAGACTGGGTGCTCTTGGCTCGCAGAGTCCACCTGGCTGAGCACCGCACCGAGGCCGAAGTCACTGGCGTCGGGGCGTCGGTCTGTACTACAAACGGCCGCGTGAAGTCGGCTGCCTGTAGCACGGGCGGGCTGGACAGGGCGTCCTTTAGGGCCCGGAAGGCTGTCTCGCAGTCCATTGTCCAATCGACTGCAGAGGGCAGCTTCTTCTTGGTGAGGTCCGTCAGGGGCTTTGCCAGGCTACTATAGCATGGAACAAACCTCCTATAGTACCCAGCGGTCCCCAAGAAGGACATCACCTGCTTCTTGGTCCTGGGGGTGGGCCAGGATGCGATGGCCTCCACTTTCTCAGGCTCGGGCTTCAGTGTTCCCCCGCCTACCCGGTGACCGAGGTACTGGACCTCGCTCATAGCCAGCTGACACTTGCACGGCTTGATGGTCAAACCTGCCCGGTGGACCCGCCTGAGCACCTGTGCTAGATGCTCTAGGTGATCTTCCCAGGTGGGACTGAAGACGGCAATGTCATCCAGGTACGCGGCCGCGTACCCTTCAAGTCCCTTGAGCAGGGTGTTGACCATCCGCTGGAAAGTGGCAGGGGCATTCCTCATCCCGAATGGCATCACCGTGGACTCGTACAGTCCAAATGGGGTAATAAAGGCAGAGCGTTCCCTGGCCTTGCGAGTCAGGGGGATCTGCCAATATCCCCGGCTCAGGTCCATGATGGTCAGGTACTGAGCCCCGGCCAACTGATCGAGCAGGTCATCGATGCGTGGCATTGGGTACGCATCGGCGACCGTGACAGCATTGAGCCCCCTGTAGTCCACGCAGAACCGAGTGGTTCGGTCCTTCTTAGGGACGAGGACTACAGGCGAGGCCCAAGCGCTGTTGGATGCCTGGATCACCCCCAGCTTCAGCATCTCGTCAATCTCCTGGCGCATGTGTTGCTGCACCTCCAGGGAGACCCGATATGCTGAACGCCGGATCGGGGGATGATCCCCAGTGTCCACATGATGGACAGCCAAGTCAGTCCTTCCGGGCTGGTTGGTAAACAACCCCCGGAAGGGGAGGAGGGTGGCCCACAGCTGGGACCGTTGGTCCTCCAAGAGCTGGTGGCCAACCTCCACATCCTCCATGGATCCGCCTGCCCTAACCTGGGCTAGCATATCCAAGAGGGTTTCCGCTTCTCCCTCCTCGGGCAGGTTGCACACGGGGAGCGCACATGCCTCCCGCTCATGATGTGCCTTCATCATGTTCACATGGAAGGGCTTCCGCCGTCCACGGGCAGGGTCCAGGGTGACCAGGTACGTTGCAGGGTTGAGCTGCTGGTACACGAGGTATGGGCCTTCCCAGGCTGCCTGAAGCTTGTCCTGTGGTACGGGGACCAGTACCCACACCTCTTGACCCACTTGGTAGGTCCTCTCACAAGCGTTCTGGTCGTACCAACGCTTCTGATCGGCCTGGGCTTGAGCCATATTGTCGTGTACCAGTTGCGTCAAGGCCTGCATTTTGTCCCGGAAGCGCATGACATACTCGATAACCGACACTCCAGGGGTGGCCAAATCCCCTTCCCAAGCCTCTTTCACCAGAGCCAGGGGGCCCCGCACACGTCGCCCGTACAGGAGCTCAAACGGTGAGAATCCTGTTGAGGCCTGTGGAACCTCCCGGTAAGCAAATAACAGGTGTGGGAGATACCGCTCCCAGTCACGCCCATGGGAGTCGACCAACATCTTAAGCATCTGCTTTAAGGTGCCATTGAACCGCTCGCACAGGCCATTAGTCTGTGGATGGTACGGGCTGGCCACCAGATGTCGCACCTGGACTTGCTTACAGAGGGCCTCCATCAGCTGGGACATGAATTGGGTCCCCCGGTCAGTGAGCATTTCCTGGGGAAAACCCACTCGGGAGAAAATCTCCAGCAATGCGGTGGCCACCTTGTCAGCCCGAATGGACGACAAGGCCACTGCTTCTGGGTATCGGGTGGCATAGTCCGCTACCGTCAGTATGAAGCGTTTCCCGGAGCTGCTGGGGATGGCCAGCGGGCCGACCAGATCCACAGCCACCCTCCTGAAAGGCTCATCGATGATTGGCAGAGATACTAGTGGGGCTTTGGGGTGTGGCCCCGCCTTCCCCACTCTCTGACAGGTTTCACACGAACGGCAGTAGGCAGCCACATCGGCCCCCATTTTTGGCCAGTAGAAATGCTGGTTTAACCTGGCCTTGGTCTTAGCGATCCCTAGGTGTCCGGCCATCGGAATCTCATGTGCGATCCGCAACAACTCCGTCCGGAACGGATAGGGTACCACCAACTGTCGGTCCCTGGGCCACGCCTCCGGTGAACCCTGCTGGACCGTGGCCCGGTACAGCCGCCCTTGGTCCCAGACCACTCGCTCCGGGTCCGAGTCCGAGGGAGGCTGTGCCGCCTGCTCCTTAAGAGCTTTCAGGCTGTCGTCAGCTTCTAACGCTGCCTGAAACCCCTGACTAGATGTGGCCAGAATCGACGAGACTGTCACATCTTCAGTCAGTACCCCGGGACCTGTGTCCTGGCCTCCACCTGACTCGGCTGCCACTTGGTCAGAAGGGGAAGAGCTATCGGACCTCCGGGAGGCCCCTTGGCTTCCAGCACTCCCACTGCGGGTGACAGCGGCCACAGCCGCTGCGACCGTGGGTCGTGCCTGCTCCTCCTCCGTTCCTGACCAAGTCGCCGGTTCAGGCAGACCTACCTGGCTTCCTGACACCCCGGTTGTGGGGGAACCATGCACCGAGATCTTACCTGGGAGCACTTCCGCTCCTGGACCGGCCCCAATCTCACCTGCCTGTTCCCCTCCTGCAGCAACAGAACCCCGCTGTGAAATCTCTGGGGACCCCACATTTGCTGTGGTAGCCCCCACCCCACACACTGGTCCTCCCCCTGCAGCACCCTGCTCTCTGCTTATCCCTGCAGAGGGCAACAGATCCCAGCTCACAGGCTGGTTACTTGTAGAGGCATTGTCACACCTTTCTCTGACCCCCTCCCCTGTCACAGCTGCAGCTGAGTGTGTGTCTATGGTGTCTATGCAAGCAGAAATATCAGAGTTCACTCCCTCCTCCCTTACATCATTCATAGATAACACATTAACATTGTCCGGAGGCATGTCAGTACGGGCTGAAGGTTCAGCCCTTGGTTGGGGCCCAAACTGGGAGGTTATCTGCCCCAAATCTGTCCCAAGTAGCACGTTTGCAGGGATCCGATCAGTTACCCCCACCTCCCTCACCCCTCGCCCTGCGCCCCAGTCCACATAAATGTCAGCAACAGGCAGCGCCGGGTCAATGCCTCCAATCCCGGAGACAGCGAGGGTTTTTCCAGGGATCAAGTCTTGGGGGGACACCATCTCAGGCCGCACCAGAGTCACCTCCGAGGCGCTGTCTCGCAGTCCTATGGTCACAGACCGGCCGACGGTGACAGGTTGGAAGCTGTCCAGGGACCTACCACCACCCCCACCCACACAATACACCTTGGGCGGCCCTTGGGACGGGGACGGAGCCGGGGCCTTGGGACGCTGAGGGCACATGGCCTTGAAGTGTCCAGGTAGGTTGCACTGGTGGCACCGTCTTGGTTCCGCCACGGGCCTGGAGAGGGGAGTTGAGGGGGACACCCCCTGCAGTCTAGGGGCAGGTGGGGCAGTCGCAGAATTCATCTTACCCCCTCTCCAGGTGCTGCTGGTGGCTGCTCTCCTGGCTTCAGGAGCCCGATTGTTGGTGTAGTCATCGGCCAGGGCAGCTGTAGCCGTGGACCCCTTTGGCTTCTGGTCTCGGATGAACTGGCGGAGATCCTCAGGGCAGTTCCACAAGAGTTGCTCCGTGATGAACAAGTCCAGGATCTCCGGTCCGGTGGAAAGCTGCAGGCCTTGGGTCCAGTGGTCGGCAGCTCGGGCAAGTGCCCGCCGGTGGTCAGCCCAGGAGTCCTTTGGTCCCTTCTGCAGGGTCCGGAACTTCTTGCGGTAGGACTCCGGAGTGAGGTTGTACTGTTGGATCAGGGCCCGCTTGATGGTGTCGTAGCCCTGATCTGCCTCAGCAGGCAAGTCCCCAAGGATTTCCAGGGCCTTACCCCTTAAACGGGGGGTCAGGTATTTGGCCCACTGGTCCTTGTTCAGATGGTGCTGCAAGCAAGTCCGTTCAAAAGCAGTCAAGAAAGAGTCCAAGTCTCCATCCTTCTCCAGCACTGGGAAGTCCTCAACACGGACCTTTGGAAGTTTGGTGTCTTGAAGGTCACGTGTGGCTGATGAGGGCCGGAGCTGAGCTAGCTGCAGCTGGTAGTCACGCTCTGCCTGGCGCTCTTCACGCGCTGCCTGCCGCTCCGCAGCCTCAGCCTCACGCGCTGCTTGCCGCTCTGCCCTGCGCTCTGCCAGGAGTCCCTTGTAGCCCTCCTGGTCTCCAGCCTGGAGAAGGGCCATAGCCATTTGAAGAAGGCTATCCGAGCCTCCCAGGCTCGGTGGAATGGCACGTGGTGATCTGCGGCCCGCTGCGGAGCCTGGTGATTCACTGTCCCTTGCAGAGCGGAGGGCTGGCATCTGGCTCGTTGAGGACCCTTGGGTGAGCTGCTCCTCATCTTGTCCATAATTGCCAGCTTGTGCGCTGTCCTCTGCAGAACGGTTTTCTGGCGTCGAGCTCCTGGAGGACTCGTGGGCAACCTCCTCATTACTGTCCACAGCACCGTCCTCCCTCTCTTCGGCTCCTGCTTTAGCATTGGCCAGTTGCATAGCTCTGCTCCTGGTGCCATCAGCCATTCTTGCAGACTTTTGGTCACTGACACAGAACTGACACCTGATGCCTCCACACACCTTACAGTATCTGCACTCTGACACTCTAGTGTTGAGCTAGTCTGAAGACCCCAGCAGCCACAGCTGCTGCAGGCAGTCTTTAGTGTCTGGGAGTATGGGTCTCACACTCACACACACTATTATCTCGATCCCACCGCTATGCCACCAATATGTCACAAACCACCGGGGGGGTCACTCAGAAATCCCCCGCGCTGGCTACCAGTACGTCACAATCGGGGGGTAACAAGTGGGGGTCACCCCTCCTTTATACCTCCCGACCGACAGACAGAGCACGTGACGCGCTCTCTAGCGCCCCTCTTATAGTCAGGCCAATTATGGAATTGCCCGACCATAAGCAAGGAGGCCGCTATACTACTTATGCCGATTATTGAAGGGTCCCCGGTGAGAGTAAGGTATATATTCCCCCGACCTCCGCGGGCGGAATATATAAAATCTCCCCGAATCTCACTGGCCTCCCCACAATAATCCTTGGCACAATTCGCTGCCACCAACCGATTTACGGTAACTATTAGCCGAACACACAGACGTGGGATTCAAGATCGAGATAACAGAACAGCCCAAGATTAATTATATAATTTAATCAGCCTAAAGCACACTAGAAACTACAATATATACAATAGGGAATCTACAGAATATACATATGTCAGAGTACAGTTACAATCAAAGCATGGGTTACAAACAGGCATACACAGTTCCAGCAGTTACCTTGTTGCGTCTGGCCACAGGGGGGCGCTGTAGGCCAGGTTTCTAGGATCCTTCCCACAGATGTTTCCTACACGTGACCCCCAGCGAAAAGAACACTGGAAAATGGCCGAAGTAGGGTTATCAACCTGGGCAGATCCAGGTCCCCTCCTACCTTAGTGACCTCACAGGGAAGCACTGCTCCACCCCTGGCTTGAGTTATGGACAATCCACAACATGGAATATGGGCCATAACTTTGCCTGGGAGCGTCGTAGGCGGACGCCAATGCTCTCATTGTGACAGTTATGAATTTAGCTACAGAACGAGGGGACTCATGACCTGTCTGCCAGTTCCCCATTGGCTGATATCACGCCTGGGGCATTTCCCAATGTCCTGCTCCCATAAAAAGGGTGTGCCGGCATCGTCCGCATGCGGAGACACCATTTTTATGGTTGCCATATTTATCGGAAATATGGCTTGCGAGATATGAACCATTTTTTACTGGAGTCGTTCTGTCTGGCTATTTCCATAGCCTTGCTAATGAGATACAACTCTTGTTACAGGGTGACGGCAGGGAGTCATCCTGTGTCCATTGTTCCCACACCACCTCATTTCCATATCACAGGACATGGCCATGGAGGTGTAAGTGGAACACTGAGAACAAGAAGGGAGGGGGCACTGCCAGGGAGTGATGAGGGATTATGACTGGAGTCATAATTCATCTTCATATCCCGGGATTTGCCTCACAGCAGGTACAGGTGAGGGGCGCTGTGTACAGGCAGGTACAGGTGAGGGGTGCTTTGTACAGGCAGGTACAGGTGAGGGGCGCTGTGTACAGGCAGGTACAGGTGAGGGGCACTGTGTACAGGCAGGTACAGGTGAGGGGCACTGTATACAGGCAGGTATAGGTGAGGGGCGCTGTATACAGGCAGGTTCAAGTGAGAGGCCCTGTGTACAGGCAGGTACAGGTGAGGAGCACTGTGTACAGGCAGGTACAGGTGAGTGGCGCTGTGTAAAGGCAGGTACAGGTGAGAGGCACTGTGTACAGGCAGGTACAGGTGAGGGGCACTGTGTACAGGCAGGTACAGGTGAGGGGCGCTGTGTACAGGCAGGTATAGGTGAGGGGCACTGTATACAGGCAGGTATAGGTGAGGGGCGCTGTATACAGGCAGGTACAGGTGAGGGGCGCTGTGTACAGGCAGGTATAGGTGAGGGGCCCTGTATACAGGCAGGTACAGGTGAGGGGCGCTATGTACAGGCAGGTATAGGTGAGGGGCGCTGTATACAGGCAGGTACAGGTGAGGGGCGCTGTGTAAAGGGAGGTACAGGTGAGGGGCGCTGTATACAGGCAGGTATAGATGAGGGGCGCTGTGTAAAGGCAGGTACAGGTGAGTGTCGCTGTATACAGACAGGTACAGGTGAGGGGCGCTGTGTAATGGCAGGTACAGGTGAAGGGGGCTGTATACAGGCAGGTGCAGGTGAGGGGCGCTGTATACAGGCAGGTGCAGGTGAGGGGTACTGTGTTCAGGCAGGTACAGGTGAGGGGCACTGTGAATGGGTAGGTACAGGTGAGGTGCACTGTATACAGGCAGGTATAGGTGAGCGGTGCTGTGTATAGGCAGATACAGGTGAGGGGCGCTGTGTACAGGCAGATACAGGTGAGGGGCACTGTGTACAGGCAGGTACAGGTGCGTGGCACTGTGAATGGGTTGTTACAAGTGAGGGGCACTGTATACAGGCAGGTACAGGTGAGGGGCGCTGTGTACAGGCAGGTACAGCTGAGGGGCGCTGTATACAGATAGGTTCAGGTGAGGGGCGCTGTGACGGGGGTGTACAACAGAGCAAAGGATGGACGAGGCCGAGGGACGATCCAACAGGTTTATTCACAAGAACACTGGAACAGCACACGATAAGTCCACGTAAAACAGATTCGGGGGCCCTTCCCGACAATCCTCGGACCGGATTACAAAGCAATCGTCCTTACAGTAGTCCAAAGAGTTCCACACAATCCCACGGGCCGCCACACAGGCCTAGCTCCGTCCGTGTCCACAGCCACACAGGCTGGAGCTCCTGCTCCCTTCAAGTTTCAGCTCACTCTGACTGAATCTCCCAGGTAAGCAGAGTTTACACTAGTTGGACTCTAGGCCCACCTCCCCCTACTCCCAGGGATGGAAGTGCCTCAAGAGGATATAACCTTGCATTTTAGGGGGATGATTACCTACAACAATAGAAATGTACACAGAAGTAGTTCAAATAAGACAATGAACCCAGCTTGAAATAGGAATCTGTACAGCATATACAGTGAGAGGGTAAATTACATCTTCACAGGCGCTGTATACAAGCAGGTACAGGTGAGGGGCGCTGTGCACAGACAGGTACTGGTGAGGGGCGCTATGTACAGGCAGGTACTGGTGAGGGGCGCTGTGTACAGGTGAGGGGCACTTTGTACAGGTGAGGGGCGCTTTGTACAGGTGAGGGGCGCTGTGTACAGGTGAGGGGCGCTGTGTACAGGTGAGGGGCGCTGTGTACAGGTGAGGGGCGCTGTGTACAGGTGAGGGGCACTTTGTACAGGTGAGGGGCGCTTTGTACAGGTGAGGGGCGCTGTGTACAGGTGAGGGGCGCTGTGTACAGGTGAGGGGCACTGTGTACAGGTGAGGGGCGCTGTGTACAGGTGAGGGGCGCTGTGTACAGGTGAGGTGCGCTTTGTACAGGTGAGGGGCGCTGTGTACAGGTGTGTCAGGTGTGTCAGGTTCCGTTTGTGAGTTGGAGCAGGTATTTCGGTGTCGCCCGGAGCAGCTTTTGTCCCTGGCAGTAACCTGATGCCTTAGTTACTGATGAATAGAAGGAAAGCTTCAGTTATCACAGTGACACCAGGTACAACAGTCCTGACACCTGACAACTCAGCCACACTCCATGCAAGAGCGCGAGCGCAGCCCCCGAACCGAGGACCCCATGTGAGTACTGGAGTGTCCCCTAAATGTATCACCCAGGAGAGGATTAGATACACAGCTCAGCATACAGTAACACAGGATAGGATTAGATACATGGCTCAGAAGACAGTATCACACAGGATAGGATTAGATACAGCTCAGCACACAGTATTTCACAGGATAGGATTAGATACACAGCTCAGCAGACAGTATCACACAGGATAGATTAGATACACAGCTCAGCAGACAGTATCACACAGGATAGGATTAGATACACAGCTCAGCAGACAGTATCACACAGGAGAGGATTAGATACACAGCTCAGCAGACAGTATCACACAGGAGAGGATTAGATACACAGCTCAGCAGACAGTATCACACAGGAGAGGATTAGATACACAGCTCAGCAGACAGTATCACACAGAATAGGATTATATACATGGCTCAGCAGACAGTATCACACAGGAGAGGATTAGATACACGGTTCAGCAGACAGTATCACACAGGAGAGGATTAGATACACGGTTCAGCAGGCAGTATCACACAAGAGAGGATTAGATACATGGCTTAGCAGACAGTATCACACAGGAGAGAATTAGATACACAGCTCAGCAGACAGTATCACAGAAGATGGTACAAGCTGCAGAGTCTCACCCTTCCTCTGGCCCGCCAGGGATTATAGACTTTGGGGCTTCCAGGGCCACTATTCCAGCCCTGCTTTTGGTGGGCACCCACTTAGAGGAGATAGCAGCAAGCTTAGGACACTGACCGCACAGCAAGATATATAGCCAGGTGACCAAACTGTGCCAACCTGGGTTCTCCAAGTGAATTTGTGGACTCAGCGTTGAACAGTGAAGTTATTCTGTGATCCTCCAGCTGGAACCATAGATCCTCCAGCCGGACCATAGTCCGGTATAATGAATGTATTGGAGCAGTTCTGTAATCCTCCAGCTGGAACCATGGAGCCTAGGCTGAAGTTAGGTATAATGAATGTAGTGAAGCAGTTCTGTGATCCTCCAGCTTGAGCCGTAGAGCTTAGGCTGAAGTCCGGTATAATGAATGTAGTGAAGCTGTTCTGTGATTCTCCAGCTAGAACCATGGAGCCGAAGCTTAAGTCTGGTGTAATGAATGTAGTGAAGCAGTTCTGCGATCCTCCAGCTGGAACCATGGAGCCAAGGCTTAAGTCCTGTATAATGAATGTAGTGAAGCAGTTCTTTTATCCTCCAGCTGAAGCCATAGATCCTAAGCTGAAGTCCGGTATAATAAATGTAACTGAACCAGTTCTGTGATCCTCCAGCTGGAGCCGTTGAGCCTAGGCTGAAGACCGGTTTAATGAATGTAGTGAAACTGTTCTGTGATCCTCCAGCTGGAACCATAGATCCTAGGCTGAAGTCCAGTAAAATGAATGTAGTGAAGCTGTTCTGTGATCCTCCAGCTGGAGCCATTGATCCTAGGCTGAAGTCTGATATAATGAATGTAGTGAAGCTGTTCTGTGATCCTCCAGCTGGTGCCATAGATCCTAGGCTGAAGTCTTGTAGACTGGTGCATGGTTACTGGCCCCCCGCCTCAAAATAGCAGCCCTCAGTCGTTTCACAATTGGTGCATCCATTAGATACGCCAATTGCGGCGCTTTACCATGCTCATAATGATTGCCCTGGGTTGGCAATGGAGGGGTGTCTATGAGACCCCCTCCCATTATCAACCCTGTAAGTAAAAAGAAAAAAAACACAAACATACAAAAATCCTTTGATATTAAAAACCACACTCTCTTTTACCAATTTATTAACCCCCCAAAACACCCCCGCAGGTCCGATGTAATCCACATGACGTCTCATGCCAATCCCGGCTCTGCTACATCCGGAGGCCATAATGAACGGGTGAGCGGTGACATTAGAACATGTGACAGCCCTCTGCTTCCTCAGGGACACATTGAGAGCAGCATGAATGGTGCCAGAAGTAACCTCAGGTGAACTCAGTGCCGGATCTCTTGACTGCATGTCACGGTGCAGGACAGTCTGATAGTCTAGCACTGAATGCACCTGAGGTCACTTCTGGTGGTTCTCCACAACCACCAGCTGTGAGATCAGGTGAACGCCGGACTGTCAGACTGCGTGTCACAGCTCAGTGCAGTCCGGTAGCTGTGAAGCCCGAAAACATTAAATGTAGACTTTAAGGTTCCTGCATTTCCCAGCTGTTGGGACTCCTGGAGGCTGTGAACTCTTACCAGCAGCTGGGAACTCCATTAACCTTAAAGTCAACCTTAAAGGTTCCTTTAAGGATTCCGGGCCTCACAGTTGCCAGGAGACCTGGTGGCTGTGAGCTCCGGTAACTTTTAAGTTACAAGAGTTCACAGCCACCGGATCTCACGCCAGCTGTCAACCCGGTAAATTTAAGAGAGCCTTTAAGGTTCCTGGAGTTCCCAGGTGTTGGCTCTTTTAAGGTTTCTGGGCCTCACAGCTATTGGACTGTCATACTGCTGTGCCGCCATGTTCTGCAAGCCAGCAGTCAGGTCACCGGAGTTCACACTCGGGGGTTCCCCTGCTGCTCTCAGTGAAGTCAGTTGAACCTGCTGCCGGACTGCAGGATTGTCAGATTGCTGGACAGCAGTCCAACAATCCGGCAGCTGGTCCAAATGAGTTCATTGAGGGCAGCCGGAGAGTGTGAACTCCAGTGACCTGTCTGTCGGATTGCTGGACTGCTCTGCTGCCGTATCCCACAATCCTGCAGTCTGGCAATCTGGCAGTGGGTTCACTGGTGGTCACACTTGGTGCCATGGTAACCTGGCTGTGAACTCTGGTGACCTGATTGACATCACCGCTTTTCACAGCCAGGTCCCCCGCTGCCCTCAGTGTGTCCCAGGAGCTGTAGTGATTGTTCGCGTTTTCCATCGGGACCATCATCAGATGTTGTGTGGATTACGTCAGACCTCTGGGGGTGTTTTGCGGGTTAATAAATTGGTGAAAGAGGTGTTTTTTTTTAATTATTTAAAATAATGGATTTTTGTGTTTTTCTTCTTTTTACTTGCATGGTTGGTAATGGGAGGGTCTCATAGACACCTCTCTAATATCAACCCAGGGCTTGATGGCAGTTGTGATTATTACAAATCACAGCTGTCATTAACCACGTATATTACCCCGATTGTCACCTCACCAGGGTATTTGGAATGAGCCGGGCAAAGCGCTACAAATGACAAATCTAGTGAATGTGCCAATTGTGGGGTGGCTGCGGGCTGTTAGTTTTAAGCTGGAGAGGGCCCAATAACCATGGACCTTCTCAGCCTGATAATAACAGTCTCCAGCTGTATCCTTTACCTGCGCTGGCTTTCAAAATTAGTAATTTTTTTTTCACTGCACCTGCCATTTCCAGAAATGCCAAAAGCAAAAATGACTTCAGTATTACTGTGATTGGTGGCAATCCCCGCATGTTTAGTGGCTGAAAATTAGGCACCCAACATGTGGGGAGAAGACTCGAATCTCACGAGGTGATGAGCAAAATACTCGACGAATAACAAATATCCCCAATAGTGCAAAATACAATAACAAATAGAGCGGAATATATTTGCTCATCACTAGTCATGTCCCTTGACTTACGACACAGATGAATAGTACAGAGGCCATTATTAGTGGCCAGACTTTTCTTATTGATGCCTCGGCTGATGGCATAACGGGGGGTCTCCCTTCCCCTGGACACGCGGTTTCAGTAGATCACAGCCTCTGCTGATGGCATAACGTGGGGTCTCCCTTCCCCTGGACACATGGTTGCAGTAGATCACAGCTTCTGCTGATGGCGTAACATGGGGTCTCCCTTCCCCTGGACACACGGTTGCAGTAGATAACAGCTTCTGCTGATGGCATAACGTGTGGTCTCCCTTCCCCTGGACACACGGTTGCAGTAGATCACAGCTTCTGCTGATGGCGTAACGTGGGGTCTCCCTTCCCCTGGACACATGGTTGCAGTAGATCACAGCTTCTGCTGATGGTGTAACGTGGGGTCTTCCTTGCCCTGGACACACGGTTGCAGTAGATCACAGCTTCTGCTGATGGCGTAACGTGGGGTCTCCCTTCCCCTGGACACATGGTTGCAGTAGATCCCAGCTTCTGCTGATGGTGTAACGTGGGGTCTCACTTCCCCTGGACACATGGTTGCAGTAGTTCACAACTTCTGCTGATGGCGTAACGTGGGGTCTCCTTTCCCCTGGACACATGGTTGCAGTAGATCAGAGCTTGTGCTGATGGTGTAATGTGGGGTCTCCCTTCCCCTGGACACATGGTTGCAGTAGTTCACACCTTCTGCTGATGGCGTAACGTGGGGTCTCCTTTCCCCTGGACACATGGTTGCAGTAGATCAGAGCTTGTGCTGATGGTGTAATGTGGGGTCTCCCTTCCCCTGGACACATGGTTGCAGTAGATCACAGCTTCTGCTGATGGCGTAATGTGGGGTCTCCCTTCCCCTGGACACATGGTTGCAGTAGATCACACCTTCTGCTGATAGCGTAACGTGGGGTCTCCCTTCCCCTGGACGCACGGTTGCAGTAGATTACAGCTTCTGCTGATGGTGTAACGTGGGGTCTCCCTTCCCCTGGACACATGGTTGCAGTAGATCACACCTTCTGCTGATGGCGTAACGTGGGGTCTCCCTTCCCCTGGACACATGGTTGCAGTAGATCCCAGTCTCTGCTGATGGCGTAACATGGGGTCTCCCTTCCCCTGGACACATGGTTGCAGTAGATCAGAGCTTGTGCTGATGGTGTAATGTGGGGTCTCCCTTCCCCTGGACATATGGTTGCAGTAGATCACAGCTTCTGCTGATGGCGTAATGTGGGGTCTCCCTTCCCCTGGACACATGGTTGCAGTAGATCACACCTTCTGCTGATAGCATAACGTGGGGTCTCCCTTCCCCTGGCCGCATGGTTGCAGTAGATCACACCTTCTGCTGATGGCGTAACGTGGGGTCTCCCTTCCCCTGGACACATGGTTGCAGTAGATCACAGCTTCTGCTGATGGCGTAACGTGGGGTCTCCCTTCCCCTGGATGCACAGTTGCAGTAGATCACACCTTCTGCTGATGGCGTAACGTGGGGTCTCCCTTCCCCTGGACGCACGGTTGCAGTAGATCACAGCTTCTGCTGATGGCGTAACGTGGGGTCTCCCTTCCCCTGGACGCACGGTTGCAGTAGATCACAGCTTCTGCTGATGGCGTAACGTGGGGTCTCCCTTCCCCTGGACACATGGTTGCAGTAGATCACAGCTTCTGCTGATGGCGTAACGGGGGATCTCCCTTCCCCTGGACACATGGTTGCAGTAGATCACACCTTCTGCTGATGGCGTAACGTGGGGTCTCCCTTCCCCTGGACACATGGTTGCAGTAGATCCCAGTCTCTGCTGATGGCGTAACGTGGGGTCTCCCTTCCCCTGGACACACGGTTGCAGTAGATCACAGCTTCTGCTGATGGCGTAATGTGGGGTCTCCCTTCCCCTGGACACATGGTTGCAGTAGATCACACCTTCTGCTGATAGCATAACGTGGGGTCTCCCTTCCCCTGGCCGCATGGTTGCAGTAGATCACACCTTCTGCTGATGGCATAACGTGGGGTCTCCCTTCCCCTGGACACATGGTTGCAGTAGATCACAGCTTCTGCTGATGGCGTAACGTGGGGTCTCCCTTCCCCTGGATGCACAGTTGCAGTAGATCACAGCTTCTGCTGATGGCGTAACGTGGGGTCTCCCTTCCCCTGGACGCACGGTTGCAGTAGATCACAGCTTCTGCTGATGGCGTAACGTGGGGTCTCCCTTCCCCTGGACACATGGTTGCAGTAGATCACAGCTTCTGCTGATGGCGTAACGGGGGATCTCCCTTCCCCTGGACACATGGTTGCAGTAGATCCCAGTCTCTGCTGATGGCGTAACGTGGGGTCTCCGCTCCCCTTGACGCACGGTTGCAGTAGATCACAGCCTCTGCTGATGGTGTAATGTGGGGTCTCCCTTCCCCTGGACGCACGGTTGCAGTAGATCACAGCTTCTGCTGATGGCGTAACGTGGGGTCTCCCTTCCCCTGGACGCATGGTTGCAGTAGATCACAGCTTCTGCTGATGGCGTAATGTGGGGTCTCCCTTCCCCTGGACACATGGTTGCAGTAGATCACAGCTTCTGCTGATGGCGTAACGTGGGGTCTCCCTTCCCCTGGACGCATGGTTGCAGTAGATCACAGCTTCTGCTGATGGCGTAATGTGGGGTCTCCCTTCCCCTGGACACATGGTTGCAGTAGATTACAGCTTCTGCTGATGGCATAACGTGGGGTCTCCCTTCCCCTGGACGCACGGTTGCAGTAGATTACAGCTTCTGCTGATGGCATAACGTGGGGTCTCCCTTCCCCTGGACGCATGGTTGCAGTAGATCACAGCTTCTGCTGATGGCGTAATGTGGGGTCTCCCTTCCCCTGGACACATGGTTGCAGTAGATTACAGCTTCTGCTGATGGCGTAACGTGGGGTCTCCCTTCTCCTGGACGCATGGTTGCAGTAGATCACAGCTTCTGCTGATGGCGTAATGTGGGGTCTCCCTTCCCCTGGACGCACGGTTGCAGTAGATCACAGCTTCTGCTGATGGCGTAACGTGGGGTCTCCCTTCCCCTGGACGCATGGTTGCAGTAGATCACAGCTTCTGCTGATGGCGTAACGTGGGGTCTCCCTTCCCCTGGACACATGGTTGCAGTAGATCACAGCTTCTGCTGATGGCGTAACGTGGGGTCTCGCTTCCCCTGGACACATGGTAGCAGTAGATCACAGCCTCTGCTGATGGCGTAACGTGGGGTCTCCCTTCCCCTGGACGCACGGTTGCAGTAGATTGGTTACATTTTTGCATTCGCTTGTTTTTGCGTTGTCCTGGATGTATTGCACTCTCTTCTTTGCCGTCATATTAAGCATACCGAGTTGTTGGCTTCTCTTTAGTACATGTGTGTGCAGAAGGGTGTCGGGGGCAGGGCACTTCTCAGGGGGCAGCCACATGGCTTTCACTTTTCTGGAGCTATTCTGAATAAACGTGTCGCTAGTATTTATCCGGTAATTGGGGGGGTTCTTCTCTCCTCACCATACCCCTTCTTTTCTCTCATTCGGCTCTGTACACATTGCAGGGGGTGGCATTTTAATGGCATGTTAGCTACTTGCTGAGGGTTTAGCCGAGCTTTGTGTTAAGGCCGCTTTACACGCTACGATTTATCTGACGATATGTCGTCAGGGTCACGGTTTTCATGACGCAATTCCATCGTCGTTAGCGTCGTCGTTGCGTGTGACACCTAAAAGCGACTACGAATGATCGCAAAAATATCGAAAATCCTTGATTGCTGACATGTTGTTCAGTTTCAAAATATTGTCCGTGGTTTGGAACGCAGCAGGCGTATTGCTATGTTTGACACCTGCCAATGACAAACAACATCGTTAGTGCGTCTGTCATCAGCGACGCGGGCGTGTCATTACGAGCAATGCTCCACGCCTCCTCCGCTCTGATTGGTGTCACGCCAGGGTGTATGCTATGGTCAATTATACGCCTCTGACGTTGCCGGAATCCTTGCAATATATGAAGAAAAAGAGCTGCATATAACAGGGAGCACACCTCCAATAATGTATAGAAAAGGCAAACCTTTATTGTGACAGCAAGAATAGAAACACTAAAAACATGACACAAGATGACACGGCCTGATACCCCTTGTGACCCCCGTCATATACAAAAATAATGTGCAAATGCAAAAGAGTCATACATAAAAAATATATGAACATGCAAAAATATAGAATGGCTAATGACAGATATCTCACATAAGTGCAAAATGCCAACTGGCTCACTCATAACCAGGGAATACTGCCTATAGAAAGTAGTAACCATGTGGTGGCACTGAAAAACGGCCGTGCTAAGAGTCACATCCCAGAAAATATCAGCAATGAACAATACCAATATATATCAGGGGAACAACACCACCACCTAAAGTGCATAAATCACAAGCAATTGTATAACCATAGGCAAAAAGCTTCATGAAAGATGGCAGCCAATAATGGCAAAGAAGCAACACGTGTGGATGGGCTAAGCCAGGGGAGGTACACAGGGGACAGGGAATACCGTGGAGAACCCGCGCGTATCGCCGCACAGCGGCTTCCTCAGGGTAAATGTGTACGTTGTAGCCCACAACAAGGGAGGTATATAAGCCAAATGAAAATAGATACATAAAAATCACCTGTGTGGAGGCCGGCAGTGGATTTTATTTTACTTTATTTTTCTTCACTCCATTTTTATTCTAAACACTATTGTCGGGTTGTACCTCTTGTATTTGTATATTCTTTGTTCCATTACCACATTTAATGAAGGTTCTGTGGACCTTTGCGATCATGTACAGGATTTCCTGTACTTATCTCTGCTTCTCCGTGCATTAGCGATACTGCGCATGCGCGGTTTCCCTGGGATGACGTGCATCGATCTTTGACTTTCCGCGCATGCGCGGAATTTCCAAGATGGCGGCACGCATCTCTTTGCATTACAGCCGCTGTAATACGCGCTCCCACATGGCTATGGTTTGGATCCACTGCCAGCCTCCACACAGGTGATTTTTATGTATCTATTTTCATTTGGGGTGACGGGACGTGGAGGGAGTTGAAGTGAGTACTGTGCGGGTCTTTATGCCTTCTATATTTGTATGGTGATTACGGCTGGGTCCGTCACTTGTAACAGGGAGTAGCATATACCTCGCACATCGCACTTAATCAGCAATAAGCTTATAACTCTGGGTGATCTAGATACCGCAGCTGCTGTTCTGCTAGAATATATGTATAGTGACCATATAGAACTATTGAGCATGAATATTTCTGGGAATTCCTTGATGATATGAACCAAATTTTTTTGCACTTGCTGTATAAACTTGGTGAATGTATGTATTAAAAATAAGCACTCTACAAGAAGTGCTGTTTATTTACTTATAAACACCTTTAATATTTTTCTATCTAATTATTTATTTAAACTAATTGGTTCATACAATTAAATTGAGTCTAACCAGAAATATTTGTGTTTTTATATATATATATATATATATATATATATATATATATATATTAACTGTGTGCATACTAAATTATTTATCACAGAACAGATCGATCACTGACAAGGATATATATATTATTAAATAATTTATTAAAATCTATTTATATTTGTAATTAATATATTTCTTATTAACCCCTCGTGTCCCTTGTTGTATTAAAGTGGAACTCCTTTGGAAATTTTATTATTGTATGTATTAATATTTTTTGATATTTGAAATAAAAATTATTTTAATGATTTATTGATTTCTATAGCTTCTTTTGGTTTGGGAATTGCTTTTAACCAAACCACAGTGTTTTGCATTAATGTTTGAAGCTGGACCACTTTGTGGGGAAATATAATTTATATGGGCATATGGTAAATAAATTAACGTACACACCCTGAGGAAGCCGCTGTGCGGCGATACGCGCGGGTTCTCCACGGTATTCCCTGTCCCCTGTGTACCTCCCCTGGCTTAGCCCATCCACACGTGTTGCTCCTTTGCCATTATTGGCTGCCATCTTTCATGAAGCTTTTTGCCTATGGTTATACAATTGCTTGTGATTTATGCACTTTAGGTGGTGATGTTGTTCCCCTGATATATATTGGTATTGTTCATTGCTGATATTTTCTGGGATGTGACTCTTAGCACGGCCGTTTTTCAGTGCCACCACATGGTTACTACTTTCTATAGGCAGTATTCCCTGGTTATGAGTGAGCCAGTTGGCATTTTGCACTTATGTGAGATATCTGTCATTAGCCATTCTATATTATTGCATGTTCATATATTTTTTATGTATGACTCTTTTGCATTTGCACATTATTATTGCCCATGTTTTGTATATGACGGGGGTCACAAGGGGTATCAGGCCGTGTCATCTTGTGTGTCATGTTTTTAGTGTTTTTATTCTTGCTGTCACAATAAAGGTTTGCCTTTTATATACATTATTGTAGGTGTGCTCCCTGTTATATGCAGCTCTTTTTCTTCATATATTGCTAGGTTCCTCTCGCTACATGGGTGAGCACCTAACCTTCCATAATTATTAAGGTGGTGCACCTGCCTTGTTTTTTCTCCTTGGTTGCCGGAATCGTTGGGAGGAATGCTGTGTGACGGTAACCACACGACCGCCTTGGTCAAACAATATATCACTGAATGACGTAGCGTCATTTGTGAGATGGGTACGTGTGACCGCTACAAAACGACCTATGAACGATCTCGGCAAATCGTAGCAACGATCTGGGCGTGTCACATCGCTAACGAGATCGCTAGAGATATCACTGCGTGTAAAGCGGCCTTTACTCTGTAACATCTGGTATCTTTCCCGGTCCTCTAAGTTGTACAGTGCTATGGAATATGTTGGCGCTATAGATGTTCTCATTACGCGTCTTGTGCTCTTCCCGTTTTGCGTCTCATTTGGATATGTATCATCTGCTTTGTTATAGGCTGAGCCGTGTCGTGCTGCCGTCTCCTCGTCACATAACTCATCCTATGGATCATGGGGAACACAAGGAGTAAAGTAAAGCCTCCAGATCGGGTGGACGGAGCGGAGCTGCACCAGAGGAATAACTTACATTCTCCATACCGTCCTGCCACCGCTGATGCCAAGAAGAAGAAGAAGACATCCCCTCAATTCCTGGATGGACCCAAGGTAAAGGATTTCATGTAACAGCTGAGATATGTTAATAATAGATCCATCAATGAAAGGAAAAGGGGGTCGGAGACGGTCCAGAATCAAGGACACATCTCTACCCTACAGGCAGGAGAACAATACAAAGAAAGTTATAATGCCCAATAATACAAGAGATCAGTAACCCTCTATCAGTGTAGAGAGGCACAGAAAGGGCGAGGCCAATGGACCGGGATATTCTGATAACTGGGTATTGATCTTTTATCAATCATTGACCATTGTAACTCTTTCTTTGCATGATATGTTCCAGTCGGCACTTCTGTGACTCGTCTCCAGTCCCTGAGTGCCAGAGGGTGAAGCTGAGACACAAACAATGGTGGATTCTTGTGGATTCTGACTAATTGTTCTGCCATATTCTTCCCTTATATTAAATTCTTCCTTAAGAAAATAGATTTGTTTTATGTCGGACATACTCTTTTGTAGTTCTCTGCTTTAGTGAATTTTCATCTTTCTTTATTTGTAGGTTGATGTTCTCAACTCATGGGTGTCAAAACATATAAAGAAGAAAGAATGTGTGTCCTTCATCCCCAGATCCTCGGGGGAGGAGTGAGTAACCAGGGACATTTCTGTGGATGAAACCTTTACTCAACATTCAGCTTTTTCTCACCACTGTAAAATACCTGCATTTATTCGTCCATATTGTGGCCACAAATCTCAGCCAAGCTATGGGTCTCCAGGCCAGAGATGGCAGCATTATAGGCACATATGGTGCTATTAGCCCGGGAGACCAGCAATAATATGGACCAATTAATAAGTCTTTACAGACTTTTTATGTTCTCTTTCTTTCACATAGAATGTTCTACCTATTACAGAACTGAACTGACCATTACTGTCCGAGTCTTCATCATAATGATGGGGCAATGATGGGGCCTCTTATAACCCCGAGTCATTGAGATGATGGAGTTATCATTGGCTGAGTCTTCCTCATAGTGATGGGGCAATGATTGAGTCTCTTATAACCCCGAGTCATTGAGATGATGGAGACATCACATGCAGAGTCTTCATCATAGTGATGGGGCAATGATGGGGCCTCTTATAACCCCGAGTCATTGAAATGATGGAGACATCACTGGCTGAGTCTTCATCATAGTGATGGGGCAATGATGGGGCCTCTTATAACCCCGAGTCATTGAGATGATGGAGTCATCATTGGCTGAGTCTTCCTCATAGTGATGAGGCAATGATGGGGCCTCTTATAACCCCGAGTCATTGAGATGATGGAGACATCACATGCAGAGTCTTCATCATAGTGATGGGGCAATGATGGGGCCTCTTATAACCCCGAGTAATTGACATGATGGAGACATCACTGGCAGAGTCTTCATCATAGTGATAGGGCAATGATTGAGTCTCTTATAACCCCGAGTCATTGAGATGATGGAGACATCACTGGCCGAGTCTTCATCATAGTGATGGAACAATGATGGGGCCTCTTATAACCCCGAGTCATTGAAATAATGGAGACATCACTGGCAGAGTCTTCTTCATAGTGATAGGGCAATGATTGAGTCTCTTATAACCCCGAGTCATTGAGATGATGGAGACATCACTGGCCGAGTCTTCATCATAGTGATGGGACAATGATGGGGCCTCTTATAACCCCGAGTCATTGAAATAATGGAGACATCACTGGCAGAGTCTTCATCATAGTGATGGGGCAATGATGGGGCCTCTTATAACCCCGAGTCATTGAAATGATGGAGACATCACTGGCAGAGTCTTCATCATAGTGATGGGGTCATGATGGGGCCTCTTATAACCCCGAGTCATTGAGATGATGGAGACATCACTGGCCGAGTTTTCCTCATAGTGATGGGGTAATGATGGGGCCTGTTATAACCCAGAGACATTGAGATGATGGAGTCATCATTGGCCAAGTCTTTCTCATAGTGATGGGACAATGATGGGGCCACTTATAACCCCGAGTCATTGAGATGATGGAGACATCACTGGCCGAGTTTTCCTCATAGTGATGGGGTAATGATGGGGCCTGTTATAACCCAGAGACATTGAGATGATGGAGTCATCATTGGCCAAGTATTTCTCATAGTGATGGGACAATGATGGGGCCACTTATAACCCTGATACATTGAAATGATGGAGTCATCATTGGCTGAGTCTTCCTCATAGTGATGGGGCAATGATGGGGTCTCTTATAACCCTGAGTCATTGATATGATGAAGACATGATAAAGTCTTTTGCTCAATCACTAAAGTTTTCTCTCTTAGAGACATCTGCGGATGTGGTCACACCCGAGATCTACACTTCAAGGATTTATCAACAAATGTGACTGCTGAAATCTCCTGGGATCCTCAGAGACATGTCCGAGAATTTCCTAGTGATTCCCACGGGGACATGACTTTCACAGGAACTAACAGAACGTGGGCCAAAGTGAGTACATAATGGATCCAATCATCTAGGCCTTCAGGAGGCCACTATTTCTGGTTTGGCTGTAGTTTCTATGTGTCCACTTGCCGGATATTACTGACCAGTAAGAAATCTCCTATACCTTCATTACCATTTATTTTAACCCTTGCAGTATGTGCGTGCCTCATGTGACACGAAGCCCAGTGTTTTATTTGACCTGATGACGCAGCAGTGGGGCCTCAGTGTGCCCAGTCTACTCATATCTGTGACAGGAGGAGCGAAGAACTTCAACATCAGCCCGAGACTGAAGAACCAATTCAGTCGGGGTCTGGTGAAAGCCGCGCAGAGTACAGGTGAGATGGCGGCTGTTAGTCATAGATTGAGCCAAACCTTCCATCCAGGAGATTCTGGCCTCAGCGTTGAAGGGTGGTCGCCTGGATCAGGATTATTCTGCTGTTCCCGAGTATCATAAACAGAAAGCCCAGAAAGGCGCTCATTACATAGGCCATAGTGGTGTGTTCTTTGGTATTTCCATGACCGACCATTGCCGCTCACTTCATATGGTGATAGATATCTACTCACTGTAAATCTCATTGTCATCTGATACCAGTGATGGTCCACAGTGATGGTGCCCGGATTCTCCTGCCTGTGATACTCTTTTTACATTTTCCTGGTTTGTCCCATTGTTTTCTGTGGGATTCTCGTCTGCTGCCTCCACTTCATATTTAATAATAGGTAAAGCCGCAGGGATCGCATGGCGTCACTGGTGCTCCATGGGTCGGTAAATTGGGCTCATCTCTGGCAGACGTCTGTATGTGTTTTTCTGTTTAGGTGCCTGGATCATCACAGGAGGTTCTCATGCTGGAGTCATGAAGCACGTGGGGGAGGCCATACGGGATTTCAGTGGAGACCAGCAAGGCTCGGAGATTGTCCTCATCGGCATTGCTACCTGGGGTATTGTCCACAACAGAGAATACCTGCTGAGTGAAGCGGTGAGATCCTCTCCACAACTGACATTGATCTCATCTCTGTAATGACCCTGTACTATTCCCTAGTAATTGTAATGTTAATGTCCTTTATTACCTTCCTCAACATTGAAATTGCAGCAGCATGATATCACAGGATGGAGATCTGCAAAAAATGGAAACAAAACTTTCAAAATTTCTCAATGTATCTGTATATCAAGTGTGATAGACACATGCAGAAATTCCGGCACCTCCAGCCTTGGCTGCTATCAATGAGGTTATTAATGGACATCTGAGGAAGGTTCTGCCCTGAATGCACTTGGGCAAATTTTCCAGATCCAATGCTGGCAGCTCCTGTGTAATAACAGAGTAACGACACTCCCGATGTGCTTGATGGAGACAAGTCTGGAGACACTGCAGCCACAGGAAATAAATTTGGAGATGCTGTGGCCACAGGTGACAAGTGCAGAGATGCTGCAGCCACGAGAGACAAGTCTGGAGACGCTGCAGCTACAGGAGACAGGTTTGGAGATGCTACGGCCATGGGAGACAAGTCTGGATACACTGCAGCAATGGGAGACAAGTCTGGGGAGGCTATGGCAACAGGAGACAAGTCCAGAGATGCTTCAGTCACAGAAGACAAGTCCAGAGATGCTACAGCCATGGGAGACAAGTGTGGAGACACTGCAGCCATGGGTGGGAGACAAGTCTGGAGATGCTGTGGCCACAGGAGACAAGTCCAGAGATATTGTAGCTATTGGAGACAATCTGTAGACACTGTAGTCTAGGGAGACAAGTCCAGAGATGCTGCAGCCACGGGAGACAATTCTGGAAACACTGCAGCCATGAGAGACAAGTCTGGTGATGTTGCAGCCATGGGAGCAGGCTGCTCACAGTAGTCTTTGGAACAAGCACCATTGTGTTCGTGGAAAAATGGCTCCTGAGTTGCTTTGGGGAATTGGCTACACTGCTGGTTCCACTATTGATCCATCTTTACAGTAACTGGTCATCACATACCAAACCTAAAACAGTGTCTACACAAACGTTCGGAAGATATTTGCAGGACAATGAGCTACAAGTCAAATATTTGGCTATAGGTGACCCACTGACATGATTCCATAGCTTTGAAAGGTCATCATGGTGCAGAGCAAGACAACAATGGAAGCTGGAATGGAGGTCTGTCCTCTTCTGCGATGAGTCCTTGCCTTGCTTTAGGGGTACTTTGCACACTACGACATCACAAGCCGATGCTGCGATGTTGAGCGCGATAGTCCCCGCCCCCGTCGCAGCAGCAATATCTTGTGAGTGCTGCCGTAGCGAACATTATCGCTACGGCAGCTTCACACGCACTTACCTGCCCTGCGACGTCGCTCTGGCCGGCAAACCTCCTCCTTCCTAAGGGGGCGGGTCGTGCGGCGTCACAGCGACGTCACACGGCAGGTGGCCAATAGAAGCGGAGGGGCGGAGATGAGCGGGACGTAAACATCCCGCCCACCTCCTTCCGTCCTCATTGCAGCCGGGACGCAGGTAAGGTGATGTTCCTCGCTCCTACGGCTTCACACACAGCGATGTGTGCGGCCGCAGGAACGAGGAACAACATCGTACTGTCGCTGCTGCAAAATTATGGAAATGTTGGACGCTACACTGATCATACGATAACTACGCTTTTGCGCTTGTTAATCGTATGTAAAAGGATTCACATACTGCGATGTCGACAGTGACGCCGGATGTGCGTCACTTTCGATTTTACCCCACCGACATCGCACCTGCGATGTCGCAATGTGCAAATTACCCCTTAGACTCAAAGATACCCAGAGATTGGTCTGGAGACCCCGCGTGTAATGTCCTGAAGAGGCATTCACATCGATCTTACTCCCAGGATTATGGTATGGTGGTGGGTAATAGGTGCAATGTGCGGTAACCAGACCCCTCTATTCTTCAACACAACAACGACCGGCCGTATGTTACTCGTACCACTGTGATCACCCTGCGTTGCCTAAACGTGCTCCCGTGTCTGTAGCATCTCCTGACTTGTCTCTCATGACTATAGCATCTCCGGACTTCTCTCGTGGCTGCAGCATCTCCAGATACATATGTATTATGTGGCTGCAGCGTCTCTGGACTTGTCTTCTGTGGCTGCAGCATCTCCAGACTTGTCTTCTGTGGCTGTAGCATCTCCGGACTTGTCTCCTGTGGCTGCAGCATCTCCAGATATATCTTCTGTGGCTGCAGCATCTCTAGACTTGCCTTCTGTGGCTGCAGCATCTCCGGACTTGTCTCCTGTGGCTGCAGCATCTCCAGATATGTCTTTTGTGGCTGCAGCGTCTCTAGATTTGTGTTCTGTGGCTGCAGCATCTCCAGATACATATGTATTATGTGGCTGCAGCGTCTCTGGACTTGTCTTCTGTGGCTGCAGCATCTCCAGACTTGTCTTCTGTGGCTGTAGCATCTCCGGACTTGTCTCCTGTGGCTGCAGCATCTCCAGATATATCTTCTGTGGCTGCAGCATCTCTAGACTTGCCTTCTGTGGCTGCAGCATCTCCGGACTTGTCTCCTGTGGCTGCAGCATCTCCAGATATGTCTTTTGTGGCTGCAGCGTCTCTAGATTTGTGTTCTGTGGCTGCAGCATCTCTAGACTTGTCTTCATCTCCACAATGGGAATGTCATTGGCTGGTGATCAGACAGGAGCTGACAGAAGCGGATCTTGATGATTTGCCCATGTGCACACAGTAGCAGAACCTTCCTCAGATGACTAGTAACCCCTTCACACCGTGGACATTTTCCACTTTTTTTGTTGTAGCTGTTTTCCTCTCGTTTTTTCAAGATTCATAACTTTTTTTTTTTTCCAGTCAATTTAGCCGTATGCGGTTTGCTTTTTGCAGGATGAGTTGTAGTTTTGAACAACACCATTCATTCTGCCTCATAGTGGACTGGGAAATGGGAAAAATTTGCATGTGCGGTGAATTGCCAAAAAATGTGCAATTCCACAATGTTTTTTTTATTCATCATGTTCACTACATGTTAAAACTAAGCAGATGATCTGAGTCCCCAGGAAAGTATGAGCTAGCAGATGCCAAACATGTATAGTTCAGAAGTTTGTAAAAAAAAAAAAAAAAATTCCCTTTTGGCTCCATTTTCCAAGAACCATAACACTTTTATTTTTCGAGATGTGAGGCTGATGACTTTCCTTTTGTGCTCTAAGCACCAGCATCAGAGTCATTGTCAGCATCAGAGTCATTGTCAGCATCAGAGTCATTGTCAGCAACATTGTCAGCGTCTGCATCAGCGTCAGCATCATCCTCATCAGTGTCACCATCAGCATCAGCGTCAGAATCACCTCCAGCATCAGTGTCCTCATCATTTACAGCATCAGTGTCCTCATCAGCGTCAGTATCAGCAGCGACATCAGCTTCAGCACTGGCATCAGCAGTAGCATCACCATCAGCGTCAGCATCATCTCCAGCATCGGTGTCAGCATCAGTGTTAGCATCAGCATCAGTATCAGTGTCAGCATACAGAGGGTACGGAAAGTATTCAGACCCCTTTACATTTTTCACTCTTTGTTTCATTGCAGCCATGTGGTAAATTCAAAAAAGTTTTTTTTTTTTCCTCATTAATGTACACTATACACCCCATCCCCCATTTTGACAGAAAAAAAATCAGAAATGTAGAAGTTTTTGCAAATTTTTTAAACAAAAAAAACTGAAATCTCACATGGTGATAAGTATTTAGCCCCTTAGCTTAGTATTGAGTGCACCCTTTTGAGCTAGTACAGTCATGAGTCTTCTTGGGATCCTGGATTTGGGGATCCTCGGCCATTCTTCCTTGCAGATCCTCTCCAGTTCCATTGGATGGTTGGATGGTGAACATTGGTAGACGCCATTTTCAGGTCTCTCCAGAGATGCTCAATTGGGTTTAGGTCAGGGCTCTGGCTGTGTCAGTCAAGAATAGTCATAGAGTTGTTCTGAAGCCGCTTCTTTGTTATTTTAGCTGTGTGCTTAGGGTCATTGTCTTGTTGGAAGTCTGAGGTCCAGAGCATCTGGAAGAGGTTTTCTTCCGCGATATCTCTGTACTTGGCCGCATTCCTCTTTTCCTTCATTTGCAGCCAGTCGTCCTGTCCCTGCCCCATAGCATGATGCTGCCACCACCATGCTTCACTGTGGGGATGGTATTGGGCAGGTGATGAGCAGTGTCTTTTTCTCTCCAAACATACCGCTTAGCATTATCACCAATCTATCATCTATCTTTGTCTTATCAAACCAGAGAATCTTATTTCTCATAGTCTGGGATCCTTTATGTGTTTTTTTTGCAAACGCTATGCGGCTTTCATATGTCTTGCACTGAGGAGAGGCTTCCATCGGGTCACTCTACCATAAAGGCCCGACTGGTGGAGGCTGCAGTGATAGGTGACTTTGTGGTCTTTTTCCCATCTCCCTACTGCATCTCTGGAGCTCCGCCACAGTGATCTTGGGGTTATTCTTTACCTCTCCCCAAGGCTCTTCTCCCACGATTGCTCAGTTTGGCTGGACGGCCGGGTCTAGGAAGAGTTCTGCTGGTCCCAAACTTCTTCCATTTAAGGATTATGGAGGCCACTGTGCTCTTTCGAACCTTGAGTACTGCAGAAATTGTTTTGTAACCTTGGCCAGATCCGTGCCTTGCCACAATTCTGTCTCTGAGCTCCTTGGACAGTTCCTTTGACCTCATGATTGTCATTTGGTGTGACATGCAGTGTGAGCTGTGAGGTCTTATATAGACAGGGGTGCGCCTTTCCAAATCCCGTCCTATCAGTGTAATTACACACAGCTGGACCGCAATGAAGGAGGAGAACCATCTCAAGGAGGAGCACAAGGAAATGGACGGCATGGGACTTACATATGTGTGTCTGATCAAAGGGGCTGAATACTTAAGACCATGTGATTATACACAGCAAAGGGGCTGAATACTTATCACCATGTGATATACTGAGCAAAGGGGCTGAATACTTATCACCATGTGATATACTGAGCAAAGGGGCTGAATACTTATGACCATGTGATATTTCAGTTTTTCTTGTTTAAAAAAATGTGCAAACATTTCTACATTTCTGTTTTTTTTTCTGTCAAGATGGGGGATGGGGGATAGGGGCAGAGTGCACATTAATGAGAATTTACCAAATGGCCACAATCAAACAAAGAGTGAAGAATGTAAAAGGGTCTGAATACTTTCCATATCCACTGTAAGTGTCAACATCAGCATCATCGTCAGCATCAATGTTAATGTCTGCCTCAACATCATCATCATTATCAAGCGCAACATCAGTGTCAGTATCAGCATCACCAGGGTCAACATCAGCATGTCAGCACCTGAAACAGCATCATCAGCAGCATCAGTGTTGGTATCAGCATTAGCGTTAGCATCATCATCAGCGTCAGCCTCATCATCAACATCAGTGCCAGAAACAGAGTTCAGTGTAATCATCAGCATCATCAGCATCCCCATCAGCATCATCATCAGCACCATCAGCATCACTATCCGCACAATCAGCTCCATCAACACCATCAGCATCTCCATCAGCATCACCATCAGCACCATCAGCATCACCATCAGCACCATCAGCAGCAGTATCACCATCAGTGTCAGGATCAGTATCCCCATCAGCACCATCAGTATCACCATCAGCATTATCATCAGCAGTAGCATCAGCACCAGTGTCAGCGTCAGTACCAGCCTCAGCTTCTGCACTGCTTTGTACAGCAGAAATTATAATCTCCTATGAATTCCGGCTTGCAAGTCACAGGAAAATCGTGATAACAGACATAGGGGTCATCAGCATGTCAGCATCTCAAACAGCATCATCAGCGGCATCAGTGTCGGTATCAGCATTAGCATCATCATCAGCGTCAACCTCATCATCAACATCAGTGCCAGGAACAGAGTCAGTGTTAACATCAGCAGCATCACTATCATCAGCATCAGCCTCAACATCAGTGTCAAAGTCAGTATCAGCATCAGCACCACTGATGGTGATGCTGCTGCTGATGGTGATGCTGATGGTGCTGATAGTGATGCTGATGGTGCTGATGATTACACTAATGCTGATGGTGATGCTGATAGTGGTGATAGTGATGCTGAAGTTGACGCTGAAGATGACACTGATGCTGATGTCAGGATCAGCATCACCATCAGCACCATCAGTATCATCATCAGCAGTAGCATCAGCACCAGTGTCAGGATCAGCTTCAGCACCAGTGTTAGCGTCAGTACCAGCCTCAGCTTCCGCATTGCTTTGTACGGCAGAAATCACAATCTCCTATGAATTCCGGCTCGCAACTCACAGGAATATCATGATAACAGACATAGGGGTCATCAGCTGACCCCCGGCTGTGATGACAACTTGTCGGCATGTAAAAAATCCCACTCTCAGTGACTTAAAGTGGTATTTAACTGGTTAAGAGCAGCAGGCGGCTCTCTGATTCACCCATGGCTGATAGAGGCACATGATGGCTTATCAGATAAACTGACTTGTGCAAGGAACGATAAGCATAGAGCCACATCAAAGGCACAGACACAGCACATGACTTAAATATACGCCATATGTCGTCAAGAGGTTAATGACCTCACTAATAGCAGCCGAGGCTGGAAGTGCCGGGATTTCTGCACATGGATAAGACTCCAGTCTGGAGAAATTCAGATGTTAGTGCGTCTAGTGATTCTGCGGTTACTGTAACGCCAAAACGTCCTCCATTATGTGACAATTTAGAGGTGTATTATTCCACAACCCTCTCTAGTAATAGTGATCTCCTCCAGTATTGTCCCCTGTACTCCTCACTAGTAATAGTGATCTCCTCCAGTATTGTCCCCTGTACTCCTCACTAGTAATAGTGATCCCCTCCAGTATTGTCCCCTGTACTCCTCACTAGTAATAGTGATCCCCTCCAGTATTGTCCCCTGTACTCCTCACTAGTAATAGTGATCTCCTCCAGTATTGTCCCCTGTACTCCTCACTAGTAATAGTGATCTCCTCCAGTATTGTCCCCTGTACTCCTCACTAGTAATTTTGATCCCCTCCAGTATTGTCCCCTGTACTCCTCACTAGTAATAGTGATCCCCTCCAGTATTGTCCCCTGTACTCCTCACTAGTAATAGTGATCTCCTCCAGTATTGTCCCCTGTACTCCTCACTAGTAATAGTGATCCCCTCCAGTATTGTCCCCTGTACTCCTCACTAGTAATAGTGATCCCCTCCAGTATTGTCCCCTGTACTCCTCACTAGTAATAGTGATCTCCTCCAGTATTGTCCCCTGTACTCCTCACTAGTAATAGTGATCTCCTCCAGTATTGTCCCCTGTACTCCTCACTAGTAATAGTGATCCCCTCCAGTATTGTCCCCTGTACTCCTCACTAGTAATAGTGATCCCCTCCAGTATTGTCCCCTGTACTCCTCACTAGTAATAGTGATCTCCTCCAGTATTGTCCCCTGTACTCCTCACTAGTAATAGTGATCTCCTCCAGTATTGTCCCCTGTACTCCTCACTAGTAATAGTGATCCCCTCCAGTATTGTCCCCTGTACTCCTCACTAGTAATAGTGATCTCCTCCAGTATTGTCCCCTGTGCTCCTCACTAGTAATAGTGATCCCCTCCAGTATTGTCCCCAGTGCTCCTCACTAGTAATAGTGATCTCCTCCGGTATTGTCCCCTGTGCTCCTCAATAGTAATAGTGATCTCCTCCAGTATTGTCCCCTGTGCTTCTCTCTAGTAATAGTAATCTCCTCCATTATTGTCCCCTGTGCTCCTCACTAGTAATAGTGATCTCCTCCAGTATTGTCCCCTGTGCTCCTCTCTAGTAATAGTGACCTCCTCCAGTATTGTCCCCTGTGCTCCTCCCTAGTAATAGTGATCTCCTCCAGTATTGTGTCCTGTGCTCCTCACTAGTATTAGTAATCTCCTACAGTATTGTCCCCTGTGCTCCTCTCTAGTAATAGTGATCTCCTCCAGTATTGTCCCCTGTGCTCCTCTCTAGTAATAGTGATCTCTTCCAGTATTGTCCCCTGTGCTCCTCACTAGTAATAGTGACCCCCAGTATTGTATCCTGTGCTCCTCACTAGTAATAGTGATCTCCTCCGGTATTTTCCCCTGTGCTCCTCTCTAGTAATAGTGATCTCCTACAGTATTGTCCCATGTGCTCCTCTCTAGTAATAGTGATCTCCTCCAGTATTGTCCCTTGTGCTCCTCTCGAGTAATAGTGATCTCCTCCAGTATTGTGTCCTGTGCTCCTCACTAGTAATAGTGATCTCCTCCGGTATTGTCCCCTGTGCTCCTCTCTAGTAATAGTGATCTCCTCCAGTATTGTCCCCTGTGCTCCTCTCTAGTAATAGTGATCTACTCCAGTATTGTCCCCTGTGCTCCTCACTAGTAATAGTGATCTCCTCCAGTATTGTCCCCTGTGCTCCTCTCTAGTAATAGTGATCTCCTCCAGTATTGTCCCCTGTGCTCCTCTCTAGTAATAGTGATCTCCTCCAGTATTGTCCCCTGTGCTCCTCTCTAGTAATAGTGATCTCCTCCAGTATTGTCTCCTGTACTCCTCACTAGTAAAAGTGATCTCCTCCAGTATTGTCCCCTGTGCTCCTCACTAGTAATAGTGATCTCCTCCAGTATTGTCCCGTGTGCTCCTCTCTAGTAATAGTGATCTCCTCCAGTATTGTCCCCTATGCTCCTCTTTAGTAATAGTGATCTGATGCAGTATTGTCCCCTGTGCTCCTCACTAGAGTATTGTCCCCTGTGCTCCTCACTAGTAATAGTGATCTCCTCCAAAATTGTCCCCTGTGCTCCTCTCTAGTAATAGTGATCTCCTCCAGTATTGTCCCCTGTGCTCCTCAATAGTAATAGTGATCTCCTCCAGTATTGTCCCCTGTGCTTCTCTCTAGTAATAGTAATCTCCTCCATTATTGTCCCCTGTGCTCCTCACTAGTAATAGTGATCTCCTCCAGTATTGTCCCCTGTGCTCCTCTCTAGTAATAGTGACCTCCTCCAGTATTGTCCCCTGTGCTCCTCCCTAGTAATAGTGATCTCCTCCAGTATTGTGTCCTGTGCTCCTCACTAGTAATAGTAATCTCCTACAGTATTGTCCCCTGTGCTCCTCTCTAGTAATAGTGATCTCCTCCAGTATTGTCCCCTGTGCTCCTCTCTAGTAATAGTGATCTCTTCCAGTATTGTCCCCTGTGCTCCTCACTAGTAATAGTGATCTCCTCCAGTATTGTCCCCTGTGCTCCTCTCTAGTAATAGTGATCTCCTCCAGTATTGTCCCCTGTGCTCCTCTCTAGTAATAGTGATCTCCTCCAGTATTGTCTCCTGTACTCCTCACTAGTAAAAGTGATCTCCTCCAGTATTGTCCCCTGTGCTCCTCACTAGTAATAGTGATCTCCTCCAGTATTGTCCCGTGTGCTCCTCTCTAGTAATAGTGATCTCCTCCAGTATTGTCCCCTATGCTCCTCTTTAGTAATAGTGATCTGATGCAGTATTGTCCCCTGTGCTCCTCACTAGAGTATTGTCCCCTGTGCTCCTCACTAGTAATAGTGATCTCCTCCAGAATTGTCCCCTGTGCTCCTCTCTAGTAATAGTGATCTCCTCCAGTATTGTCCCCTGTGCTCCTCAATAGTAATAGTGATCTCCTCCAGTATTGTCCCCTGTGCTTCTCTCTAGTAATAGTAATCTCCTCCATTATTGTCCCCTGTGCTCCTCACTAGTAATAGTGATCTCCTCCAGTATTGTCCCCTGTGCTCCTCTCTAGTAATAGTGACCTCCTCCAGTATTGTCCCCTGTGCTCCTCCCTAGTAATAGTGATCTCCTCCAGTATTGTGTCCTGTGCTCCTCACTAGTAATAGTAATCTCCTACAGTATTGTCCCCTGTGCTCCTCTCTAGTAATAGTGATCTCCTCCAGTATTGTCCCCTGTGCTCCTCTCTAGTAATAGTGATCTCTTCCAGTATTGTCCCCTGTGCTCCTCACTAGTAATAGTGACCCCCAGTATTGTATCCTGTGCTCCTCACTAGTAATAGTGATCTCCTCCGGTATTTTCCCCTGTGCTCCTCTCTAGTAATAGTGATCTCCTACAGTATTGTCCCATGTGCTCCTCTCTAGTAATAGTGATCTCCTCCAGTATTGTCCCTTGTGCTCCTCTCGAGTAATAGTGATCTCCTCCAGTATTGTGTCCTGTGCTCCTCACTAGTAATAGTGATCTCCTCCGGTATTGTCCCCTGTGCTCCTCTCTAGTAATAGTGATCTCCTCCAGTATTGTCCCCTGTGCTCCTCTCTAGTAATAGTGATCTACTCCAGTATTGTCCCCTGTGCTCCTCACTAGTAATAGTGATCTCCTCCAGTATTGTCCCCTGTGCTCCTCTCTAGTAATAGTGATCTCCTCCAGTATTGTCCCCTGTGCTCCTCTCTAGTAATAGTGATCTCCTCCAGTATTGTCCCCTGTGCTCCTCTCTAGTAATAGTGATCTCCTCCAGTATTGTCTCCTGTACTCCTCACTAGTAAAAGTGATCTCCTCCAGTATTGTCCCCTGTGCTCCTCACTAGTAATAGTGATCTCCTCCAGTATTGTCCCGTGTGCTCCTCTCTAGTAATAGTGATCTCCTCCAGTATTGTCCCCTATGCTCCTCTTTAGTAATAGTGATCTGATGCAGTATTGTCCCCTGTGCTCCTCACTAGTAATAGTGATCTCCTCCAGTATTGTCCCTTGTGCTCCTCTCTAGTAATAGTAATCTCCTCCAGTATTGTCCCCTGTGCTCCTCACTAGTAATAGTGATCTCCTCCAGTATTGTCCCCTGTGCTCCTCTCTAGTAATAGTGATCTCCTCCAGTATTGTCCCCTGTGCTCCCCACTAGAGTATTGTCCCCTGTGCTCCTCACTAGTAATAGTGATCTCCTCCAGAATTGTCCCCTGTGCTCCTCTCTAGTAATAGTGATCTCCTCCAGTATTGTCCCCTGTGCTCCTCACTAGTAATAGTGATCTCCTCCAGTATTGTCCCGTGTGCTCCTCTCTAGTAATAGTGATCTCCTCCAGTATTGTCCCCTATGCTCCTCTTTAGTAATAGTGATCTGATGCAGTATTGTCCCCTGTGCTCCTCACTAGTAATAGTGATCTCCTCCAGTATTGTCCCCTGTGCTCCTCTCTAGTAATAGTGATCTCCTCCAGTATTGTCCCTTGTGCTCCTCACTAGAGTATTGTCCCCTGTGCTCCTCACTAGTAATAGTGATCTCCTCCAGAATTGTCCCCTGTGCTCCTCTCTAGTAATAGTGATCTCCTCCAGTATTGTCCCCTGTGCTCCTCACTAGTAATAGTGATCTCCTCCAGTATTGTCCCCTGTGCTCCTCTCTAGTAATAGTGATCTAATCCAGTATTGTCCCCTGTGCTCCTCTCTAGTAATAGTGATCTCCTCCAGTATTGTCCCCTGTGCTTCTCACTAGTAATAGTGATCTGATCCAGTATTGTCCCCTGTGCTCCTCTCTAGTAATAGTGATATCCTCCAGTATTGTCCCCTGTGCTCCTCTCTAGTAATAGTGATCTCCTCCAGTATTGTCCCCTGTGCTCCTCTCTAGTAATAGTGATCTCCTCCAGTATTGTCCCCTGTGCTTCTCACTAGTAATAGTGATCTGATCCAGTATTGTCCCCTGTGCTCCTCTCTAGTAATAGTGATCTGATCCAGTATTATCCCCTGTGCTCCTCTATAACAATAGTGATCTGATCCAGTATTGTCCCCTGTGCTCCTCACTAGTAATAGTGATCTCCTCCAGTATTGTCCCTTGTGCTCCTCTCTAGTAATAGTGATCTCCTCCAGTATTGTCCCCTGTGCTCCTCTCTAGTAATAGTGATCTCCTCCAGTATTGTCCCCTGTGCTCCTCTCTAGTAATAGTGATCTCCTCCAGTATTGTCCCCTGTGCTCCTCTCTAGTAATAGTGATCTCCTCCAGTATTGTCTCCTGTACTCCTCACTAGTAAAAGTGATCTCCTCCAGTATTGTCCCCTGTGCTCCTCACTAGTAATAGTGATCTCCTCCAGTATTGTCCCGTGTGCTCCTCTCTAGTAATAGTGATCTCCTCCAGTATTGTCCCCTATGCTCCTCTTTAGTAATAGTGATCTGATGCAGTATTGTCCCCTGTGCTCCTCACTAGTAATAGTGATCTCTTCCAGTAT
This sequence comes from Anomaloglossus baeobatrachus, assembly GCF_048569485.1. Classification (NCBI taxonomy): domain Eukaryota; kingdom Metazoa; phylum Chordata; class Amphibia; order Anura; family Aromobatidae; genus Anomaloglossus; species Anomaloglossus baeobatrachus. The sequence continues at coordinate 800,941,715 of NC_134354.1, forward strand.
TGTCCCTTGTGCTCCTCTCTAGTAATAGTAATCTCCTCCAGTATTGTCCCCTGTGCTCCTCACTAGTAATAGTGATCTCCTCCAGTATTGTCCCCTGTGCTCCTCTCTAGTAATAGTGATCTCCTCCAGTATTGTCCCCTGTGCTCCTCACTAGAGTATTGTCCCCTGTGCTCCTCACTAGTAATAGTGATCTCCTCCAGAATTGTCCCCTGTGCTCCTCTCTAGTAATAGTGATCTCCTACAGTATTGTCCCCTGTGCTCCTCACTAGTAATAGTGATCTCCTCCAGTATTGTCCCGTGTGCTCCTCTCTAGTAATAGTGATCTCCTCCAGTATTGTCCCCTATGCTCCTCTTTAGTAATAGTGATCTGATGCAGTATTGTCCCCTGTGCTCCTCACTAGTAATAGTGATCTCCTCCAGTATTGTCCCCTGTGCTCCTCTCTAGTAATAGTGATCTCCTCCAGTATTGTCCCCTGTGCTCCTCACTAGAGTATTGTCCCCTGTGCTCCTCACTAGTAATAGTGATCTCCTCCAGAATTGTCCCCTGTGCTCCTCTCTAGTAATAGTGATCTCCTCCAGTATTGTCCCCTGTGCTCCTCACTAGTAATAGTGATCTCCTCCAGTATTGTCCCCTGTGCTCCTCTCTAGTAATAGTGATCTAATCCAGTATTGTCCCCTGTGCTCCTCTCTAGTAATAGTGATCTCCTCCAGTATTGTCCCCTGTGCTTCTCACTAGTAATAGTGATCTGATCCAGTATTGTCCCCTGTGCTCCTCTCTAGTAATAGTGATATCCTCCAGTATTGTCCCCTGTGCTCCTCTATAACAATAGTGATCTGATCCAGTATTGTCCCCTGTGCTCCTCACTAGTAATAGTGATCTCCTCCAGTATTGTCCCTTGTGCTCCTCTCTAGTAATAGTAATCTCCTCCAGTATTGTCCCCTGTGCTCCTCACTAGTAATAGTGATCTCCTCCAGTATTGTCCCTTGTGCTCCTCTCTAGTAATAGTAATCTCCTCCAGTATTGTCCCCTGTGCTCCTCACTAGTAATAGTGATCTCCTCCAGTATTGTCCCCTGTGCTCCTCTCTAGTAATAGTGATCTCCTCCAGTATTGTCCCCTGTGCTCCTCACTAGAGTATTGTCCCCTGTGCTCCTCACTAGTAATAGTGATCTCCTCCAGAATTGTCCCCTGTGCTCCTCTCTAGTACTAGTGATCTCCTCCAGTATTGTCCCCTGTGCTCCTCACTAGTAATAGTGATCTCCTCCAGTATTGTCCCCTGTGCTCCTCTCTAGTAATAGTGATCTAATCCAGTATTGTCCCCTGTGCTCCTCTCTAGTAATAGTGTTCTCCTCCAGTATTGTCCCTGTGCTTCTCACTAGTAATAGTGATCTGATCCAGTATTGTCCCCTGTGCTCCTCTCTAGTAATAGTGATCTCCTCCAGTATTGTCCCCTGTGCTCCTCACTAGTAATAGTGATCTCCTCCAGTATTGTCCCGTGTGCTCCTCTCTAGTAATAGTGATCTCCTCCAGTATTGTCCCCTATGCTCCTCTTTAGTAATAGTGATCTGATGCAGTATTGTCCCCTGTGCTCCTCACTAGTAATAGTGATCTCCTCCAGTATTGTCCCCTGTGCTCCTCTCTAGTAATAGTGATCTCCTCCAGTATTGTCCCCTGTGCTCCTCACTAGAGTATTGTCCCCTGTGCTCCTCACTAGTAATAGTGATCTCCTCCAGAATTGTCCCCTGTGCTCCTCTCTAGTAATAGTGATCTCCTCCAGTATTGTCCCCTGTGCTCCTCACTAGTAATAGTGATCTCCTCCAGTATTGTCCCCTGTGCTCCTCTCTAGTAATAGTGATCTAATCCAGTATTGTCCCCTGTGCTCCTCTCTAGTAATAGTGATCTCCTCCAGTATTGTCCCCTGTGCTTCTCACTAGTAATAGTGATCTGATCCAGTATTGTCCCCTGTGCTCCTCTCTAGTATTAGTGATATCCTCCAGTATTGTCCCCTGTGCTCCTCTCTAGTAATAGTGATCTCCTCCAGTATTGTCCCCTGTGCTCCTCTCTAGTAATAGTGATCTGATCCAGTATTGTCCCCTGTGCTCCTCTATAACAATAGTGATCTGATCCAGTATTGTCCCCTGTGCTCCTCACTAGTAATAGTGATCTCCTCCAGTATTGTCCCTTGTGCTCCTCTCTAGTAATAGTAATCTCCTCCAGTATTGTCCCCTGTGCTCCTCACTAGTAATAGTGATCTCCTCCAGTATTGTCCCCTGTGCTCCTCTCTAGTAATAGTGATCTCCTCCAGTATTGTCCCCTGTGCTCCTCACTAGAGTATTGTCCCCTGTGCTCCTCACTAGTAATAGTGATCTCCTCCAGAATTGTCCCCTGTGCTCCTCACTAGAGTATTGTCCCCTGTACTCCTCGCTAGTAATAGTGAACTCCTCCAGTATTGTCCCCTGTACTCCTCACTAGTAATTGTGATCTCCTCCAGTATTGTCCCCTGTACTCCTCACTAGTAATAGTGATCTCCTCCAGTATTGTCCCCTGTGCTCCTCACTAGTAATAGTGATCTCCTCCAGTAATGTCCCCTGTGCTCCTCTCTAGTAATAGTGATCTCCTCCAGTATTGTCCCCTGTGCTCCTCTCTAGTAATAGTGATCTCCTCCAGTATTGTCCCCTGTGCTTCTCACTAGTAATAGTGATCTCCTCCAGTATTGTCCCCTGTGCTCCTCTCTAGTAATAGTGATCTCCTCCAGTATTGTCTCCTGTGCTCCTCTTTAGTAATAGTGATCTGATGCAGTATTGTCCCCTGTGCTCCTCACTAGTAATAGTGATCTCCTCCAGTACTGTCCCTTGTGCTCCTCTCTAGTAATAGTAATCTCCTCCAGTATTGTCCCCTGTGCTCCTCACTAGTAATAGTGATCTCCTCCAGTATTGTCCCCTGTGCTCCTCTCTAGTAATAGTGATCTCCTCCAGTATTGTCCCCTGTGCTCCTCACTAGTAATAGTGATCTCCTCCAGTATTGTCCCCTGTGCTCCTCTCTAGTAATAGTGATCTAATCCAGTATTGTCCCCTGTGCTCCTCTCTAGTAATAGTGATCTCCTCCAGTATTGTCCCCTGTGCTTCTCACTAGTAATAGTGATCTGATCCAGTATTGTCCCCTGTGCTCCTCTCTAGTAATAGTGATATCCTCCAGTATTGTCCCCTGTGCTCCTCTCTAGTAATAGTGATCTCCTCCAGTGTTGTCCCCTGTGCTCCTCTCTAGTAATAGTGATCTGATCCAGTATTGTCCCCTGTGCTCCTCTCTAACAATAGTGATCTGATCCAGTATTGTCCCCTGTGCTCCTCAATAGTAATAGTAATATCCTCCAGTATTGTCCCCTATACTCCTCACTAGTAATTGTGATCTCCTCCAGTATTGTCCCCTGTACTCCTCACTAGTAATAGTGATCTCCTCCAGTATTGTCCCTTGTGCTCCTCTTTAGTAATAGTGATCTCCTCCAGTATTGTCCCCTGTGCTCCTCTCTAGTAATAGTGATCTGATCCAGTATTGTCCCATGTGCTCCTCTCTAATAATAGTGATCTGATCCAGTATTGTCCCCTGTGCTCCTCAATAGTAATAGTGATATCCTCCAGTATTCTCCCCTATACTCCTGACTAGTAATTGTGATCTCCTCCAGTATTGTCCCCTGTACCCCTCACTAGTAATAGTGAACTCCTCCAGTATTGTCCCCTGTACTCCTCACTAGTAATTGTGATCTCCTCCAGTATTGTCCCCTGTACTCCTCACTAGTAATAGTGATCTCCTCCAGTATTGTCCCCTGTGCTCCTCACTAGTAATAGTGATCTCCTCCAGTATTGTCCCCTGGGCTCCTCTCTAGTAATAGTGATCTCCTCCAGTATTGTCCCCTGTGCTCCTCTCTAGTAATAGTGATCTCCTCCAGTATTGTCCCCTGTGCTTCTCACTAGTAATAGTGATCTCCTCCAGTATTGTCCCCTGTGCTCCTCTCTAGTAATAGTGATCTCCTCCAGTATTGTCTCCTGTGCTCCCCTTTAGTAATAGTGATCTGATGCAGTATTTTCCCCTGTGCTCCTCACTAGTAATAGTGATCTCCTCTAGTATTGTCCCCTGTGCTTCTCACTAGCAATAATGATCTGATCTAGTATTGTCCCCTGTGCTCCTCTCTAGTAATAGTGATCTCCTCTAGTATTGTCCCCTGTGCTTCTCACTAGCAATAATGATCTGATCCAGTATTGTCCCCTGTGCTCCTCTCTAGTAATAGTGATCTCCTCCAGTATTGTCCCCTGTGCTCCTCACTAGTAATAGTGATCTCCTCCAGTATTGTCCCCTGTGCTCCTCTCTAGTAATAGTGATCTCCTCCAGTATTGTCCCCTGTGCGCCTCACTAGTAATAGTGATCTCCTCCAGTATGGTCCCCTGTGCTCCTCTCTAGTAATAGTGATCTCCTCCAGTATTGTCCGCTGTGCTCCTCACTAGTAATAGTGATCTCCTCCAGAACTGTCCCCTGTGCTCCTCTCTAGTAATAGTGATCTCCTCCAGTATTGTCCCCTGTGCTCCTCACTAGTAATAGTGATCTCCTCCAGTATTGTCCCCTGTGCTCCTCTCTAGTAATAGTGATCTGATCCAGTATTGTCCCCTGTGCTCCTCTCTAGTAATAGTGATCTCCTCTAGTATTGTCCCCTGTACTTCTCACTAGCAATAATGATCTGATCCAGTATTGTCCCCTGTGCTCCTCTCTAGTAATAGTGATCTCCTCTAGTATTGTCCCCTGTGCTTCTCACTAGCAATAATGATCTGATCCAGTATTGTCCCCTATGCTCCTCTCTAGTAATAGTGATCTGATCCAGTGTTGTCCACTGTACTCCTCACTAGTAATAAGGATATCCTCCAGTATTGTCCCTTGTGCTCCTCAATAGTAATAGTGATCTCCTTCAGTATTGTCCCCTGTACTCCTCACTAGTAATTGTGATCTCCTCCAGTATTGTCCCCTGTACTCCTCACTAGTAATAGTGATCTCCTCTAGTATTGTCCCCTGTGCTTCTCACTAGCAATAATGATCTGATCCAGTATTGTACCCTGTGCTCCTCTCTAATAATAGTGATCTGATCCAGAATTGTCCACTGTACTCCTCACTAGTAATAAGGATATCCTCCAGTATTGTCCCTTGTGCTCCTCAATAGTAATAGTGATCTCCTTCAGTATTGTCCCCTGTACTCCTCACTAGTAATTGTGATCTCCTCCAGTATTGTCCCCTGTACTCCTCACTAGTAATAGTGATCTCCTCCAGTATTGTCCCCTGTGCTCCTCACTAGTAATAGTGATCTTCTCCAGCATTGTCCCCTGTGCTCCTCTCTAGTAATAGTGATATCCTCCAGTATTGTCCATTGTGCTCCTCACTAGTAATAGTGATATCCTCCAGTATTGTCCCCTGTACTCCTCACTAGTAATTGTGATCTCCTCCAGTATTGTCCCTTGTACTCCTCACTAGTAATAGTGATCTCCTCCAGTATTGTCCCCTATATTCCTCACTAGTAATAGTGATATCCTCCAGTATTGTCCCCTGTACTCCTCACTAGTAATAGTGATCTCCTCCAGTATTGTCCCTTGTGCTCTTCACTAGTAATAGTGATCTTCTCCAGTATTGTCCCCTGTGCTCCTCTCTAGTAATAGTGATATCCTCCAGTATTGTCCATTGTGCTCCTCACTAGTAATAGTGATATCCTCCAGTATTGTCCCCTGTACTCCTCACTAGTAATTGTGATCTCCTCCAGTATTGTCCCTTGTACTCCTCACTAGTAATAGTGATCTCCTCCAGTATTGTCTCCTATATTCCTCACTAGTAATAGTGATCTCCTCCAGTATTGTCCCTTGTGCTCCTCACTAGTAATAGTGATCTTCTCCAGTATTGTCCCCTGTACTCCTCACTAGCAATAGTGAACTCCTCTAGTATTGTCCCCTGTACTCCTCACTAGTAATAGCGATCTCCTCCAGTATTGTCCCCTGTGCTCCTCACTAGTAATAGTGAGCTCCTCCAGTATTGTCCCCTGTGCTCCTCACTTGTAATAGTGAGCTCCTCCAGTATTGTCCCCTGTGCTCCTCACTAGTAATATTGATCTCCTCCAGTATTGTCACCTGTGCTCCTCACTGGTAATAGTGATCTCCTCCAGTATTGTCCCCTTTATCTCCTCACTAGTAATAGTGATCTCCTCCAGTATTGTCCCCTGTGCTCCTCACTAGTAATAGTGATCTCCTCCAGTATTCTCACCTGTGCTCCTCACTAGTAATAGTGATCTCCTCCAGTATTGTCCCCTGTGCTTCTCACTAGCAATAATGATCTGATCCAGTATTGTCCCCTGTGCTCCTCTCTAGTAATAGTGATCTGATCCAGTGTTGTCCCCTGTGCTCCTCTCTAATAATAGTGATCTTCTCCAGTATTGTCCCCTGTGCTCCTCTCTAGTAATAGTGATATCCTCCAGTATTGTGCCCTGTACTCCTCACTAGTAATTGTGATCTCCTCCAGTATTGTCCCTTGTACTCCTCACTAGTAATAGTGATCTCCTTCAGTATTGTCCCCTATATTCCTCACTAGTAATAGTGATCTTCTCCAGTATTGTCCACTGTACTCCTCACTAGCAATAGTGAACTCCTCCAGTATTGTCCCCTGTACTCCTCACTAGTAATAGCGATCTCCTCCAGTATTGTCCCCTGTGCTCCTCACTAGTAATAGTGAACTCCTCCAGTATTGTCCCCTGTGCTCCTCACTTGTAATAGTGAGCTCATCCAGTATTGTCCCCTGTGCTCCTCACTAGTAATATTGATCTCCTCCAGTATTGTCACCTGTGCTCCTCACTAGTAATAGTGATCTCCTCCAGTATTGTCCCCTTTTTCTCCTCACTAGTAATAGTGATCTCCTCCAGTATTGTCCCCTGTGCTCCTCACTAGTAATAGTGATCTCCTCCAGTATTCTCAACTGTGCTCCTCACTAGTAATAGTGAGTTCCTACAGTATTGTCACCTGTGCTCCTCACTGGTAATAGTGATCTCCTCCAGTATTGTCCGCTGTGCTCCTCACTAGTAATAGTGATCTCCTCCAGTATTGTTCCCTGTGCTCCTTACTTGTAATAGTGATCTCCTCCAGTATTGTCCCCTGTGCTCCTCACTTGTAATAGTGATCTCCTCCAGTATTGTCCCCTGTGCTCCTCGCTAGTAATAGTGATCTTCTCCAGTATTGTCCCCGGTACTCCTCACTAGTAATAGTGATATCCTCCAGTATTGTCCCTTGTGCTCCTCACTAGTAATAGTAATCTCCTCCAGTATTGCCCCCTGTGCTCCTGACTAGTAAAAGTGATCTCCTCCAGTATTGTCACCTGTGCTCCTCACTAGTAATAGTGATCTCCTCCAGTATTGACACCTGTGCCCCTCACTAATAATAGTGATATCCTCCAGTATTGTCTCCTGTGCTCCTCACTTGTAATAGTGATCTCCTCCAGTATTGTCCCCTGTGCTCCTCACTAGTAATAGTGATCTCCTCCAGTATTGTCACCTGTGCTCCTCACGACTAATAGTGATCTCCTCCAGTATTGTCCCCTGTGTTTCTCCCTAGTAATAGTGATCTCCTCTGGTATTGTCACCTGTGCTCCTCACTAGTAATAGTGATATCCTCCAATATTGTCCCTTGTGCTCCTCACTAGTAATAGTGATATCCTCCAGTATTGCTACCTGTACTCCTCACTAGTAATTGTGATCTCCTCCAGTATTGTCCCCTGTACTCCTCACTAGTAATAGTGATATCCTCCAATATTGTCCCTTGTGCTCCTCACTAGTAATAGTGATATCCTCCAGTATTGCTACCTGTACTCCTCACTAGTAATTGTGATCTCCTCCAGTATTGTCCCCTGTACTCCTCACTAGTAATAGTAATCTCCTCCAGTATTGTCCCCTGTACTCCTCACTAGTAATAGTGATCTCCTCCAGTATTGTCCCTTGTGCTCCTCACTAGTAAAAGTGATCTCCTCCAGTATTGTTTCCTGCACTCCTCAATAGTAATAGTGATCTCCTCCAGTATCCAGTATTGTCACCTGTGCTCCTCACTAGTAATAGTGATCTCCTCCAGTATTGTCCCCTGTACTCCTGACTAATAATTGTGATTTACTCCGGTATTGTCCCCTGTGCTCCTCACTAGTAATAGTGATCTCCTCCGGTATTGTCACCTGTGCTCCTCACTAGTAATAGTGATCTCCTCCAGTATTGTCCCCTGTACTCCTCACTAGTAATAGTGATCTCCTCCAGTATTGTCCCTTGTGCTCCTCACTAGTAATAGTGATCTTCTCCAGTATTGTCCCCTGTGCTCCTCTCTAGTAATAGTGATATCCTCCAGTATTGTCCATTGTGCTCCTCACTAGTAATAGTGATATCCTCCAGTATTGTCCCTTGTGCTCCTCACTAGTAATAGTGATCTTCTCCAGTATTGTCCCCTGTGCTCCTCTCTAGTAATAGTGATCTCCTCCAGTATTGTCCCTTGTGCTCCTCACTAGTAATAGTGATCTTCTCCAGTATTGTCCACTGTACTCCTCACTAGCAATAGTGAACTCCTCCAGTATTGTCCCCTGTACTCCTCACTAGTAGTAGCGATCTCCTCCAGTATTGTCCCCTGTGCTCCTCACTAGTAATAGTTAGCTCCTCCAGTATTGTCCCCTGTGCTCCTCACTTGTAATAGTGAGCTCCTCCAATATTGTCCCCTGTGCTCCTCACTAGTAATTTTGATCTCCTCCAGTATTGTCACCTGTGCTCCTCACTAGTAATAGTGATCTCCTCCAGTATTGTCCCCTTTTTCTCCTCACTAGTAATAGTGATCTCCTCCAGTATTGTCCCCTGTGCTCCTCACTAGTAATAGTGATCTCCTCCAGTATTCTCACCTGTGCTCCTCACTAGTAATAGTGATCTCCTACAGTATTGTCACCTGTGCTCCTCATTAGTAATAGTGATCTCCTTCAGTATTGTCCGCTGTGCCTCTCACTAATAATAGTGATCTCCTCCAGTATTGTCCCTTGTGCTCCTCACTAGTAATAGTGATCTCCTCCAGTATTGTTTCCTGCACTCCTCACAAGTAATAGTGATCTCCTCCAGTATCCAGTATTGTCACCTGTGCTCCTCACTAGTAATAGTGATCTCCTCCAGTATTGTCCCCTGTACTCCTCACTAATAATTGTGATTTACTCCGGTATTGTCCCCTGTGCTCCTCACTAGTAATAGTGATCTCCTCCGGTATTGTCACCAGTGCTCCTCACTAGTAATAGTGATCTCCTCCAGTATTGTCCCCTGTACTCCTCACTAGTAATAGTGATCTCCTCCAGTATTGTCCCCTGTGCTCCTCTCTAGTAATAGTGATATCCTCCAGTATTGTCCATTGTGCTCCTCACTAGTAATAGTGATATCCTCCAGTATTGTCTCCTGTACTCCTCACTAGTAATTGTGATCTCCTCCAGTATTGTCCCTTGTACTCCTCACTAGTAATAGTGATCTCCTCCAGTATTGTCCCCTATATTCCTCACTAGTAATAGTGATCTCCTGCAGTATTGTCCCTTGTGCTCCTCACTAGTAATAGTGATCTTCTCCAGTATTGTCCTCTGTACTCCTCAATAGCAATAGTGAACTCCTCCAGTATTGTCCCCTGTACTCCTCACTAGTAATAGCGATCTCCTCCAATATTGTCCCCTGTGCTCCTCACTAGTAATAGTGAGCTCCTCCAGTATTGTCCCCTGTGCTCCTCACTTGTAATAGTGAGCTCCTCCAGTATTGTCCCCTGTGCTCCTCACTAGTAATTTTGATCTCCTCCAGTATTGTCACCTGTGCTCCTCACTAGTAATAGTGATCTCCTCCAGTATTGTCCCCTTTTTCTCCTCACTAGTAATAGTGATCTCCTCCAGTATTGTCCCCTGTACTCCTCATTAGTAATAGTGATCTCCTCCAGTATTCTCACCTGTGCTCCTCACTAGTAATAGTGATCTCCTACAGTATTGTCACCTGTGCTCCTCACTAGTAATTGTGATCTCCTCCAGTATTGTCCGCTGTGCTCCTCACTAGTAATAGTGATCTCCTCAAGTATTGTTCCCTGTGCTCCTTACTTGTAATAGTGATCTCCTCCAGTATTGTCCCCTGTGCTCCTCACCTGTAATAGTGATCTCCTCCAGTATTGTCCCCTGTGCTCCTCACTAGTAATAATGATCTCCTCCAGTATTGCCCCCTGTGCTCCTGACTAGTAATAGTGATCTCCTCCAGTATTGTCACCTGTGCTCCTCACTAGTAATAGTGATCTCCTCCAGTATTGACACCTGTGCTCCTCACTAATAATAGTGATATCCTCCAGTATTGTCTCCTGTGCTCCTCACTTGTAATAGTGATCTCCTCCAGTATTGTCCCCTGTGCTCCTCACTAGTAATAGTGATCTCCTCCAGTATTGTCACCTGTGCTCCTCACGACTAATAGTGATCTCCTCCAGTATTGTCCCCTGTGCTTCTCCCTAGTAATAGTGATCTCCTCTGGTATTGTCACCTGTGCTCCTCACTAGTAATAGTGATATCCTCCAATATTGTCCCTTGTGCTCCTCACTAGTAATAGTGATATCCTCCAGTATTGCTACCTGTACTCCTCACTAGTAATTGTGATCTCCTCCAGTATTGTCCCCTGTACTCCTCACTAGTAATAGTGATCTCCTCCAGTATTGTCCCCTGTACTCCTCACTAGTAATAGTGATCTCCTCCTGTATTGTTTCCTGCACTCCTCACTAGTAATAGTGATCTCCTCCAGTATTGTCACCTGTGCTCCTCACTAGTAATAGTGATCTCCTCCAGTATTGTCCCCTGTACTCCTCACTAATAATTGTGATTTACTCCGGTATTGTCCCCTGTGCTGCTCACTAGTAATAGTGATCTCCTCCGGTATTGTCACCTGTGCTCCTCACTAGTAATATTGATCTCCTCCAGTATTATCCCCTGTACTCCTCTCTAGTAATAGTGATATCCTCCAGTATTGTCCATTGTGCTCCTCACTAGTAATAGTGATCTCCTCCAGTATTGTCCCCTGTGCTCCTCACTAGTAATAGTGATCTCCTCCAGTATTATCCCCTGTACTCCTCACAAGTAATAGTGATCTCCTCCAGTATTGTCACCTGTACTCCTCACTAGTAATAGTGATGTCCTTCAGTATTATGCCTTGTACTGCTCTCTAGTAATAATGATCTCCTCCAGTATTATCAACTGTACTCCTCACTAGTAATAGTGATCTCCTCAAGTATTGTCCCCTGTGCTCCTTACTTGTAATAGTGATCTCCTCCGATATTGTCCCCTGTGCTTCTCACTAGTAATAGTCATCTCCTCCAGTATTATCTCCTGTACTCCTCACTAGTAATAGTGATCTCCTCCAGTATTGTCCCCATGTGCTTTTCACTAGTAATAGTAATCTCCTCCAGTATTGTCCCCTGTGCTCCTCACTAGTAATAGTGATCTCCTCCAGTATTGTCCCCTGTACTCCTCACTAGTAATAGTAATCTCCTCCAGTATTGTCCCCTGTACTCCTCACTAGTAATAGTGATCTCCTCCAGTATTGTCCCCTGTACTCCTTACCAGTAATAGTGATCCCCTCCAGTATTGTCACCTGTGCTCCTCCCTAGTAATAGTGATCCCCTCCCGTTTTGTCCATTGTACCCCTCACTAGTAATAGTGATCTCCTGCAGTATTGTCCCCTGTGCTCCTCACTAGTAATAGTGATCCCCTCCAGTATTGTCACCTGTGCTCCTCACTAGTAATAGTGATCTCCTCCAGTATTGTCACCTGTGCTCCTCACTAGTAATAGTGATCTCCTCTAGTATTGTCCCCTGTACTCCTAACTAGTAATAGTGATCTCCTCCAGTATTGTCCCCTGTACTCCTCACTAGTAATAGTGATCTCCTCCAGTATTGTCCCCTGTGCTCCTCTCTAGTAATAGTGATCTGATTCAGTATTGTCCCTTGTGCTCCTCAATAGTAATAGTGATATCCTCCAGTATTGTCCCCTGTACTCCTCACTAGTAATAGTGATCTGATCTAGTATTGTCCCTTGTGCTCCTCACTAGTAGAAGTGATATCCTCCAGTATTGTCCCTTGTACTCCTCACTAGTAATTGTGATCGCCTCCAGTATTGTCCCCTGTACTCCTCACTAGTAATAGTGATCTCCTCCAGTATTGTCCCCTGTACTCCTCACTAGTAATAGTGATCTCCTCCAGTATTGTCCCCTGTGCTCCTCACTAGTAATAGTGATCTCCTCCAGTATTGTCCCCTGTGCTTCTCACTAGTAACAGTGACCTCCTCCGGTATTGTCCCCTGTGCTCCTCACTAGTAAAGTGATCTCTTCTGGTATTGTCTCTTGTGCTCCTCACTACTTATTGTGATTTCCTCCAGTATTGTCCCCTGTGCTCCTCACTAGTAATAGTGATCTCCTCCAGTATTGTCCCCTGTACTCCTCACTAGTAATAGTGTTCTCCTCCAGTATTAACACCTGTGCTCCTCACTAGTAATAGTGATCTCCTCCAGTATTGTCCCCTGTACTCCTCACTAATAATTGTGATTTCCTCCGGTACTGTCCCCTGTGCTCCTCACTAGTAATGGTGATTTCCTCCAGTATTGTCCCCTGTACTCCTCACTAGTAATAGTGATCTCCTCCAGTATTATCCCCTGTACTTCTCACTAGTAATAGTGATCTCCTCCAGTATTGTGCCCTGTGCTCCTCTCTAGTAATAGTGATCTCCTCCAGTATTGTCCCCTGTGCTTTTCATTAGTAATAGTAATCTCCTCCAGTATTGCCCCCTGTGTTCCTCACTAGTAATAGTGATTTCCTCCAGTATTGTCCCCTGTACTCCTCACTAGTAATAGTGATCTCCTTTAGTATTGTCCCCTGTACTCCTCACTAGTAATAGTGATCTCCTTCAGTATTGTCCCCTGTACTCCTCACTAGTAATAGTGATCCCCTCCAGTATTGTCACCTGTGCTCCTCACTAGTAATAGTGATCTCCTCCAGTATTGTCCCCTGTACTCCTCACTAGTAATAGGGATCTCCTCCAGTATTGTCCCCTGTGCTCCTCACTAGTAATAGTGATATCCTCCAGTATTGTCCCCTGTACTCCTCACTAGTTATAGTGATCTGATCCAGTATTGTCCCCTGTACCCCTCACTAGTAATAGTGATCTCCTGCAGTATTGTCCCCTGCGCTCCTCACTAGTAACAGTGATCCCCTCCAGTATTGTCACCTGTGCTCCTCACTACTAATAGTGATCTCCTCTAGTATTGTCCCCCGGAACTCCTAACTAGTAATAGTGATCTCCTCCAGTATTGTCCCCTTTACTCCTCACTAGTAATAGTGATCTCCTCCCGTATTGTCCCCTGAGCTCCTCTCTAGTAATAGTGATCTGATCCAGTATTGTCCCTTGAACTCCTCACTAGTAATAGTGATCTCCTCCAGTATTGTCCCCTGTACTCCTCACTAGTAATAGTGATCTCCTCCAGTATTGTCCCCTGTACTCCTCACCAGTAATAGTGATCCCCCTCCAGTTTTGTCACCTGTGCTCCTCCCTAGTAATAGTGATCCCCTCCCGTTTTGTCCCTTGTACCCCTCACTAGTAATAATGATCTCCTGCAGTATTGTCCCCTGTGCTCCTCACTAGTAATAGTGATCCCGTCCAGTATTGTCACCTGTGCTCCTCACTAGTAATAGTGATCTCCTCCAGTATTGTCACCTGTGCTCCTCACTAGTAATAGTGATCTCCTCTAGTATTGTCCCCTGTACTCCTAACTAGTAATAGTGATCTCCTCCAGTATTGTCCCCTGTACTCCTCACTAGTAATAGTGATCTCCTCCAGTATGGTCCTCTGTGCTCCTCTCTAGTAATAGTGATCTGATCCAGTATTGTCCCTTGTGCTTCTCAATAGTAATAGTGATATCCTCCAGTATTGTCCCCTGTACTCCTCACTAGTAATAGTGATCTGATCTAGTATTGTCCCTTGTGCTCCTCACTAGTAGAAGTGATATCTTCCAGTATTGTCCCTTGTACTCCTCACTAGTAATTGTGATCTCCTCCAGTATTGTCCCCTGTACTCCTTACTAGTAATAGTGATCTCCTCCAGTATTGTCCCCTGTACTCCTCACTAGTAATAGTGATCTCCTCCAGTATTGTCCCCTGTGCTCCTCACTAGTAATAGTGATCTCCTCCAGTATTGTGCCCTGTGCTTCTCGATAGTAACAGTGATCTCCTCCGGTATTGTTCCCTGTGCTCCTCACTAGTAAAGTGATCTCTTCTGGTATTGTCCCCTGTGCTCCTCACTGGTAATAGTGATCTCCTCCGGTATTGTCCCTTGTGCTCTTCACTACTAATTGTGATTTCCTCCAGTATTGTCCCCTGTGCTCCTCACTAGCAATAGTGATCTCCTCCAGTATTGTCCCCTGTACTCCTCACTAGTAATAGTGTTCTCCTCCAGTATTAACACCTGTGCTCCTCACTAGAAATAGTGATCTCCTCCAGTATTGTCCCCTGTACTCCTCACTAATAATTGTGATTTCCTCCGGTACTGTCCCCTGTGCTCCTCACTAGTAATGGTGATTTCCTCCAGTTTTGTCCCCTGTACTCCTCACTAGTAATAGTGATCTCCTCCAGTATTATCCCCTGTACTCCTCACTAGTAATAGTGATATCCTCAAGTATTGTCCCCTGTGCTCCTCACTAGTAATAGTAATCTCCTCCGATATTGTCCCTTGTTCTCCTCACTAGTAATGGTCATCTCCTCCAGTATTGTGCCCTGTGCTCCGCTCTAATAATAGTGATCTCCTCCAGTATTGTTTCCTGTGCTTTTCATTAGTAATAGTAATCTCCTCCAGTATTGTCCCCTGTGTTCCTCACTAGTAATAGTGATTTCCTCCAGTATTGTCCCCTGTACTCCTCACTAGTAATAGTGATCTCCTTTAGTATTGTCCCCTGTACTCCTCACTAGTAATAGTGATCCCCTCCAGTATTGTCACCTGTGCTCCTCACTAGTAATAGTGATCTCCTCCAGTATTGTCACCTGTACTCCTCACTAGTAATAGAGATCTCCTCTAGTATTGTCCCCTGTACTCCTCACTAGTAATAGTGATCTCCTCCAGTATTGCCCCCTGTACTCCTCACTAGTAATAGGGATCTCCTCCAGTATTGTCCCCTGTGCTCTTCACTAGTAATAGTGATATCCTCCAGTATTGTCCCCTGTACTCCTCACTAGTTATAGTGATCTGATCCAGTATTGTCCCCTGTACCCCTCACTAGTAATAGTAATCTCCTGCAGTATTGTCCCCTGTGCTCCTAACTAGTAATAGTAATCCCCTCCAGTATTGTCACCTGTGCTCCTCGCTACTAATAGTGATATCCTCTAGTATTGTCCCCCGGAACTCCTAACTAGTAATAGTGATCTCCTCCAGTATTGTCCCCTGTACTCCTCACTAGTAATAGTGATCTCCTCCAGTATTGTCCCCTGAGCTCCTCTCTAGTAATAGTGATATGATCCAGTATTGTCCCTTGAGCTCCTCACTAGTAATAGTGATCTCCTCCAGTATTGTCCCCTGTACTCCTCACTAGTAATAGTGATCTCCTCCAGTATTGTCCCCTGTGCTCCTCTCTAGTAATAGTGATCTGATCCAGTATTGTCCCTTGTGCTCCTCAATAGTAATAGTGATATCCTCCAGTATTGTCCCCTGTACTCCTCACTAGTAATAGTGATCTGATCTAGTATTGTCCCTTGTGCTCCTCACTAGTAGAAGTGATATCCTCCAGTATTGTCCCCTGTGCTCCTCACTAGTAATAGTGATCTCCTCCAGTATTGTCCCCTGTACTCCTCACTAGTAATAGTGATCTCCTCCAGTATTGTCCCTTGTACTCCTCACTAGTAATAGTGATCTCCTCCAGTATTGTCCCCTATATTCCTCACTAGTAATAGTGATCTCCTCCAGTATTGTCCCTTGTGCTCCTCACTAGTAATAATGATCTTCTCCAGTATTGTCCACTGTACTCCTCACTAGCAATAGTGAACTCCTCCAGTATTGTCCCCTGTACTCCTCACTAGTAATAGCGATCTCCTCCAGTATTGTCCCCTGTGCTCCTCACTAGTAATAGTGAGCTCCTCCACTATTGTCCCCTGTGCTCCTCACTTGTATTAGGGAGCTCCTCCAGTATTGTCCCCTGTGCTCCTCACTAGTAATATTGATCTTCTCCAGTATTGTCACCTGTGCTCCTCACTAGTAATAGTGATCTCCTCCAGTATTGTCCCCTTTTTCTCCTCACTAGTAATAGTGATTTCCTCCAGTATTGTCCCCTGTGCTCCTCACTAGAACTAGCTATCTCCTCCAGTATTCTCACCTGTGCTCCTCACTAGTAATAGAGAGTTCCTACAGTATTGTCACCTGTGCTCCTCACTGGTAATAGAGATCTCCTCCAGTATTGTCCGCTGTGCTCCTCACTAGTAATAGTGATCTCCTCCAGTATTGTTCCCTGTGCTCCTTACTTGTAATAGTGATCTCCTCCAGTATTGTCCCCTGTGCTCCTCACTTGTAATAGTGATCTCCTCTAGTATTGTCCCCTGTGCTCCTCGCTAGTAATAGTGATCTCCTCCAGTATTGTCCCCTGTGCTCCTCTCTAGTAATAGTGATCTACTCCAGTATTGTCCCCTGTGCTCCTCACTAGTAATAGTGATCTCCTCCAGTATTGTCCCCTGTGCTCCTCTCTAGTAATAGTGATCTCCTCCAGTATTGTCCCCTGTGCTCCTCTCTAGTAATAGTGATCTCCTCCAGTATTGTCCCCTGTGCTCCTCTCTAGTAATAGTGATTGTCATGATGTATGTAGTTTTCTCCATCCCATATTTTTGTATAAGATGCCATGTGATGTATTTTACCTTCTCACTGTATTTGCTGTAATACTATGTCTTGGGATGTAAGTGACCATACCTTCCCCCCAGCCTGTATCATCTTGCACTCAGGCTTCAGCAGTAGCTATTGTCATTGATTTGGTGGGGGTTGCATATATATATTGTTCTTCTCAGCATGGGACTTCTCCAACAACAACTTGGTAAACAGAACAGAGCCAGCAGTCTAAAGTCCATTCATGCATCAAATGGCCAGGGGGAGGTGTGCCTAGAGTCCAACTAGTGTAAACTCTGCTTACCTGGGAGATTCAGGCAGAGTGAGCTGAAACTTGAAGGGAGCAGGAGCTCCAGCCTGTGTGGCTGTGGACACGGACGGAGCTAGGCCTGTGTGGCGGCCCGTGGGATTGTGTGGAACTCTTTGGACTACTGTAAGGACGATTGCTTTGTAATCCGGTCCGAGGATTGTCGGGAAGGGCCCCCGAATCTGTTTTATTTGGACTTGTCGTGTGCTGTTCCTGTATTCTTGTGAATAAACCTGTTGGATCGTTCCTCGGCCTGTTGTCTCTCCTTGCTCTGCTGTACACCCCGTCACAAACTGGTTGGCAGCGCTGGGATCAGAGCAGAAGGAATGGAGGACAATGGCTCAACATCAGGAACCAGCACTGCAGAGTACAAGACCTGGACTTTGGGGAGCCTGCAATCAAAGGCCCGTGAAGTAGGAGTTCGTTTCAAAGGACTCTCCAAGGAGCAGCTGATTGAGGCGCTAGAAGGAGTCTGCTCTCAAAATGACGTGGAGGAAGGATCCTCACAGCAAACGGAAGAAAGACGGGAGCTGGAGGTAAATACCCAAAAAAGTCAATGGATTGTGTGGTATGAGGAGGAAATGGCATTGCTTGGAGATGAGGCCACCATAGAAGATAAGAGGGAGGCTATTCGCAGAGCTCAAGAGAGAGCATTGCTGGAGAGGAGATTTGCTGTGGAAGCAGCTAGAGGCTCCAGACAAACTGTAACCACAGCACCAACTATGAGGGAATTCTCCAGAGTGTCCCGCAAGGACTTTAAGCCATTTAATGAAGCTGCAGGTGACATTGAGGGCTTCTTTCAGGACTTTGAGCATCAGTGCCGATTAATGGAAGTCCCAGAAAGGGAGCGAGTCAGACACCTGGTGGGCCTCTTGGAGGGTGGAGCTGCCGACGCCTATAGAGCTATGGACCCTGAGTGGAATTGTGAGTATGGGGAGATAAAACAGACCATTCTGGAACATTATGCCGTGACCCCAGATACTTATAGGACTAAGTTCCGTACATTAGCCTGTGATGGAGAAGTGTCTTTCAAGATGTTTGCCCACAGACTGAAACAAGTATGCCATCGCTGGCTGGAGGGAGAGGGGGCCTTAACTTGGGAGACCTTCCTCCAGGTCATCCTGAAAGAGCAGTTCTATGCCAGGTGCCCTGCGGAAATCAGAGAATGGGTGCGTGAGAGAAAGCCGTCAACTGTGGAACAAGCTGCTGCTCTAGCTGATGAGGTGCTCACCATCAAGCCTCAGTGGAGGGTTCTGTTGGAGGATAGAGAGACGCCTAACAGCTCCACAACACCGGATGCCCCCAGTTATTCTGTCCCCATTGTTCCCCGTTCCTCTAAGTCACCACATGTTGATACCCGTGTGAACGTGCCTCCAGTTGCTTCTACTGCACTTTCTGGAATACGCCGGGGAGAGGAAGTAACAGAGCGCAGGTGTTATGTTTGTAGGCATCCCGGGCATTTGCAGGCCTCATGCCCAGTCAGCCCATGGAGGAATCATCCTCAAACCCCTACAGCACCTTCAGGTGGGAGCCGGCCTCCAAGTTCCCCTACCCCTTACCCAAGAGGACGCCTTGGATGGAGGGAGACCCAGCTCAGATGCTATCAATGTGGACAGCCAGGGCATCGGCAAGTCTCCTGCCCAGCTGTTCAAATGAGGACTGATCCTGCACCCAATCGGATTGTTAATTATTTACAGCCCAGTGCCATGGAGGAAGATGTGGCACCGCTAAGCGAGGACTGGCCTAGTGACTCAGCCCCCCAGGTTGCACCACCAGGAGTTTACGGGATGCGACCCGCAGTTATGACGACTTCTGCTCATCGAGGTAAGCACTTGCAGGAGGTTGTGCTGGATGGACAGAGACTTGTTGGATTTTGTGACTCGGGTGCTTTCCTCACACTGGCTGATCCCCGAGTGGTTCGGCCTGAGGCAATCCATAGAGGACCTGGGATTGTCATTGAACTGGCTGGTGGACAATGGAGGACTATTCCCACAGCCACTGTGGATCTGAACTTTGGTTTTGGGGTCAGGCGATGTGTGGTTGGGGTGATGGGTGGTCTGCCGGCAGCTGTTCTCCTGGGCAATGATGTAGGAGAGCTACGATGCCAATTCGTGGCTGCATGAAGCCACATGTAAGTAACGCTCTGCCTGTGTGTACTTAACCAGTGACCTGTAGAGGTCCCTAGTACGTACACAAGTTGGGAGGGGGAGGGATTGTCATGATGTATGTAGTTTTCTCCATCCCATATTTTTGTATAAGATGCCATGTGATGTATTTTACCTTCTCACTGTATTTGCTGTAATACTATGTCTTGGGATGTAAGTGACCATACCTTCCCCCCAGCCTGTATCATCTTGCACTCAGGCTTCAGCAGTAGCTATTGTCATTGATTTGGTGGGGGTTGCATATATATATTGTTCTTCTCAGCATGGGACTTCTCCAACAACAACTTGGTAAACAGAACAGAGCCAGCAGTCTAAAGTCCATTCATGCATCAAATGGCCAGGGGGAGGTGTGCCTAGAGTCCAACTAGTGTAAACTCTGCTTACCTGGGAGATTCAGGCAGAGTGAGCTGAAACTTGAAGGGAGCAGGAGCTCCAGCCTGTGTGGCTGTGGACACGGACGGAGCTAGGCCTGTGTGGCGGCCCGTGGGATTGTGTGGAACTCTTTGGACTACTGTAAGGACGATTGCTTTGTAATCCGGTCCGAGGATTGTCGGGAAGGGCCCCCGAATCTGTTTTATTTGGACTTGTCGTGTGCTGTTCCTGTATTCTTGTGAATAAACCTGTTGGATCGTTCCTCGGCCTGTTGTCTCTCCTTGCTCTGCTGTACACCCCGTCACAGTGATCTCCTCCAGTATTGTCCCCTGTACTCCTCACTAGTAAAAGTGATCTCCTCCAGTATTGTCCCCTGTGCTCCTCACTAGTAATAGTGATCTCCTCCAGTATTGTCCCGTGTGTTCCTCTCTAGTAATAGTGATCTCCTCCAGTATTGTCCCCTATGCTCCTCTTTAGTAATAGTGATCTAATGCAGTATTGTCCCCTGTGCTCCTCACTAGTAATAGTGATCTCCTCCAGTATTGTCCCTTGTGCTCCTCTCTAGTAATAGTAATCTCCTCCAGTATTGTCCCTTGTGCTCCTCAATAGTAATAGTGATATCCTCCAGTATTGTCCCCTGTACTCCTCACTAGTAATAGTGATCTGATCTAGTATTGTCCCTTGTGCTCCTCACTAGTAGAAGTGATATCCTCCAGTATTGTCCCCTGTGCTCCTCACTAGTAATAGTGATCTCCTCCAGTATTGTCCCCTGTACTCCTCACTAGTAATAGTGATCTCCTCCAGTATTGTCCCTTGTACTCCTCACTAGTAATAGTGATCTCCTCCAGTATTGTCCCCTATATTCCTCACTAGTAATAGTGATCTCCTCCAGTATTGTCCCTTGTGCTCCTCACTAGTAATAATGATCTTCTCCAGTATTGTCCACTGTACTCCTCACTAGCAATAGTGAACTCCTCCAGTATTGTCCCCTGTACTCCTCACTAGTAATAGCGATCTCCTCCAGTATTGTCCCCTGTGCTCCTCACTAGTAATAGTGAGCTCCTCCACTATTGTCCCCTGTGCTCCTCACTTGTATTAGTGAGCTCCTCCAGTATTGTCCCCTGTGCTCCTCACTAGTAATATTGATCTCCTCCAGTATTGTCACCTGTGCTCCTCACTAGTAATAGTGATCTCCTCCAGTATTGTCCCCTTTTTCTCCTCACTAGTAATAGTGATTTCCTCCAGTATTGTCCCCTGTGCTCCTCACTAGAACTAGCTATCTCCTCCAGTATTCTCACCTGTGCTCCTCACTAGTAATAGAGAGTTCCTACAGTATTGTCACCTGTGCTCCTCACTGGTAATAGTGATCTCCTCCAGTATTGTCCGCTGTGCTCCTCACTAGTAATAGTGATCTCCTCCAGTATTGTTCCCTGTGCTCCTTACTTGTAATAGTGATCTCCTCCAGTATTGTCCCCTGTGCTCCTCACTTGTAATAGTGATCTCCTCCAGTATTGTCCCCTGTGCTCCTCGCTAGTAATAGTGATCTCCTCCAGTATTGTCCCCTGTGCTCCTCTCTAGTAATAGTGATCTACTCCAGTATTTTCCCCTGTGCTCCTCACTAGTAATAGTGATCTCCTCCAGTATTGTCCCCTGTGCTCCTCTCTAGTAATAGTGATCTCCTCCAGTATTGTCCCCTGTGCTCCTCTCTAGTAATAGTGATCTCCTCCAGTATTGTCCCCTGTGCTCCTCTCTAGTAATAGTGATCTCCTCCAGTATTGTCCCCTGTACTCCTCACTAGTAAAAGTGATCTCCTCCAGTATTGTCCCCTGTGCTCCTCACTAGTAATAGTGATCTCCTCCAGTATTGTCCCGTGTGTTCCTCTCTAGTAATAGTGATCTCCTCCAGTATTGTCCCCTATGCTCCTCTTTAGTAATAGTGATCTAATGCAGTATTGTCCCCTGTGCTCCTCACTAGTAATAGTGATCTCCTCCAGTATTGTCCCTTGTGCTCCTCTCTAGTAATAGTAATCTCCTCCAGTATTGTCCCCTGTGCTCCTCACTAGTAATAGTGATCTCCTCCAGTATTGTTCCCTGTGCTCCTCTCTAGTAATAGTGATCTCCTCCAGTATTGTCCCCTGTGCTCCTCACTAGAGTATTGTCCCCTGTGCTCCTCACTAGTAATAGTGATCTCCTCCAGAATTGTCTCCTGTGCTCCTCTCTAGTAATAGTGATCTCCTCCAGTATTGTCCCCTGTGCTCCTCACTAGTAATAGTGATCTCCTTCAGTATTGTCCCCTGTGCTCCTCTCTAGTAATAGTGATCTAATCCAGTATTGTCCCCTGTGCACCTCTCTAGTAATAGTGATCTCCTCCAGTATTCTCCCCTGTGCTTCTCACTAGTAATAGTGATCTGATCCAGTATTGTCCCCTGTGCTCCTCTCTAGTAATAGTGATATCCTCCAGTATTGTCCCCTGTGCTCCTCTCTAGTAATAGTGATCTCCTCCAGTATTGTCCCCTGTGCTCCTCTCTAGTAATAGTGATCTGATCCAGTATTGTCCCCTGTGCTCCTCAATAGTAATAGTGATATCCTCCAGTATTCTCCCCTATACTCCTCACTAGTAATTGTGATCTCCTCCAGTATTGTCCCCTGTACTCCTCACTTGTAATAGTGAACTCCTCCAGTATTGTCCCCTGTACTCCTCACTAGTAATTGTGATCTCCTCCAGTATTGTCCCCTGTACTCCTCACTAGTAATAGTGATCTCCTCCAGTATTGTCCCCTGTGCTCCTCACTAGTAATAGTGATCTCCTCCAGTACTGTTCCCTGTGCTCCTCTCTAGTAATAGTGATCTCCTCCAATATTGTCCCCTGTGCTCCTCACTAGTAATAGTGATCTCCTCCAGTATTGTCCCCTGTGCTCCTCACTAGTAATAGTGATCTGATGCAGTATTGTCCCCTGTGCTCCTCACTAGTAATAGTGATCTCCTCCAGTACTGTCCCCTGTGCTCCTCTCTAGTAATAGTGATCTCCTCCAGTATTGTCCCCTGTGCTCCTCACTAGTAATAGTGATCTCCTCCAGTATTGTCCCCTGTGCTCCTCTCTAGTAATAGTGATCTCCTCCAGTATTGTCCCCTGTGCTCCTCACTAGTAATAGTGATCTCCTCCAGTATGGTCCCCTGTGCTCCTCTCTAGTAATAGTGATCTCCTCCAGTATTGTCCGCTGTGCTCCTCACTAGTAATAGTGATCGCCTCCAGAACTGTCCCCTGTGCTCCTCTCTAGTAATAGTGATCTCCTCCAGTATTGTCCCCTGTGCTTTTCACTAGTAATAGTGATCTCCTCCAGTATTGTCCCCTGTGCTCCTCTCTAGTAATAGTGATCTGATCCAGTATTGTCCCCTGTGCTCCTCTCTAGTAATAGTGATCTCCTCTAGTATTGTCCCCTGTGCTTCTCACTAGCAATAATGATCTGATCCAGTATTGTCCCCTGTGCTCCTCTCTAGTAATAGTGATCTCCTCTAGTATTGTCCCCTGTGCTTCTCACTAGCAATAATGATCTGATCCAGTATTGTCCCCTGTGCTCCTCTCTAGTAATAGTGATCTCCTCCAGTATTGTCCCCTGTGCTCCTCACTAGTAATAGTGATCTCCTCCAGTATTGTCCCCTGTGCTCCTCTCTAGTAATAGTGATCTCCTCCAGTATTGTCCCCTGTGCGCCTCACTAGTAATAGTGATCTCCTCCAGTATTGTCCGCTGTGCTCCTCACTAGTAATAGTGATCTCCTCCAGAACTGTCCCCTGTGCTCCTCTCTAGTAATAGTGATCTCCTCCAGTATTGTCCCCTGTGCTCCTTACTAGTAATAGTGATCTCCTCCAGTATTGTCCCCTGTGCTCCTCTCTAGTAATAGTGATCTGATCCAGTATTGTCCCCTGTGCCCCTCTCTAGTAATAGTGATCTCCTCTAGTATTGTCCCCTGTGCTTCTCACTAGCAATAATGATCTGATCCAGTATTGTCCCCTGTGCTCCTCTCTAGTAATAGTGATCTCCTCTAGTATTGTCCCCTGTGCTTCTCACTAGCAATAATGATCTGATCCAGTATTGTCCCCCTGTGCTCCTCTCTAGTAATAGTGATCTGATCCAGTGTTGTCCCCTGTGCTCCTCTCTAATAATAGTGATCTGATCCAGAATTGTCCACTGTACTCCTCACTAGTAATAAGGATATCCTCCAGTATTGTCCCTTGTGCTCCTCAATAGTAATAGTGATCTCCTCCAGTAATGACACCTGTGCTCCTCACTAATAATAGTGATATCCTCCAGTATTGTCTCCTGTGCTCCTCACTTGTAATAGTGATCTCCTCCAGTATTGTCCCCTGTGCTCCTCACTAGTAATAGTGATCTCCTCCAGTATTGTCACCTGTGCTCCTCACGACTAATAGTGATCTCCTCCAGTATTGTCCCCTGTGTTTCTCCCTAGTAATAGTGATCTCCTCTGGTATTGTCACCTGTGCTCCTCACTAGTAATAGTGATATCCTTCAATATTGTCCCTTGTGCTCCTCACTAGTAATAGTGATATCCTCCAGTATTGCTACCTGTACTCCTCACTAGTAATTGTGATCTCCTCCAGTATTGTCCCCTGTACTCCTCACTAGTAATAGTGATATCCTCCAATATTGTCCCTTGTGCTCCTCACTAGTAATAGTGATATCCTCCAGTATTGCTACCTGTACTCCTCACTAGTAATTGTGATCTCCTCCAGTATTGTCCCCTGTACTCCTCACTATTAATAGTGATCTCCTCCAGTATTGTCCCCTGTACTCCTCACTAGTAATAGTGATCTCCTCCAGTATTGTCCCCTGTGCTCCTCACTAGTAATAGTGATCTCCTCCAGTACTGTTCCCTGTGCTCCTCTCTAGTAATAGTGATCTCCTCCAGTATTGTCCCCTGTGCTCCTCACTAGTAATAGTGATCTCCTCCAGTATTGTCCCCTGTGCTCCTCACTAGTAATAGTGATCTGATGCAGTATTGTCCCCTGTGCTCCTCACTAGTAATAGTGATCTCCTCCAGTACTGTCCCCTGTGCTCCTCTCTAGTAATAGTGATCTCCTCCAGTATTGTCCCCTGTGCTCCTCACTAGTAATAGTGATCTCCTCCAGTATTGTCCCCTGTGCTCCTCTCTAGTAATAGTGATCTCCTCCAGTATTGTCCCCTGTGCTCCTCACTAGTAATAGTGATCTCCTCCAGTATGGTCCCCTGTGCTCCTCTCTAGTAATAGTGATCTCCTCCAGTATTGTCCGCTGTGCTCCTCACTAGTAATAGTGATCGCCTCCAGAACTGTCCCCTGTGCTCCTCTCTGGTAATAGTGATCTCCTCCAGTATTGTCCCCTGTGCTTTTCACTAGTAATAGTGATCTCCTCCAGTATTGTCCCCTGTGCTCCTCTCTAGTAATAGTGATCTGATCCAGTATTGTCCCCTGTGCTCCTCTCTAGTAATAGTGATCTCCTCTAGTATTGTCCCCTGTGCTTCTCACTAGCAATAATGATCTGATCCAGTATTGTCCCCTGTGCTCCTCTCTAGTAATAGTGATCTCCTCTAGTATTGTCCCCTGTGCTTCTCACTAGCAATAATGATCTGATCCAGTATTGTCCCCTGTGCTCCTCTCTAGTAATAGTGATCTCCTCCAGTATTGTCCCCTGTGCTCCTCACTAGTAATAGTGATCTCCTCCAGTATTGTCCCCTGTGCTCCTCTCTAGTAATAGTGATCTCCTCCAGTATTGTCCCCTGTGCGCCTCACTAGTAATAGTGATCTCCTCCAGTATTGTCCGCTGTGCTCCTCACTAGTAATAGTGATCTCCTCCAGAACTGTCCCCTGACTCCTCTCTAGTAATAGTGATCTCCTCCAGTATTGTCCCCTGTGCTCCTCACTAGTAATAGTGATCTCCTCCAGTATTGTCCCCTGTGCTCCTCTCTAGTAATAGTGATCTGATCCAGTATTGTCCCCTGTGCCCCTCTCTAGTAATAGTGATCTCCTCTAGTATTGTCCCCTGTGCTTCTCACTAGCAATAATGATCTGATCCAGTATTGTCCCCTGTGCTCCTCTCTAGTAATAGTGATCTCCTCTAGTATTGTCCCCTGTGCTTCTCACTAGCAATAATGATCTGATCCAGTATTGTCCCCCTGTGCTCCTCTCTAGTAATAGTGATCTGATCCAGTGTTGTCCCCTGTGCTCCTCTCTAATAATAGTGATCTGATCCAGAATTGTCCACTGTACTCCTCACTAGTAATAAGGATATCCTCCAGTATTGTCCCTTGTGCTCCTCAATAGTAATAGTGATCTCCTCCAGTAATGACACCTGTGCTCCTCACTAATAATAGTGATATCCTCCAGTATTGTCTCCTGTGCTCCTCACTTGTAATAGTGATCTCCTCCAGTATTGTCCCCAGGGCTGTATTTTGCCTTCGTGCTGCCCTAGGCACTTTAAGTGGTCGCGCCCCTTAGTGACAACGTAAAACTGAGTTTTCGCACACGACATCTGTTTAAGGCAGATCTACTCTGTAGCACACTTTAAAAAGTATCAATAAGAAACGAACCCCCCCCCCAATGGGAATCACCACAGGCACATCAAAACATAGCATGAGTATAAAATATTCCCACCACACCGTCCCCACTTATATACTGTGACTGTGACACTGCCCCTAATAAACACCACACTGCCCTCCCTTATAAACTACTGTATATCCACCACACCTTCCTCGATTATGAAATATGATCTGTACATTGTGAGGAGGGAGCAGCATGATGTGAGGACAATGTCCCATGCATGCTGCCCCCTCCTCACAATGTCCCATGCATGCTGCCCCCTCCTCACAATGTCCCATGCATGCTGCCCCCTCCTCACAATGTCCCATGCATGCTGCCCCCTCCTCACAATGTCCCATGCATGCTGCCCCCTCCTCACAATGTCCCATGCATGCTGCCCCCTCCTCACAATGTCCCATGCATGCTGCCCCCTCCTCACAATGTCCCATGCATGCTGCCCCCTCCTCACAATGTCCCATGCATGCTGCCCCCTCCTCACAATGTCCCATGCATGCTGCCCCCTCGTCACAATGTCCCATGCATGCTGCCCCCTCCTCACAATATCCCATGCATGCTGCCCCCTCCTCACAATGTCCCATGCATGCTGCCCCCTCCTCACAATATCCCATGCATGCTGCCCCCTCCTCACAATGTCCCATGCATGCTGCCCCCTCCTCACAATGTCCCATGCATGCTGCCCCCTCCTCACAATGTCCCATGCATGCTGCCCCCTCCTCACAATATCCCATGCATGCTGCCCCCTCCTCACAATGTCCCATGCATGCTGCCCCCTCCTCACAATGTCCCATGCATGCTGCTCCCTCGTCACAATGTCCCATGCATGCTGCTCCCTCCTCACAATGTCCCATGCAAGCTGCCCCCGCCTCACAATGTCCCATGCATGCTGCCCCCTCCTCACAATGTCCCATGAATGCTGCCCCCTCCTCACAATGTCCCTTGCATGCTGCCCCCTCCTCACAATGTCCCATGCATGCTGCCCCCTCCTCACAATGTCACATGCATGCTGCTCCCTCCTCACAATGTCCCTTGCATGCTGCCCCCTCCTCACAATGTCCCTTGCATGCTGCCCCCTCCTCACAATGTCCCATGCATGCTGCCCCCTCCTCACAATGTCCCATGCATGCTGCCCCCTCCTCACAATGTCCCATGCATGCTGCCCCCTCCTCACAATGTCCCATGCATGCTGCTCTCTCCTCACAATGTCCCATGCATGCTGCCCCCTCTTCACAATGTCCCATGCATGCTGCTCCCTCCTCACAATGTCCCATGCATGCTGCCCCTCCTCACAATGTCCCATGCATGCTGCTCCCTCCTCACAATGTCTCATGCATGCTGCCCCCTCCTCACAATGTCTCATGTATGCTGCTCCCTCCTCACAATGTCCCATGAATGCTGCTCCCTCCTCACAATGTCTCATGCATGCTGCCCCCTCCTCACAATGTCTCATGTATGCTGCTCCCGCCTCACAATGTCCCATGCATGCTGCTCCCTCCTCACAATGTCCCATGCATGCTGCTCCCTCCGCACAATGTCTCATGCTTGATGCTCCCTCCTCACAATGTCCCATGCATGCTGCTCCTTCCTCACAATGTCCCATGCATGCTGCTCCCTCCTCACAATGTCTCATGCATGCTGCCCCCTCCTCAGTGTCCCATGCATGCTGCCCCCTTCTCACAATGTCCCATGCATGCTGCCCCCTCCTCACAATGTCTCATGCATGCTGCCCCCTCCTCAGTGTCCCATGCATGCTGCCCCCTTCTCACAATGTCCCATGCATGCTGTCCCTCTCCATGAGCTCCTAATGCTGCCTTCCTCTTTTCCATAATGAGACCTTCATGTTGCCCCACTCATGCTAAGACCACCACACTAACGCTTATGCTGAGACCCCCCACACATACACTACCCCACTCTTGATATTGACTCCCCTACATTGCTCCACTCCATACTGATCCCACACATGCTGCCCCTTCTTCACAATGAGCTCCCAATGCTGCCCCCTCTTATTCTGAGTCCTTACACTCCCCCCACCCAATCGATTTTGTCATTGCACTATCCCTCATCCCTTGTCCTCTGTCTCTAGCATTAGCCCCTCTCTCCCACTCCCCCAGCATCAGCCTCTCTCCCCCAGCATCAGCCTCTATCTTCCCTCAGCATCAGCCTCTCTTCCCCAGTCTCAGCCTTTGCCTCCCCCCAGCCTCAGCCTGCCCCAGTCTCCGCCTCAGCCTCCCTCCAGCCTCCCTCCAGTCTCAGCCTCAGCCTCCCTCAAGTCTCAGCCTCAGCCTCCCTCCAGTCTCAGCCTCAGCCTCCCTCCAGCCTCCCCCCAGTCTCTGCCTCTGCCTCCCTCCAGCCTCCCCCCAGTCTCTGCCTCTGCCTCCCTCCAGCCTCCCCCCAGTCTCAGCCTCAGCCTCCCTCCAGTCTCAGCCTCAGCCTCCCTCCAGCCTCCCCCCAGTCTCAGCCTCAGTCTCCCTCCAGCCTCCCCCCAGCCTCTGCCTCCCTCCAGTCTCAGCCTCTGCCTCCCTCAAGTCTCAGCCTCAGCCTCCCTCCAGTCTCAGCCTCAGCCTTCCTCCAGCCTCCCCCCAGTCTCTGCCTCTGCCTCCCTCCAGCCTCCCCCCAGTCTCTGCCTCTGCCTCCCTCCAGCCTCCCCCCAGTCTCAGCCTCAGCCTCCCTCCAGTCTCAGCCTCAGCCTCCCTCCAGCCTCCCCCCAGTCTCAGCCTCAGTCTCCCTCCAGCCTCCCCCCAGTCTCAGCCTCCCTCCAGTCTCAGCCTCTGCCTCCCTCCAGCCTCCCCCAGTCTCTGCCTCTACCTCCCTCCAGCCTCCCCCCAGTCTCTGACTCTGCCTCCCTCCAGCCTCCCCCCAGTCTCTGCCTCTGCCTCCCTCCAGCCTCCCCCCCAGTCTCTGCCTCTGCCTCCCTCCAGCCTCCCCCCAGTCTCTGCCTCTGCCTCCCTCCAGCCTCCCCCCAGTCTCAGCCTCTGCCTCTCTCCAGCCTCCCCCCAGTCTCAGCCTCTGCCTCCCTCCAGCCTCCCCCCAGTCTCTGCCTCTGCCTCCCTCCAGCCTCCCCCCAGTCTCTGCCTCTGCCTCCCTCCAGCCTCCCCCAGTCTCAGCCTCTGCCTCCCTCCAGCCTCCCCACAGTCTCAGCCTCTGCCTCCCTCCAGTCTCAGCCTCTGCCTCCCTCCAACCTCCCCCCAGTCTCAGCCTCTGCCTCCCTCCAGCCTCCCCCCAGTCTCTGCCTCTGCCTCCCTCCAGCCTCCCCCCAGTCTCTGCCTCTGCCTCCCTCCAGCCTCCCCCCAGTCTCTGCCTCTGCCTCCCTCCAGCCTCCCCCCAGTCTCTGCCTCTGCCTCCCTCCAGCCTCCTCCCAGTCTCAGCCTCTGCCTCTCTCCAGCCTCCCCCAGTCTCAGCCTCTGCCTCCCTCCAGCCTCTTCCCAGTCTCTGCCTCTGCCTCCCTCCAGCCTCCCCCCAGTCTCTGCCTCTGCCTCCCTCCAGCCTCCCCCAGTCTCAGCCTCTGCCTCCCTCCAGCCTCCCCACAGTCTCAGCCTCTGCCTCCCTCCAGTCTCAGCCTCTGCCTCCCTCCAACCTCCCCCCAGTCTCAGCCTCTGCCTCTCTCCAGTCTCAGCCTCCCTCCAGCCTCCCCCCAGTCTCAGCCTCTGCCTCTCTCCAGTCTCAGCCTCTGCCTCCCTCCAGCCTCCCCACAGTCTCAGCCTCTGCCTCCCTCCAGTCTCAGCCTCTGCCTCCCTCCAACCTCCCCCCAGTCTCAGCCTCTGCCTCTCTCCAGTCTCAGCCTCTGCCTCCCTCCAGCCTCCCCCCAGTCTCAGCCTCTGCCTCCCTCCAGTCTCAGCCTCTGCCTCCCTCCAGTCTCTGCCTCTGCCTCCCTCCAGCCTCCCCCCAGTCTCAGCCTCTGCCTCCCACCAGCCTCCCCCCAGTCTCTGCCTCTGCCTCCCTCCAGCCTCCCCCCAGTCTCTGCCTCTGCCTCCCTCCAGCCTCCCCCCAGTCTCTGCCTCTGCCTCCCTCCAGCCTCCCCCCAGTCTCAGCCTCTGCCTCCCTCCAGCCTCCCCCCAGTCTCAGCCTCTGCCTCTCTCCAGCCTCCCCCCAGTC
Organism: Anomaloglossus baeobatrachus; assembly: GCF_048569485.1. Taxonomy (NCBI): domain Eukaryota; kingdom Metazoa; phylum Chordata; class Amphibia; order Anura; family Aromobatidae; genus Anomaloglossus; species Anomaloglossus baeobatrachus. Next base: position 800,972,159 of record NC_134354.1, read on the forward strand.
TCAGCCTCTGCCTCCCTCCAGCCTCCCCCCAGTCTCTGCCTCTGCCTCCCTCCAGCCTCCCCCCAGTCTCTGCCTCTGCCTCCCTCCAGCCTCCCCCAGTCTCAGCCTCTGCCTCCCTCCAGCCTCCCCACAGTCTCAGCCTCTGCCTCCCTCAGTCTCAGCCTCTGCCTCCCTCCAACCTCCCCCCAGTCTCAGCCTCCCTCCAGCCTCCCCCAGTCTCTGCCTCTGCCTCCCTCCAGCCTCCCCCCAGTCTCTGCCTCTGCCTCCCTCCAGCCTCCCCACAGTCTCAGCCTCTGCCTCCCTCCAGTCTCAGCCTCTGCCTCCCTCCAACCTCCCCCCAGTCTCAGCCTCTGCCTCTCTCCAGTCTCAGCCTCTGCCTCCCTCCAGCCTCCCCCCAGTCTCAGCCTCTGCCTCCCTCCAGTCTCAGCCTCTGCCTCCCTGCAGTCTCTGCCTCTGCCTCCCTCCAGCCTCCCCCCAGCCTCTGCCTCCCTCCAGCCTCCCCCCCAGTCTCAGCCTCTGCCTCCCTCCAGCCTCTTCCCAGTCTCTGCCTCTGCCTCCCTCCAGCCTCCCCCCAGTCTCTGCCTCTGCCTCCCTCCAGCCTCCCCACAGTCTCTCCCTCTGCCTCCCTCCAGTCTCCCCCCAGTCTCAGCCTCTGCCTCCCTCCAGCCTCCCCCAGTCTCAGCCTCTGCCTCCCTCCAGCCTCCCCACAGTCTCAGCCTCTGCCTCCCTCCAGTCTCAGCCTCTGCCTCCCTCCAGCCTCCCCCCAGTCTCAGCCTCTGCCTCTCTCCAGTCTCAGCCTCTGCCTCCCTCCAGCCTCCCCCCAGTCTCAGCCACTGCCTCCCTCCAGTCTCAGCCTCTGCCTACCTCCAGCCTCCCCCCAGTCTCAGCCTCTGCCTTCCTCCAGCCTCCCCCCAGTCTCAGCCTCTGCCTCCCTCCAGCCTCCCCCCAGTCTCAGCCTCTGCCTCCCTCCAGTATCTGCCTTTGCCGCCTCCCCCCCCCGCATGCGCAGATCTCTGGTCTGCATTAGAGACACTCCCACGCTCCTTATGAATCCACTTACCTGCTCCAGTGCCCGCCGCCATCTTCCTGGCTCACGTGAGTATCCTCTTCTGACACCGGCTTCCATCACGGCGTCCTCCACGGCGTCCTGCTGTGAGCTCTGCATGTGACGTCCACACAGCAGTGGACGCAGCACAGAGGAAGGAGCTGATTGGCGCGCGCCTGTGACCCCGGAAGTGCAGGCGCCGGCAGTTCCGGGGTCAATCAGCTCCCTGTGCTCGGCGGCCACAAAAAAAAAATGTAAAAAAAAAAAAATTTTTTTTTTTTTCTTTTTTTTTTTTGCTGCCAGAAGGTGCCGCCCCTCACAATCTGCCGCCCTAGGCACCGGACCACGGGTGCCTAATGGTAAATACGGCCCTGATTGTCCCCTGTGCTCCTCACTAGTAATAGTGATCTCCTCCAGTATTGTCACCTGTGCTCCTCACGACTAATAGTGATCTCCTCCAGTATTGTCCCCTGTGTTTCTCCCTAGTAATAGTGATCTCCTCTGGTATTGTCACCTGTGCTCCTCACTAGTAATAGTGATATCCTTCAATATTGTCCCTTGTGCTCCTCACTAGTAATAGTGATATCCTCCAGTATTGCTACCTGTACTCCTCACTAGTAATTGTGATCTCCTCCAGTATTGTCCCCTGTACTCCTCACTAGTAATAGTGATATCCTCCAATATTGTCCCTTGTGCTCCTCACTAGTAATAGTGATATCCTCCAGTATTGCTACCTGTACTCCTCACTAGTAATTGTGATCTCCTCCAGTATTGTCCCCTGTACTCCTCACTATTAATAGTGATCTCCTCCAGTATTGTCCCCTGTACTCCTCACTAGTAATAGTGATCTCCTCCAGTATTGTCCCTTGTGCTCCTCACTAGTAATAGTGATCTCCTCCAGTATTGTTTCCTGCACTCCTCACTAGTAATAGTGATCTCCTCCAGTATCCAGTATTGTCACCTGTGCTCCTCACTAGTAATAGTGATCTCCTCCATTATTGTCCCCTGTACTCCTGACTAATAATTGTGATTTACTCCGGTATTGTCCCCTGTGCTCCTCACTAGTAATAGTGATCTCCTCCGGTATTGTCACCTGTGCTCCTCACTAGTAATAGTGATCTCCTCCAGTATTGTCCCCTGTACTCCTCACTAGTAATAGTGATCTCCTCCAGTATTGTCCCTTGTGCTCCTCACTAGTAATAGTGATCTTCTCCAGTATTGTCCCCTGTGCTCCTCTCTAGTAATAGTGATATCCTCCAGTATTGTCCATTGTGCTCACTAGTAATAGTGATATCCTCCAGTATTGTCCCCTGTACTCCTCACTAGTAATTGTGATCTCCTCCAGTATTGTCCCTTGTACTCCTCACTAGTAATAGTGATCTCCTTCAGTATTGTCCCCTATATTCCTCACTAGTAATAGTGATCTCCTCCAGTATTGTCCCTTGTGCTCCTCACTAGTAATAGTGATCTTCTCCAGTATTGTGCACTGTACTCCTCACTAGCAATAGTGAACTCCTCCAGTATTGTCCCCTGTACTCCTCACTAGTAATAGCGATCTCCTCCAGTATTGTCCCCTGGGCTCCTCACTAGTAATAGTGAGCTCCTCCAGTATTGTCCCCTGTGCTCCTCACTTGTAATAGTGAGCTCCTCCAATATTGTCTCCTGTGCTCCTCACTAGTAATTTTGATCTCCTCCAGTATTGTCACCTGTGCTCCTCACTAGTAATAGTGATCTCCTCCAGTATTGTCCCCTTTTTCCTCCTCACTAGTAATAGTGATCTCCTCCAGTATTGTCCCCTGTGCTCCTCACTAGTAATAGTGATATCCTCCAGTATTCTCACCTGTGCTCCTCACTAGTAATAGTGATCTCCTACAGTATTGTCACCTGTGCTCCTCACTAGTAACAGTGATCTCCTTCAGTATTGTCCGCTGTGCCTCTCACTAGTAATAGTGATCTCCTCCAGTATTGTCCCTTGTGCTCCTCACTAGTAGTAGTGATCTCCTCCAGTATTGTTTCCTGCACTCCTCACAAGTAATAGTGATCTCCTCCAGTATCCAGTATTGTCACCTGTGCTCCTCACTAGTAATAGTGATCTCCTCCAGTATTGTCCCCTGTACTCCTCACTAATAATTGTGATTTACTCCGGTATTGTCCCCTGTGCTCCTCACTAGTAATAGTGATCTCCTCCGGTATTGTCCCCTTTACTCCTCACTAGTAATAGTGATCTCCTCCAGTATTGTCCCTTGTGCTCCTCACTAGTAATAGTGATCTTCTCCAGTATTGTCCCCTGTGCTCCTCTCTAGTAATAGTGATATCCTCCAGTATTGTCCATTGTGCTCCTCACTAGTAATAGTGATATCCTCCAGTATTGTCCCCTGTACTCCTCACTAGTAATTGTGATCTCCTCCAGTATTGTCCCTTGTACTCCTCACTAGTAATAGTGATCTCCTCCAGTATTGTCCCCTATATTCCTCACTAGTAATAGTGATCTCCTCCAGTATTGTCCCTTGTGCTCCTCACTAGTAATAGTGATCTTCTCCAGTTTTGTCCACTGTACTCCTCACTAGCAATAGTGAACTCCTCCAGTATTGTCCCCTGTACTCCTCACTAGTAATAGCGATCTCCTCCAGTATTGTCCCCTGTGCTCCTCACTAGTAATAGTGAGCTCCTCCAGTATTGTCCCCTGTGCTCCTCACTTGTAATAGTGAGCTCCTCCATTATTGTCCCCTGTGCTCCTCACTAGTAATTTTGATCTCCTCCAGTATTGTCACCTGTGCTCCTCACTAATAATAGTGATCTCCTCCAGTATTGTCCCCTTTTTCTCCTCACTAGTAATAGTGATCTCCTCCAGTATTGTCCCCTGTGCTCCTCACTAGTAATAGTGATCTCCTCCAGTATTCTCACCTGTGCTCCTCACTAGTAATAGTGATCTCCTACTGTATTGTCACCTGTGCCTCTCACTAGTAATAGTGATCTCCTCCAGTATTGTCCGCTGTGCTCCTCACTAGTAATAGTGATCTCCTCCAGTATTGTTCCCTGTGCTCCTTACTTGTAATAGTGATCTCCTCCAGTATTGTCCCCTGTGCTCCTCACTTGTAATAGTGATCTCCTCCAGTATTGTCCCCTGTGCTCCTCACTAGTAATAGTGATCTTCTCCAGTATTGTCACCTGTGCTCCTCACTAGTAATAGTGATCTCCTCCAGTATTGTCGCCGGTACTCCTCACTAGTAATAGTGATATCCTCCAGTATTGTCCCTTGTGCTCCTCACTAGTAATAGTAATCTCCTCCAGAATTGCCCCCTGTGCTCCTGACTAGTAATAGTGATCTCCTCCAGTATTGTCACCTGTGCTCCTTACTAGTAATAGTGATCTCCTCCAGTATTGACACCTGTGCTCCTCACTAATAATAGTGATATCCTCCAGCATTGTCTCCTGTGCTCCCCACTTGTAATAGTGATCTCCTCCAGTATTGTCCCCTGTGCTCCTCACTAGTAATAGTGATCTCCTCCAGTATTGTCACCTGTGCTCCTCACGACTAATAGTGATCTCTTCCGGTATTGTCCCCTGTGCTTCTCCCTAGTAATAGTGATCTCCTCTGGTATTGTCCCCTGTGCTCCTCACTTGTAATAGTGATCTCCTCCAGTATTGTCCCCTGTGCTCCTCACTAGTAATAGTGATATCCTCCAATATTGTCCCTTGTGCTCCTCACTAGTAATAGTGATATCCTCCAGTATTGCTACCTATACTCCTCACTAGTAATTGTGATCTCCTCCAGTATTGTCCCCTGTACTCCTCACTAGTAATAGTGATCTCCTCCAGTATTGTCCCCTGTACTCCTCACTAGTAATAGTGATCTCCTCCAGTATTGTCCCTTGTGCTCCTCACTAGTAATAGTAATCTCCTCCTGTATTGTTTCCTGCACTCCTCACTAGTAATAGTGATCTCCTCCAGTATTGTCACCTGTGCTCCTCACTAGTAATAGTGATCTCCTCCAGTATTGTCCCCTGTACTCCTCACTAATAATTGTGATTTACTCCGGTATTGTCCCCTGTGCTGCTCACTAGTAATAGTGATCTCCTCCGGTATTGTCCCCTGTGCTCCTCACTAGTAATAGTGATCTCCTCCAGTATTGTCCCCTGTGCTCCTCTCTAGTAATAGTGATCTCCTCCAGTATTGTCCCCTGTGCTCCTCACTAGTAATAGTGATCTCCTCCAGTATGGTCCCCTGTGCTCCTCTCTAGTAATAGTGATCTCCTCCAGTATTGTCCGCTGTGCTCCTCACTAGTAATAGTGATCGCCTCCAGAACTGTCCCCTGTGCTCCTCTCTAGTAATAGTGATCTCCTCCAGTATTGTCCCCTGTGCTTTTCACTAGTAATAGTGATCTCCTCCAGTATTGTCCCCTGTGCTCCTCTCTAGTAATAGTGATCTGATCCAGTATTGTCCCCTGTGCTCCTCTCTAGTAATAGTGATCTCCTCTAGTATTGTCCCCTGTGCTTCTCACTAGCAATAATGATCTGATCCAGTATTGTCCCCTGTGCTCCTCTCTAGTAATAGTGATCTCCTCTAGTATTGTCCCCTGTGCTTCTCACTAGCAATAATGATCTGATCCAGTATTGTCCCCTGTGCTCCTCTCTAGTAATAGTGATCTCCTCCAGTATTGTCCCCTGTGCTCCTCTCTAGTAATAGTGATCTCCTCCAGTATTGTCCCCTGTGCGCCTCACTAGTAATAGTGATCTCGTCCAGTATTGTCCGCTGTGCTCCTCACTAGTAATAGTGATCTCCTCCAGAACTGTCCCCTGTGCTCCTCTCTAGTAATAGTGATCTCCTCCAGTATTGTCATCTGTGCTCCTCACTAGTAATAGTGATCTCCTCCAGTATTGTCCCCTGTGCTCCTCTCTAGTAATAGTGATCTGATCCAGTATTGTCCCCTGTGCCCCTCTCTAGTAATAGTGATCTCCTCTAGTATTGTCCCCTGTGCTTCTCACTAGCAATAATGATCTGATCCAGTATTGTCCCCTGTGCTCCTCTCTAGTAATAGTGATCTCCTCTAGTATTGTCCCCTGTGCTTCTCACTAGCAATAATGATCTGATCCAGTATTGTCCCCCTGTGCTCCTCTCTAGTAATAGTGATCTGATCCAGTGTTGTCCCCTGTGCTCCTCTCTAATAATAGTGATCTGATCCAGAATTGTCCACTGTACTCCTCACTAGTAATAAGGATATCCTCCAGTATTGTCCCTTGTGCTCCTCAATAGTAATAGTGATCTCCTCCAGTAATGACACCTGTGCTCCTCACTAATAATAGTGATATCCTCCAGTATTGTCTCCTGTGCTCCTCACTTGTAATAGTGATCTCCTCCAGTATTGTCCCCTGTGCTCCTCACTAGTAATAGTGATCTCCTCCAGTATTGTCACCTGTGCTCCTCACGACTAATAGTGATCTCCTCCAGTATTATCCCCTGTGTTTCTCCCTAGTAATAGTGATCTCCTCTGGTATTGTCACCTGTGCTCCTCACTAGTAATAGTGATATCCTTCAATATTGTCCCTTGTGCTCCTCACTAGTAATAGTGATATCCTCCAGTATTGCTACCTGTACTCCTCACTAGTAATTGTGATCTCCTCCAGTATTGTCCCCTGTACTCCTCACTAGTAATAGTGATATCCTCCAATATTGTCCCTTGTGCTCCTCACTAGTAATAGTGATATCCTCCAGTATTGCTACCTGTACTCCTTACTAGTAATTGTGATCTCCTCCAGTATTGTCCCCTGTACTCCTCACTATTAATAGTGATCTCCTCCAGTATTGTCCCCTGTACTCCTCACTAGTAATAGTGATCTCCTCCAGTATTGTCCCTTGTGCTCCTCACTAGTAATAGTGATCTCCTCCAGTATTGTTTCCTGCACTCCTCACTAGTAATAGTGATCTCCTCCAGTATCCAGTATTGTCACCTGTGCTCCTCACTAGTAATAGTGATCTCCTCCATTATTGTCCCCTGTACTCCTGACTAATAATTGTGATTTACTCCGGTATTGTCCCCTGTGCTCCTCACTAGTAATAGTGATCTCCTCCGGTATTGTCACCTGTGCTCCTCACTAGTAATAGTGATCTCCTCCAGTATTGTCCCCTGTACTCCTCACTAGTAATAGTGATCTCCTTCAGTATTGTCCCTTGTGCTCCTCACTAGTAATAGTGATCTTCTCCAGTATTGTCCCCTGTGCTCCTCTCTAGTAATAGTGATATCCTCCAGTATTGTCCATTGTGCTCACTAGTAATAGTGATATCCTCCAGTATTGTCCCCTGTACTCCTCACTAGTAATTGTGATCTCCTCCAGTATTGTCCCTTGTACTCCTCACTAGTAATAGTGATCTCCTTCAGTATTGTCCCCTATATTCCTCACTAGTAATAGTGATCTCCTCCAGTATTGTCCCTTGTGCTCCTCACTAGTAATAGTGATCTTCTCCAGTATTGTGCACTGTACTCCTCACTAGCAATAGTGAACTCCTCCAGTATTGTCCCCTGTACTCCTCACTAGTAATAGCGATCTCCTCCAGTATTGTCCCCTGGGCTCCTCACTAGTAATAGTGAGCTCCTCCAGTATTGTCCCCTGTGCTCCTCACTTGTAATAGTGAGCTCCTCCAATATTGTCTCCTGTGCTCCTCACTAGTAATTTTGATCTCCTCCAGTATTGTCACCTGTGCTCCTCACTAGTAATAGTGATCTCCTCCAGTATTGTCCCCTTTTTCTCCTCACTAGTAATAGTGATATCCTCCAGTATTCTCACCTGTGCTCCTCACTAGTAATAGTGATCTCCTACAGTATTGTCACCTGTGCTCCTCACTAGTAATAGTGATATCCTTCAGTATTGTCTGCTGTGCCTCTCACTAGTAATAGTGATCTCCTCCAGTATTGTCCCTTGTGCTCCTCACTAGTAGTAGTGATCTCCTCCAGTATTGTTTCCTGCACTCCTCACAAGTAATAGTGATCTCCTCCAGTATCCAGTATTGTCACCTGTGCTCCTCACTAGTAATAGTGATCTCCTCCAGTATTGTCCCCTGTACTCCTCACTAATAATTGTGATTTACTCCGGTATTGTCCCCTGTGCTCCTCACTAGTAATAGTGATCTCCTCCGGTATTGTCCCCTTTACTCCTCACTAGTAATAGTGATCTCCTCCAGTATTGTCCCTTGTGCTCCTCACTAGTAATAGTGATCTTCTCCAGTATTGTCCCCTGTGCTCCTCTCTAGTAATAGTGATATCCTCCAGTATTGTCCATTGTGCTCCTCACTAGTAATAGTGATATCCTCCAGTATTGTCCCCTGTACTCCTCACTAGTAATTGTGATCTCCTCCAGTATTGTCCCTTGTACTCCTCACTAGTAATAGTGATCTCCTCCAGTATTGTCCCCTATATTCCTCACTAGTAATAGTGATCTCCTCCAGTATTGTCCCTTGTGCTCCTCACTAGTAATAGTGATCTTCTCCAGTTGTGTCCACTGTACTCCTCACTAGCAATAGTGAACTCCTCCAGTATTGTCCCCTGTACTCCTCACTAGTAATAGCGATCTCCTCCAGTATTGTCCCCTGTGCTCCTCACTAGTAATAGTGAGCTCCTCCAGTATTGTCCCCTGTGCTCCTCACTTGTAATAGTGAGCTCCTCCATTATTGTCCCCTGTGCTCCTCACTAGTAATTTTGATCTCCTCCAGTATTGTCACCTGTGCTCCTCACTAATAATAGTGATCTCCTCCAGTATTGTCCCCTTTTTCTCCTCACTAGTAATAGTGATCTCCTCCAGTATTGTCCCCTGTGCTCCTCACTAGTAATAGTGATCTCCTCCAGTATTCTCACCTGTGCTCCTCACTAGTAATAGTGATCTCCTACTGTATTGTCACCTGTGCCTCTCACTAGTAATAGTGATCTTCTCCAGTATTGTCCGCTGTGCTCCTCACTAGTAATAGTGATCTCCTCCAGTATTGTTCCCTGTGCTCCTTACTTGTAATAGTGATCTCCTCCAGTATTGTCCCCTGTGCTCCTCACTTGTAATAGTGATCTCCTCCAGTATTGTCCCCTGTGCTCCTCACTAGTAATAGTGATCTTCTCCAGTATTGTCACCTGTGCTCCTCACTAGTAATAGTGATCTCCTCCAGTATTGTCGCCGGTACTCCTCACTAGTAATAGTGATATCCTCCAGTATTGTCCCTTGTGCTCCTCACTAGTAATAGTAATCTCCTCCAGTATTGCCCCCTGTGCTCCTGACTAGTAATAGTGATCTCCTCCAGTATTGTCACCTGTGCTCCTTACTAGTAATAGTGATCTCCTCCAGTATTGACACCTGTGCTCCTCACTAATAATAGTGATATCCTCCAGCATTGTCTCCTGTGCTCCCCACTTGTAATAGTGATCTCCTCCAGTATTGTCCCCTGTGCTCCTCACTAGTAATAGTGATCTCCTCCAGTATTGTCACCTGTGCTCCTCACGACTAATAGTGATCTCTTCCGGTATTGTCCCCTGTGCTTCTCCCTAGTAATAGTGATCTCCTCTGGTATTGTCCCCTGTGCTCCTCACTTGTAATAGTGATCTCCTCCAGTATTGTCCCCTGTGCTCCTCACTAGTAATAGTAATCTCCTCCAGTATTGCCCCCTGTGCTCCTGACTAGTAATAGTGATCTCCTCCAGTATTGCTACCTATACTCCTCACTAGTAATTGTGATCTCCTCCAGTATTGTCCCCTGTACTCCTCACTAGTAATAGTGATCTCCTCCAGTATTGTCCCCTGTACTCCTCACTAGTAATAGTGATCTCCTCCAGTATTGTCCCTTGTGCTCCTCACTAGTAATAGTAATCTCCTCCTGTATTGTTTCCTGCACTCCTCACTAGTAATAGTGATCTCCTCCAGTATTGTCACCTGTGCTCCTCACTAGTAATAGTGATCTCCTCCAGTATTGTCCCCTGTACTCCTCACTAATAATTGTGATTTACTCCGGTATTGTCCCCTGTGCTGCTCACTAGTAATAGTGATCTCCTCCGGTATTGTCACCTGTGCTCCTCACTAGTAATAGTGATCTCCTCCAGTATTATCCCCTGTACTCCTCTCTAGTAATAGTGATATCCTCCAGTATTGTCCATTGTGCTCCTCACTAGTAATAGTGATCTCCTCCAGTATTGTCTCCTGTGCTCCTCACTAGTAATAGTGATCTCCTCCAGTATTGTCACCTGTACTCCTCACTAGTAATAGTGATGTCCTTCAGTATTATGCCCTGTACTGCTCTCTAGTAATAATGATCTCCTCCAGTATTATCCCCTGTACTCCTCACTAGTAATAGTGATCTCCTCAAGTATTGTCCCCTGTGCTCCTTACTAGTAATAGTGATCTCCTCCGATATTGTCCCCTGTGCTTCTCACTAGTAATAGTCATCTCCTCCAGAATTATCTCCTGTACTCCTCACTAGTAATAGTGATCTCCTCCAGTATTGTCCCCTGTGCTTTTCACTAGTAATAGTAATCTCCTCCAGTATTGTCCCCTGTGCTCCTCACTAGTAATAGTGATCTCCTCCAGTATTGTCCCCTGTACTCCTCACTAGTAATAGTAATTTCCTCCAGTATTGTCCCCTGTACTCCTCACTAGTAATAGTGATCTCCTCCAGTATTGTCCCCTGTACTCCTTACCAGTAATAGTGATCCCCTCCAGTATTGTCCCCTGTACTCCTCACTAGTAATAGTGATCCCCTCCAGTATTGTCACCTGTGCTTTTCATTAGTAATAGTAATCTCCTCCAGTATTGTCCCCTGTGTTCCTCACTAGTAATAGTAATCTCCTCCAGTATTGTCCCCTGTGTTCCTCACTAGTAATAGTGATTTCCTCCAGTATTGTCCCCTGTACTCCTCACTAGTAATAGTGATCTCCTTTAGTATTGTCCCCTGTACTCCTCACTAGTAATAGTGATCCCCTCCAGTATTGTCACCTGTGCTCCTCACTAGTAATAGTGATCTCCTCCAGTATTGTCACCTGTACTCCTCACTAGTAATAGAGATCTCCTCTAGTATTATCCCCTGTACTCCTCACTAGTAATAGTGATCTCCTCCAGTATTGTCCCCTGTGCTCCTCACTAGTAATAGTGATATCCTCCAGTATTGCCCCCTGTACTCCTCACTAGTTATAGTGATCTGATCCAGTATTGTCCCCTGTACCCCTCACTAGTAATAGTGATCTCCTGCAGTATTGTCCCCTGTGCTCCTCACTAGTAACAGTGATCCCCTCCAGTATTGTCCCCTGTACTCCTCACTAGTAATAGTGATCCCCTCCAGTATTGTCACCTGTGCTCCTCACTAGTAATAGTGATCTCCTCCAGTATTGTCACCTGTACTCCTCACTAGTAATAGAGATCTCCTCTAGTATTATCCCCTGTACTCCTCACTAGTAATAGTGATCTCCTCCAGTATTGTCCCCTGTGCTCCTCACTAGTAATAGTGATATCCTCCAGTATTGCCCCCTGTACTCCTCACTAGTTATAGTGATCTGATCCAGTATTGTCCCCTGTACCCCTCACTAGTAATAGTGATCTCCTCCAGTATTGTCTCCTGTGCTCCTCACTAGTAATAGTGATCTCCTCCAGTATTGTCACCTGTACTCCTCACTAGTAATAGTGATGTCCTTCAGTATTATGCCCTGTACTGCTCTCTAGTCATAATGATCTCCTCCAGTATTATCCCCTGTACTCCTCACTAGTAATAGTGATCTCCTCAAGTATTGTCCCCTGTGCTCCTTACTAGTAATAGTGATCTCCTCCGATATTGTCCCCTGTGCTTCTCACTAGTAATAGTCATCTCCTCCAGAATTATCTCCTGTACTCCTCACTAGTAATAGTGATCTCCTCCAGTATTGTCCCCTGTGCTTTTCACTAGTAATAGTAATCTCCTCCAGTATTGTCCCCTGTGCTCCTCACTAGTAATAGTGATCTCCTCCAGTATTGTCCCCTGTACTCCTCACTAGTAATAGTAATTTCCTCCAGTATTGTCCCCTGTACTCCTCACTAGTAATAGTGATCTCCTCCAGTATTGTCCCCTGTACTCCTTACCAGTAATAGTGATCCCCTCCAGTATTGTCCCCTGTACTCCTCACTAGTAATAGTGATCCCCTCCAGTATTGTCACCTGTGCTTTTCATTAGTAATAGTAATCTCCTCCAGTATTGTCCCCTGTGTTCCTCACTAGTAATAGTAATCTCCTCCAGTATTGTCCCCTGTGTTCCTCACTAGTAATAGTGATTTCCTCCAGTATTGTCCCCTGTACTCCTCACTAGTAATAGTGATCTCCTTTAGTATTGTCCCCTGTACTCCTCACTAGTAATAGTGATCTCCTCCAGTATTGTCCCCTGTACTCCTCACTAGTAATAGTGATCCCCTCCAGTATTGTCACCTGTGCTCCTCACTAGTAATAGTGATCTCCTCCAGTATTGTCACCTGTACTCCTCACTAGTAATAGAGATCTCCTCTAGTATTATCCCCTGTACTCCTCACTAGTAATAGTGATCTCCTCCAGTATTGTCCCCTGTGCTCCTCACTAGTAATAGTGATATCCTCCAGTATTGCCCCCTGTACTCCTCACTAGTTATAGTGATCTGATCCAGTATTGTCCCCTGTACCCCTCACTAGTAATAGTGATCTCCTGCAGTATTGTCCCCTGTACTCCTCACTAGTAATAGGGACCTCCTCCAGTATTGTCCCCTGTGCTCCTCACTAGTAATAGTGATCTCCTCTAGTATTGTCACCTGTGCTCCTCCCTAGTAATAGTGATCCCCTCCCGTTTTGTCCCTTGTACCCCTCACTAGTAATAGTGATCTCCTGCAGTACTGTCCCCTGTGTTCCTCACTAGTAATAGTAATCTCCTCCAGTATTGTCCCCTGTGTTCCTCACTAGTAATAGTGATTTCCTCCAGTATTGTCCCCTGTACTCCTCACTAGTAATAGTGATCTCCTTTAGTATTGTCCCCTGTACTCCTCACTAGTAATAGTGATCTCCTCCAGTATTGTCCCCTGTACTCCTCACTAGTAATAGTGATCCCCTCCAGTATTGTCACCTGTGCTCCTCACTAGTAACAGTGATCCCCTCCAGTATTGTCACCTGTGCTCCTCACTACTAATAGTGATCTCCTCTAGTATTGTCCCCCGGAACTCCTAACTAGTAATAGTGATCTCCTCTAGTATTGTCCCCTGTACTCCTCACTAGTAATAGTGATCTCCTCCCGTATTGTCCCCTGAGCTCCTCTCTAGTAATAGTGATCTGATCATGTATTGACCCTTGAACTCCTCACTAGTAATAGTGATCTCCTCCAGTATTGTCCCCTGTACTCCTCACTAGTAATAGTGATCTCCTCCAGTATTGTCCCCTGTTCTCCTCACCAGTAATAGTGATCCCCTCCAGTATTGTCACCTGTGCTCCTCCCTAGTAATAGTGATCCCCTCCCGTTTTGTCCCTTGTACCCCTCACTAGTAATAGTGATCTCCTGCAGTACTGTCCCCTGTGCTCCTCACTAGTAATGGTGATTTCCTCCAGTATTGTCCCCTGTACTCCTCATTAGTAATAGTGATCTCCTCCAGTATTATCCCCTGTACTTCTCACTATTAATAGTGATCTCCTCCAGTATTGTCCCCTGTTCTCCTCACCAGTAATAGTGATCCCCTCCAGTATTGTCACCTGTGCTCCTCCCTAGTAATAGTGATCCCCTCCCGTTTTGTCCCTTGTACCCCTCACTAGTAATAGTGATCTCCTGCAGTATTGTCCCCTGTGCTCCTCACTAGTAATAGTGATCCCCTCCAGTATTGTCACCTGTGCTCCTCACTAGTAATAGTGATCTCCTCCAGTATTGTCACCTGTGCTCCTCACTAGTAATAGTGATCTCCTCTAGTATTGTCCCCTGTACTCCTAACTAGTAATAGTGATCTCCTCCAGTATTGTCCCCTGTACTCCTCACTAGTAATAGTGATCTCCTCCAGTATTGTCCCCTGTGCTTCTCTCTAGTAATAGTGATCTGATCCAGTATTGTCCCTTGTGCTCCTCAATAGTAATAGTGATATCCTCCAGTATTGTCCCCTGTACTCCTCACTAGTAATAGTGATCTGATCTAGTCTTGTCCCTTGTGCTCCTCACTAGTAGAAGTGATATCATCCAGTAATGTCCCTTGTACTCCTCACTAGTAATTGTGATCGCATCCAGTATTGTCCCCTGTACTTCTCACTAGTAATAGTGATCTCCTCAAGTATTGTCCCCTGTGCTCCTCACTAGTAATAGTGGTCTCCTCCGATATTGTCCCTTGTGCTCCTCACTAGTAATGGTCATCTCCTCCAGTATTGTGCCCTGTGCTCCTCTCTAGTAATAGTGATCTCCTCCAGTATTGTCCCCTGTGCTTTTCATTAGTAATAGTAATCTCCTCCAGTATTGTCCCCTGTGTTCCTCACTAGTAATAGTGATTTCCTCCAGTATTGTCCCCTGTACTCCTCACTAGTAATAGTGATCTCCTTTAGTATTGTCCCCTGTACTCCTCACTAGTAATAGTGATCTCCTCCAGTATTGTCCCCTGTACTCCTCACTAGTAATAGTGATCCCCTCCAGTATTGTCACCTGTGCTCCTCACTAGTAATAGTGATCTCCTCCAGTATTGTCACCTGTACTCCTCACTAGTAATAGAGATCTACTCTAGTATTATCCGCTGTACTCCTCACTAGTAATAGTGATCTCCTCCAGTATTGTCCCCTGTACTCCTCACTAGTAAAAGGGACCTCCTCCAGTATTGTCCCCTGTGCTCCTCACTAGTAATAGTGATATCCTCCAGTATTGTCCCCTGTACTCCTCACTAGTTATAGTGATCTGATCCAGTATTGTCCCCTGTACCCCTCACTAGTAATAGTGATCTCCTGCAGTATTGTCCCCTGTGCTCCTCACTAGTAACAGTGATCCCCTCCAGTATTGTCACCTGTGCTCCTCACTACTAATAGTGATCTCCTCTAGTATTGTCCCCCGGAACTCCTAACTAGTAATAGTGATCTCCTCTAGTATTGTCCCCTGTACTCCTCACTAGTAATAGTGATCTCCTCCCGTATTGTCCCCTTAGCTCCTCTCTAGTAATAGTGATCTGATCATGTATTGACCCTTGAACTCCTCACTAGTAATAGTGATCTCCTCCAGTATTGTCCCCTGTACTCCTCACTAGTAATAGTGATCTCCTCCAGTATTGTCCCCTGTTCTCCTCACCAGTAATAGTGATCCCCTCCAGTATTGTCACCTGTGCTCCTCCCTAGTAATAGTGATCCCCTCCCGTTTTGTCCCTTGTACCCCTCACTAGTAATAGTGATCTCCTGCAGTACTGTCCCCTGTGCTCCTCACTAGTAATGGTGATTTCCTCCACTATTGTCCCCTGTACTCCTCATTAGTAATAGTGATCTCCTCCAGTATTATCCCCTGTACTTCTCACTAGTAATAGTGATCTGATCCAGTATTGTCCCCTGTGCCCCTCTCTAGTAATAGTGATCTCCTCTAGTATTGTCCCCTGTGCTTCTCACTAGCAATAATGATCTGATCCAGTATTGTCCCCTGTGCTCCTCTCTAGTAATAGTGATCTCCTCTAGTATTGTCCCCTGTGCTTCTCACTAGCAATAATGATCTGATCCAGTATTGTCCCCCTGTGCTCCTCTCTAGTAATAGTGATCTGATCCAGTGTTGTCCCCTGTGCTCCTCTCTAATAATAGTGATCTGATCCAGAATTGTCCACTGTACTCCTCACTAGTAATAAGGATATCCTCCAGTATTGTCCCTTGTGCTCCTCAATAGTAATAGTGATCTCCTTCAGTATTGTCCCCTGTACTCCTCACTAGTAATAGTGATCTCCTCCAGTATTGTCCCCTGTTCTCCTCACCAGTAATAGTGATCCCCTCCAGTATTGTCACCTGTGCTCCTCCCTAGTAATAGTGATCCCCTCCCGTTTTGTCCCTTGTACCCCTCACTAGTAATAGTGATCTCCTGCAGTACTGTCCCCTGTGCTCCTCACTAGTAATGGTGATTTCCTCCAGTATTGTCCCCTGTACTCCTCATTAGTAATAGTGATCTCCTCCAGTATTATCCCCTGTACTTCTCACTAGTAATAGTGATCTCCTCCAGTATTGTCCCCTGTTCTCCTCACCAGTAATAGTGATCCCCTCCAGTATTGTCACCTGTGCTCCTCCCTAGTAATAGTGATCCCCTCCCGTTTTGTCCCTTGTACCCCTCACTAGTAATAGTGATCTCCTGCAGTATTGTCCCCTGTGCTCCTCACTAGTAATAGTGATCCCCTCCAGTATTGTCACCTGTGCTCCTCACTAGTAATAGTGATCTCCTCCAGTATTGTCACCTGTGCTCCTCACTAGTAATAGTGATCTCCTCTAGTATTGTCCCCTGTACTCCTAACTAGTAATAGTGATCTCCTCCAGTATTGTCCCCTGTACTCCTCACTAGTAATAGTGATCTCCTCCAGTATTGTCCCCTGTGCTTCTCTCTAGTAATAGTGATCTGATCCAGTATTGTCCCTTGTGCTCCTCAATAGTAATAGTGATATCCTCCAGTATTGTCCCCTGTACTCCTCACTAGTAATAGTGATCTGATCTAGTATTGTCCCTTGTGCTCCTCACTAGTAGAAGTGATATCATCCAGTAATGTCCCTTGTACTCCTCACTAGTAATTGTGATCGCCTCCAGTATTGTCCCCTGTACTCCTCACTAGTAATAGTGATCTCCTCCAGTATTGTCCCCTGTACTCCTCACTAGTAATAGTGATCTCCTCCAGTATTGTCCCCTGTGCTCCTCACTAGTAATAGTGATCTCCTCCAGTATTGTCCCCTGTGCTTCTCATCAGTAACAGTGATCTCCTCCGGTATTGTCCCCTGTGCTCCTCACTAGTAAAGTGATCTCTTCTGGTATTGTCCCTTGTGCTCCTCACTACTAATTGTGATTTCCTCCAGTATTGTCCCCTGTGCTCCTCACTAGTAATAGTGATCTCCTCCAGTATTGTCCCCTGTACTCCTCACTAGTAATAGTGTTCTCCTCCAGTATTAACACCTGTGCTCCTCACTAGTAATAGTGATCTCCTCCAGTATTGTCCCCTGTACTCCTCACTAATAATTGTGATTTCCTCCGGTACTGTCCCCTGTGCTGCTCACTAGTAATGGTGGTTTCCTCCAGTATTGTCCCCTGTACTCCTCACTAGTAATAGTGATCTCCTCCAGTATTATCCCCTGTACTTCTCACTAGTAATAGTGATCTCCTCAAGTATTGTCCCCTGTGCTCCTCACTAGTAATAGTGGTCTCCTCCGATATTGTCCCTTGTGCTCCTCACTAGTAATGGTCATCTCCTCCAGTATTGTGCCCTGTGCTCCTCTCTAGTAATAGTGATCTCCTCCAGTATTGTCCCCTGTGCTTTTCATTAGTAATAGTAATCTCCTCCAGTATTGTCCCCTGTGTTCCTCACTAGTAATAGTGATTTCCTCCAGTATTGTCCCCTGTACTCCTCACTAGTAATAGTGATCTCCTTTAGTATTGTCCCCTGTACTCCTCACTAGTAATAGTGATCTCCTCCAGTATTGTCCCCTGTACTCCTCACTAGTAATAGTGATCCCCTCCAGTATTGTCACCTGTGCTCCTCACTAGTAATAGTGATCTCCTCCAGTATTGTCACCTGTACTCCGCACTAGTAATAGAGATCTACTCTAGTATTATCCCCTGTACTCCTCACTAGTAATAGTGATCTCCTCCAGTTTTGTCCCCTGTACTCCTCACTAGTAAAAGGGACCTCCTCCAGTATTGTCCCCTGTGCTCCTCACTAGTAATAGTGATATCCTCCAGTATTGTCCCCTGTACTCCTCACTAGTTATAGTGATCTGATCCAGTATTGTCCCCTGTACCCCTCACTAGTAATAGTGATCTCCTGCAGTATTGTCCCCTGTGCTCCTCACTAGTAACAGTGATCCCCTCCAGTATTGTCACCTGTGCTCCTCACTACTAATAGTGATCTCCTCTAGTATTGTCCCCCGGAACTCCTAACTAGTAATAGTGATCTCCTCTAGTATTGTCCCCTGTACTCCTCACTAGTAATAGTGATCTCCTCCCGTATTGTCCCCTTAGCTCCTCTCTAGTAATAGTGATCTGATCATGTATTGACCCTTGAACTCTTCACTAGTAATAGTGATCTCCTCCAGTATTGTCCCCTGTACTCCTCACTAGTAATAGTGATCTCCTCCAGTATTGTCCCCTGTTTTCCTCACCAGTAATAGTGATCCCCTCCCGTTTTGTCACCTGTGCTCCTCCCTAGTAATAGTGATCCCCTCCCGTTTTGTCCCTTGTACCCCTCACTAGTAATAGTGATCTCCTGCAGTACTGTCCCCTGTGCTCCTCACTAGTAATGGTGATTTCCTCCAGTATTGTCCCCTGTACTCCTCATTAGTAATAGTGATCTCCTCCAGTATTATCCCCTGTACTTCTCACTAGTAATAGTGATCTGATCCAGTATTGTCCCCTGTGCCCCTCTCTAGTAATAGTGATCTCCTCTAGTATTGTCCCCTGTGCTTCTCACTAGCAATAATGATCTGATCCAGTATTGTCCCCTGTGCTCCTCTCTAGTAATAGTGATCTCCTCTAGTATTGTCCCCTGTGCTTCTCACTAGCAATAATGATCTGATCCAGTATTGTCCCCCTGTGCTCCTCTCTAGTAATAGTGATCTGATCCAGTGTTGTCCCCTGTGCTCCTCTCTAATAATAGTGATCTGATCCAGAATTGTCCACTGTACTCCTCACTAGTAATAAGGATATCCTCCAGTATTGTCCCTTTTGCTCCTCAATAGTAATAGTGATCTCCTTCAGTATTGTCCCCTGTACTCCTCACTAGTAATTGTGATCTCCTCCAGTATTGTCCCCTGTACTCCTCACTAGTAATAGTGATCTCCTCCAGTATTGTCCCCTGTGCTCCTCACTAGTAATAGTGATCTTCTCCAGTATTGTCCCCTGTGCTCCTCTCTAGTAATAGTGATATCCTCCAGTATTGTCCATTGTGCTCCTCACTAGTAATAGTGATATCCTCCAGTATTGTCCCCTGTACTCCTCACTAGTAATTGTGGTCTCCTCCAGTATTGTCCCTTGTACTCCTCACTAGTAATAGTGATCTCCTCCAGTATTGTCCCCTATATTCCTCACTAGTAATAGTGATATTCTCCAGTATTGTCCCCTGTACTCCTCACTAGTAATAGTGATCTCCTCCAGTATTGTCCCTTGTGCTCCTCACTAGTAATAGTGATCTTCTCCAGTATTGTCCCCTGTGCTCCTCTCAAGTAATAGTGATATCCTCCAGTATTGTCCATTGTGCTCCTCACTAGTAATAGTGATATCCTCCAGTATTGTTCCCTGTACTCCTCACTAGTAATTGTGATCTCCTCCAGTATTGTCCCTTGTACTCCTCACTAGTAATAGTGATCTCCTCCAGTATTGTCTCCTATATTCCTCACTAGTAATAGTGATCTCCTCCAGTATTGTCCCTTGTGCTCCTCACTAGAAATAGTGATCTTCTCCAGTATTGTCCCCTGTACTCCTCACTAGTAATAGCGATCTCCTCCAGTATTGTCCACTGTGCTCCTCACTAGTAATAGTGAGCTCCTCCAGTATTGTCCCCTGTGCTCCTCACTTGTAATAGTGAGCTCCTCCAGTATTGTCCCCTGTGCTCCTCACTAGTAATATTGATCTCCTCCAGTATTGTCACCTGTGCTCCTCACTAGTAATAGTGATCTCCTCCAGTATTGTCCCCTATGCTCCTCACTAGTAATAGTGATCTCCTCCAGTATTCTCACCTGTGCTCCTCACTAGTAATAGTGATCTCCTCCAGTATTGTCCCCTGTGCTTCTCACTAGCAATAATGATCTGATCCAGTATTGTCCCCTGTGCTCCTCTCTAGTAATAGTGATCTGATCCAGTGTTGTCCCCTGTGCTCCTCTCTAATAATAGTGATCTTCTCCAGTATTGTCCCCTGTGCTCCTCTCTAGTAATAGTGATATCCTCCAGTATTGTCCATTGTGCTCCTCACTAGTAATAGTGATATCCTCCAGTATTGTCCCCTGTACTCCTCACTAGTAATTGTGATCTCCTCCAGTATTGTCCCTTGTACTCCTCACTAGTAATAGTGATCTCCTCCAGTATTGTCCCCTATATTCCTCACTAGTAATAGTGATCTCCTCCAGTATTGTCCCTTGTGCTCCTCACTAGTAATAGTGATCTTCTCCAGTATTGTCCACTGTACTCCTCACTAGCAATAGTGAACTCCTCCAGTATTGTCCCCTGTACTCCTCACTAGTAATAGCGATCTCCTCCAGTATTGTCCCCTGTGCTCCTCACTAGTAATAGTGAGCTCCTCCAGTATTGTCCCCTGTGCTCCTCACTTGTAATAGTGAGCTCCTCCAGTATTGTCCCCTGTGCTCCTCACTAGTAATATTGATCTCCTCCAGTATTGTCACCTGTGCTCCTCACTAGTAATAGTGATCTCCTCCAGTATTGTCCCCTTTTTCTCCTCACTAGTAATAGTGATCTCCTCCAGTATTGTCCCCTGTGCTTCTCACTAGTAATAGTGATCTCCTCCAGTATTCTCACCTGTGCTCCTCACTAGTAATAGTGAGTTCCTACAGTATTGTCACCTGTGCTCCTCACTGGTAATAGTGATCTCCTCCAGTATTGTCCGCTGTGCTCCTCACTAGTAATAGTGATCTCCTCCAGTATTGTTCCCTGTGCTCCTTACTTGTAATAGTGATCTCCTCCAGTATTGTCCCCTGTGCTCCTCAATTGTAATAGTGATCTCCTCCAGTATTGTCCCATGTGCTCCTCGCTAGTAATAGTGATCTTCTCCAGTATTGTCACCTTGCTCCTCACTAGTAATAGTGATCTCCTCCATTATTGTCCCCGGTACTCCTCACTAGTAATAGTGATATCCTCCAGTATTGTCCCTTGTGCTCCTCACTAGTAATAGTAATCTCCTCCAGTATTGTCCCCTGTGCTCCTGACTAGTAATAGTGATCTCCTCCAGTATTGTCACCTGTGCTCCTCACTAGTAATAGTGATCTCCTCCAGTATTGACACCTGTGCTCCTCACTAATAATAGTGATATCCTCCAGTATTGTCTCCTGTGCTCCTCACTTGTAATAGTGATCTCCTGCAGTATTGTCCCCTGTGCTCCTCACTAGTAATAGTGATCTCCTCCAGTATTGTCCCCTGTGTTTCTCCCTAGTAATAGTGATCTCCTCTGGTATTGTCACCTGTGCTCCTCACTAGTAATAGTGATATCCTTCAATATTGTCCCTTGTGCTCCTCACTAGTAATAGTGATATCCTCCAGTATTGCTACCTGTACTCCTCACTAGTAATTGTGATCTGCTCCAGTATTGTCCCCTGTACTCCTCACTAGTAATAGTGATATCCTCCAATATTGTCCCTTGTGCTCCTCACTAGTAATAGTGATATCCTCCAGTATTGCTACCTGTACTCCTCACTAGTAATTGTGATCTCCTCCTGTATTGTCCCCTGTACTCCTCACTAGTAATAGTGATCTCCTCCAGTATTGTCCCCTGTACTCCTCACTAGTAATAGTGATCTCCTCCAGTATTGTCCCTTGTGCTCCTCACTAGTAATAGTGATCTCCTCCAGTATTGTTTCCTGCACTCCTCACTAGTAATAGTGATCTCCTCCAGTATCCAGTATTGTCAACTGTGCTCCTCACTAGTAATAGTGATCTCCTCCAGTATTGTCCCCTGTACTCCTCACTAATAATTGTGATTTACTCCGGTATTGTCCCCTGTGCTCCTCACTAGTAATAGTGATCTCCTCCGGTATTGTCACCTGTGCTCCTCACTAGTAATAGTGATCTCCTCCAGTATTGTCCCCTGTACTCCTCACTAGTAATAGTGATCTCCTCCAGTATTGTCCCTTGTGCTCCTCACTAGTAATAGTGATCTTTTCCAGTATTGTCCCCTGTGCTCCTCTCTAGTAATAGTGATATTCTCCAGTATTGTCCATTGTGCTCCTCACTAGTAATAGTGATATCCTCCAGTATTGTCCCCTGTACTCCTCACTAGTAATTGTGATCTCCTCCAGTATTGTCCCTTGTACTCCTCACTAGTAATAGTGATCTCCTTCAGTATTGTCCCCTATATTTCTCACTAGTAATAGTGATCTCCTCCAGTATTGTCCCTTGTGCTCCTCACTAGTAATAGTGATCTTCTCCAGTATTGTCCACTGTACTCCTCACTAGCAATAGTGAACTCCTCCAGTATTGTCCCCTGTACTCCTCACTAGTAATAGCGATCTCCTCCAGTATTGTCCCCTGGGCTCCTCACTAGTAATAGTGAGCTCCTCCAGTTTTGTCCCCTGTGCTCCTCACTTGTAATAGTGAGCTCCTCCAATATTGTCTCCTGTGCTCCTCACTAGTTATTTTGATCTCCTCCAGTATTGTCACCTGTGCTCCTCACTAGTAATAGTGATCTCCTCCAGTATTGTCCCCTTTTTCTCCTCACTAGTAATAGTGATCTCCTTTAGTATTGTCCCCTGTGCTCCTCACTAGTAATAGTGATCTCCTACAGTATTGTCACCTGTGCTCCTCACTAGTAATAGTGATCTCCTTCAGTATTGTCCGCTGTGCCTCTCACTAGTAATAGTGATCTCCTCCAGTATTGTCCCTTGTGCTCCTCACTAGTAGTAGTGATCTCCTCCAGTATTGTTTCCTGCACTCCTCACAAGTAATAGTGATCTCCTCCAGTATCCAGTATTGTCACCTGTGCTCCTCACTAGTAATAGTGATCTCCTCCAGTATTGTCCCCTGTACTCCTCACTAATAATTGTGATTTACTCCGGTATTGTCCCCTGTGCTCCTCACTAGTAATAGTGATCTCCTCCAGTATTGTCCCCTGTACTCCTCACTAGTAATAGTGATCTCCTCCAGTATTGTCCCTTGTGCTCCTCACTAGTAATAGTGATCTTCTCCAGTATTGTCCCCTGTGCTCCTCTCTAGTAATAGTGATATCCTCCAGTATTGTCCATTGTGCTCCTCACTGGTAATAGTGATATCCTCCAGTATTGTCCCCTGTACTCCTCACTAGTAATTGTGATCTCCTCCAGTATTGTCCCTTGTACTCCTCACTAGTAATAGTGATCTCCTCCAGTATTGTCCCCTATATTCCTCACTAGTAATAGTGATCTCCTCCAGTATTGTCCCTTGTGCTCCTCACTAGTAATAGTGATCTTCTCCAGTTTTGTCCACTGTACTCCTCACTAGCAATAGTGAACTCCTCCAGTATTGTCCCCTGTACTCCTCACTAGTAATAGCGATCTTCTCCAGTATTGTCCCCTGTGCTCCTCACTAGTAATAGTGAGCTCCTCCAGTATTGTCCCCTGTGCTCCTCACTTGTAATAGTGAGCTTCTCCAGTATTGTCCCCTGTGCTCCTCACTAGTAATTTTGATCTCCTCCAGTATTGTCACCTGTGCTCCTCACTAGTAATAGTGATCTCCTCCAGTATTGTCCCCTTTTTCTCCTCACTAGTAATAGTGATCTCCTCCAGTATTGTCCCCTGTGCTCCTCACTAGTAATAGTGATCTCCTCCAGTATTCTCACCTGTGCTCCTCACTAGTAATAGTGATCTCCTACAGTATTGTCACCTGTGCTCCTCACTAGTAATAGTGATCTCCTCCAGTATTGTCACCTGTGCTCCTCACTAGTAATAGTGATCTCCTCCAGTATTGTCGCCGGTACTCCTCACTAGTAATAGTGATATCCTCCAGTATTGTCCCTTGTGCTCCTCACTAGTAATAGTAATCTCCTCCAGTATTGTCCCCTGTGCTCCTGACTAGTAATAGTGATCTCCTCCAGTATTGTCACCTGTGCTCCTCACTAGTAATAGTGATCTCCTCTAGTATTGACACCTGTGCTCCTCACTAATAATAGTGATATCCTCCAGTATTGTCTCCTGTGCTCCCCACTTGTAATAGTGATCTCCTCCAGTATTGTCCCCTGTGCTACTCACTAGTAATAGTGATCTCCTCCAGTATTGTCACCTGTGCTCCTCACGACTAATAGTGATCTCCTCCGGTATTGTCCCCTGTGCTTCTCTCTAGTAATAGTGATCTCCTCTGGTATTGTCCCCTGTGCTCCTCACTTGTAATAGTGATCTCCTCCAGTATTGTCCCCTGTGCTCCTCACTAGTAATAGTGATATCCTCCAATATTGTCCCTTGTGCTCCTCACTAGTAATAGTGATATCCTCCAGTATTGCTACCTATACTCCTCACTAGTAATTGTGATCTCCTCCAGTATTGTCCCCTGTACTCCTCACTAGTAATAGTGATCTCCTCCTGTATTGTTTCCTGCACTCCTCACTAGTAATAGTGATCTCCTCCAGTATTGTCACCTGTGCTCCTCACTAATAATAGTGATCTCCTCCAGTATTGTCCCCTGTACTCCTCACTAATAATTGTGATTTATTCCGGTATTGTCCCCTGTGCTGCTCACTAGTAATAGTGATCTCCTCCGGTATTGTCTCCTGTGCTCCTCACTAGTAATAGTGATCTCCTCCGGTATTATCCCCTGTACTCCTCTCTAGTAATAGTGATATCCTCCAGTATTGTCCATTGTGCTCCTCACTAGTAATAGTGATCTCCTCCAGTATTGTCTCCTGTGCTCCTCACTAGTAATAGTGATCTCCTCCAGTATTATCCCCTGTACTCCTCACAAGTAATAGTGATCTCCTCCAGTATTGTCACCTGTACTCCTCACTAGTAATAGTGATGTCCTTCAGTATTATGCCCTGTACTGCTCTCTAGTAATAATGATCTCCATTATTATCCCCTGTACTCCTCACTAGTAATAGTGATCTCCTCAAGTATTGTCCCCTGTGCTCCTTACTAGTAATAGTGATCTCCTCCGATATTGTCCCCTGTGCTTCTCACTAGTAATAGTCATCTCCTCCAGTATTATCTCCTGTACTCCTCACTAGTAATAGTGATCTCCTCCAGTATTGTCCCCTGTGCTTTTCACTAGTAATAGTAATCTCCTCCAGTATTGTCCCTTGTGCTCCTCACTAGTAATAGTGATCTCCTCCAGTATTGTCCCCTGTACTCCTCACTAGTAATAGTAATTTCCTCCAGTATTGTCCCCTGTACTCCTCACTAGAAATAGTGATCTCCTCCAGTATTGTCCCCTGTACTCCTTACCAGTAATAGTGATCCCCTCCAGTATTGTCACCTGTGCTCCTCCCTAGTAATAGTGATCCCCTCCCGTTTTGTCCCTTGTACCCCTCACTAGTAATAGTGATCTCCTGCAGTATTGTCCCCTGTGATCCTCACTAGTAATAGTGATCCCCTCCAGTATTGTCACCTGTGCTCCTCACTAGTAATAGTGATCTCCTCCAGTATTGTCACCTGTGCTCCTCACTAGTAATAGTGATCTCCTCTAGTATTGTCCCCTGTACTCCTAACTAGTAATAGTGATCTCCTCCAGTATTGTCCCCTGTACTCCTCACTAGTAATAGTGATCTCCTCCAGTATTGTCCCCTGTGCTTCTCTCTAGTAATAGTGATCTGATCCAGTATTTTCCCTTGTGCTCCTCAATAGTAATAGTGATATCCTCCAGTATTGTCCCCTGTACTCCTCACTAGTAATAGTGATCTGATCTAGTATTGTCCCTTGTGCTCCTCACTAGTAGAAGTGATATCATCCAGTAATGTCCCTTGTACTCCTCACTAGTAATTGTGATCGCCTCCAGTATTGTCCCCTGTACTCCTCACTAGTAATAGTGATCTCCTCCAGTATTGTCCCCTGTACTCCTCACTAGTAATAGTGATCTCCTCCAGTATTGTACCTGTGCTCCTCACTAGTAATAGTGATCTCCTCCAGTATTGTCCCCTGTGCTTCTCATCAGTAACAGTGATCTCCTCCGGTATTGTCCCCTGTGCTCCTCACTAGTAAAGTGATCTCTTCTGGTATTGTCCCTTGTGCTCCTCACTACTAATTGTGATTTCCTCCAGTATTGTCCCCTGTGCTCCTCACTAGTAATAGTGATCTCCTCCAGTATTGTCCCCTTTACTCCTCACTAGTAATAGTGTTCTCCTCCAGTATTAACACCTGTGCTCCTCACTAGTAATAGTGATCTCCTCCAGTATTGTCCCCTGTACTCCTCACTAATAATTGTGATTTCCTCCGGTACTGTCCCCTGTGCTCCTCACTAGTAATGGTGGTTTCCTCCAGTATTGTCCCCTGTACTCCTCACTAGTAATAGTGATCTCCTCCAGTATTATCCCCTGTACTTCTCACTAGTAATAGTGATCTCCTCAAGTATTGTCCCCTGTGCTCCTCACTAGTAATAGTGATCTCCTCCGATATTGTCCCTTGTGCTCCTCACTAGTAATGGTCATCTCCTCCAGTATTGTGCCCTGTGCTCCTCTCTAGTAATAGTGATCTCCTCCAGTATTGTCCACTGTGCTTTTCATTAGTAATAGTAATCTCCTCCAGTATTGTCCCCTGTGTTCCTCACTAGTAATAGTGATTTCCTCCAGTATTGTCCCCTGTACTCCTCACTAGTAATAGTGATCTCCTTTAGTATTGTCCCCTGTACTCCTCACTAGTAATAGTGATCTCCTCCAGTATTGTCCCCTGTACTCCTCACTAGTAATAGTGATCCCCTCCAGTATTGTCACCTGTGCTCCTCACTAGTAATAGTGATCTCCTTCAGTATTGTCACCTGTACTCCTCACTAGTAATAGAGATCTCCTCTAGTATTATCCCCTGTACTCCTCACTAGTAATAGTGATCTCCTCAGTATTGTCCCCTGTACTCCTCACTAGTAATAGGGATCTCCTCCAGTATTGTCCCCTGTACTCCTCACTAGTAATAGTAATTTCCTCCAGTATTGTCCCCTGTACTCCTCACTAGAAATAGTGATCTCCTCCAGTATTGTCCCCTGTACTCCTTACCAGTAATAGTGATCCCCTCCAGTATTGTCACCTGTGCTCCTCCCTAGTAATAGTGATCCCCTCCCGTTTTGTCCCTTGTACCCCTCACTAGTAATAGTGATCTCCTGCAGTATTGTCCCCTGTGATCCTCACTAGTAATAGTGATCCCCTCCAGTATTGTCACCTGTGCTCCTCACTAGTAATAGTGATCTCCTCCAGTATTGTCACCTGTGCTCCTCACTAGTAATAGTGATCTCCTCTAGTATTGTCCCCTGTACTCCTAACTAGTAATAGTGATCTCCTCCAGTATTGTCCCCTGTACTCCTCACTAGTAATAGTGATCTCCTCCAGTATTGTCCCCTGTGCTTCTCTCTAGTAATAGTGATCTGATCCAGTATTTTCCCTTGTGCTCCTCAATAGTAATAGTGATATCCTCCAGTATTGTCCCCTGTACTCCTCACTAGTAATAGTGATCTGATCTAGTATTGTCCCTTGTGCTCCTCACTAGTAGAAGTGATATCATCCAGTAATGTCCCTTGTACTCCTCACTAGTAATTGTGATCGCCTCCAGTATTGTCCCCTGTACTCCTCACTAGTAATAGTGATCTCCTCCAGTATTGTCCCCTGTACTCCTCACTAGTAATAGTGATCTCCTCCAGTATTGTACCTGTGCTCCTCACTAGTAATAGTGATCTCCTCCAGTATTGTCCCCTGTGCTTCTCATCAGTAACAGTGATCTCCTCCGGTATTGTCCCCTGTGCTCCTCACTAGTAAAGTGATCTCTTCTGGTATTGTCCCTTGTGCACCTCACTACTAATTGTGATTTCCTCCAGTATTGTCCCCTGTGCTCCTCACTAGTATTAGTGATCTCCTCCAGTATTGTCCCCTTTACTCCTCACTAGTAATAGTGTTCTCCTCCAGTATTAACACCTGTGCTCCTCACTAGTAATAGTGATCTCCTCCAGTATTGTCCCCTGTACTCCTCACTAATAATTGTGATTTCCTCCGGTACTGTCCCCTGTGCTCCTCACTAGTAATGGTGGTTTCCTCCAGTATTGTCCCCTGTACTCCTCACTAGTAATAGTGATCTCCTCCAGTATTATCCCCTGTACTTCTCACTAGTAATAGTGATCTCCTCAAGTATTGTCCCCTGTGCTCCTCACTAGTAATAGTGATCTCCTCCGATATTGTCCCTTGTGCTCCTCACTAGTAATGGTCATCTCCTCCAGTATTGTGCCCTGTGCTCCTCTCTAGTAATAGTGATCTCCTCCAGTATTGTCCACTGTGCTTTTCATTAGTAATAGTAATCTCCTCCAGTATTGTCCCCTGTGTTCCTCACTAGTAATAGTGATTTCCTCCAGTATTGTCCCCTGTACTCCTCACTAGTAATAGTGATCTCCTTTAGTATTGTCCCCTGTACTCCTCACTAGTAATAGTGATCTCCTCCAGTATTGTCCCCTGTACTCCTCACTAGTAATAGTGATCCCCTCCAGTATTGTCACCTGTGCTCCTCACTAGTAATAGTGATCTCCTTCAGTATTGTCACCTGTACTCCTCACTAGTAATAGAGATCTCCTCTAGTATTATCCCCTGTACTCCTCACTAGTAATAGTGATCTCCTCAGTATTGTCCCCTGTACTCCTCACTAGTAATAGGGATCTCCTCCAGTATTGTCCCCTGTGCTCCTCACTAGTAATAGTGATATCCTCCAGTATTGTCCCCTGTACTCCTCACTAGTTATAGTGATCTGATCCAGTATTGTCCCCTGTACCCCTCACTAGTAATAGTGATCTCCTGCAGTATTGTCCCCTGTGCTCCTCACTAGTAACAGTGATCCCCTCCAGTATTGTCACCTGTGCTCCTCACTACTAATAGTGATCTCCTCTAGTATTGTCCCCCGGAACTCCTAACTAGTAATAGTGATCTCCTCTAGTATTGTCCCCTGTACTCCTCACTAGTAATAGTGATCTCCTCCCGTATTGTCCCCTGAGCTCCTCTCTAGTAATAGTGATCTGATCATGTATTGTCCCTTGAACTCCTCACTAGTAATAGTGATCTCCTCCAGTATTGTCCCCTGTACTCCTCACTAGTAATAGTGATCTCCTCCAGTATTGTCCCCTGTTCTCCTCACCAGTAATAGTGATCCCCTCCAGTATTGTCACCTGTGCTCCTCCCTAGTAATAGTGATCCCCTCCCGTTTTGTCCCTTGTACCCCTCACTAGTAATAGTGATCTCCTGCAGTACTGTCCCCTGTGCTCCTCACTAGTAATGGTGATTTCCTCCAGTATTGTCCCCTGTACTCCTCATTAGTAATAGTGATCTCCTCCAGTATTATCCCCTGTACTTCTCACTAGTAATAGTGATCTCTTCAAGTATTGTCCCCTGTGCTCCTCACTAGTAATAGTGATCTCCTCCGATATTGTCCCCTGTACTCCTCACCAGTAATAGTGATCCCCTCCAGTATTGTCACCTGTGCTCCTCCCTAGTAATAGTGATCCATTCCCGTTTTGTCCCTTGTACCCCTCACTAGTAATAGTGATCTCCTGCAGTATTGTCCCCTGTGCTCCTCACTAGTAATAGTGATCCCCTCCAGTATTGTCACCTGTGCTCCTCACTAGTAATAGTGATCTCCTCCAGTATTGTCACCTGTGCTCCTCACTAGTAATAGTGATCTCCTCTAGTATTGTCCCCTGTACTCCTAACTAGTAATAGTGATCTCCTCCAGTATTGTCCCCTGTACTCCTCACTAGTAATACTGATCTCCTCCAGTATGGTCCCCTGTGCTCCTCTCTAGTAATAGTGATCTGATCCAGTATTGTCCCTTGTGCTCCTCAATAGTAATAGTGATATCCTCCAGTATTGTCCCCTGTACTCCTCACTAGTAATAGTGATCTGATCTAGTATTGTCCCTTGTGCTCCTCACTAGTAGAAGTGATATCTTCCAGTATTGTCCCTTGTACTCCTCACTAGTAATTGTGATCTCCTCCAGTATTGTCCCCTGTACTCCTCACTAGTAATAGTGATCTCCTCCAGTATTGTCCCCTGTAATCCTCACTAGTAATAGTGATCTCCTCCAGTATTGTCCCCTGTGCTCCTCACTAGTAATAGTGATCTCCTCCAGTATTGTCCCCTGTGCTTCTCGCTAGTAACAGTGATCTCCTCCGGTATTGTCCCCTGTGCTCCTCACTAGTAAAGTGATCTCTTCTGGTATTGTCCCCTGTGCTCCTCACTGGTAATAGTGATCTCCTCCGGTATTGTCCCTTGTGCTCTTCACTACTAATTGTGATTTCCTCCAGTATTGTCCCCTGTGCTCCTCACTAGCAATAGTGATGATCTCCAGTATTGTCCCCTGTACTCCTCACTAGTAATAGTGTTCTCCTCCAGTATTAACAACTGTGCTCCTCACTAGTAATAGTGATCTCCTCCAGTATTGTCCCCTGTACTCCTCACTAATAATTGTGATTTCCTCCGGTACTGTCCCCTGTGCTCCTCACTAGTAATGGTGATTTCCTCCAGTATTGTCCCCTGTACTCCTCACTAGTAATAGTGATCTCCTCCAGTATTATCCCCTGTACTCCTCACTAGTAATAGTAATCTCCTCAAGTATTGTCCCCTGTTCTCCTCACTAGTAATAGTGATCTCCTCCAGTATTGTCCCCTGTGTTCCTCACTAGTAATAGGGATCTCCTCCAGTATTGTCCCCTGTGCTTTTCATTAGTAATAGTAATCTCTTCCAGTATTGTCCCCTGTGTTCCTCACTAGTAATAGTGATTTCCTCCAGTATTGTCCCCCGTACTCCTCACTAGTAATAGTGATCTCCTTTAGTATTGTCCCCTGTACTACTCACTAGTAATAGTGATCTCCTCCAGTATTTTCCCCTGTACTCCTCACTAGTAATAGTGATCCCCTCCAGTATTGTCACCTGTGCTCCTCACTAGTAATAGTGATCTCCTCCAGTATTGTCACCTGTACTCCTCACTAGTAATAGAGATCTCCTCTAGTATTGTCCCCTGTACTCCTCACTAGTAATAGTGATCTCCTCCAGTATTGTCCCCTGTACTCCTCACTAGTAATAGGGATCTCCTCCAGTATTGTCCCCTGTGCTCTTCACTAGTAATAGTGATATCCTCCAGTATTGTCCCCTGTACTCCTCACTAGTTATAGTGATCTGATCCAGTATTGTCCCTTGAGCTCCTCACTAGTAATAGTGATCTCCTCCAGTATTGTCCCCTGTACTCCTCACTAGTAATAGTGATCTCCTCCAGTATTGTCCCCTGTGCTCCTCTCTAGTAATAGTGATCTGATCCAGTATTGTCCCTTGTGCTCCTCAATAGTAATAGTGATATCCTCCAGTATTGTCCCCTGTACTTCTCACTAGTAATAGTGATCTGATCTAGTATTGTCCCTTGTGCTCCTCACTAGTAGAAGTGATATCCTCCAGTATTGTCCCTTGTACTCCTCAGTAGTAATTGTGATCTCCTCCAGTATTGTCCCCTGTACTCCTCACTAGTAATAGTGATCTCCTCCAGTATTGTCCTCTGTATTCCTCACTTGTAATAGTGATCTCCTCCAGTATTGTCCCCTGTGCTCCTCACTAGTAATAGTGATCTCCTCCAGTATTGTCCCCTGTGCTTCTCACTAGTAACAGTGATCTCCTCCGGTATTGTCCCCTGTGCTCCTCACTAGTAAAGTGATCTCTTCTGGTATTGTCCCCTGTGCTCCTCACTGGTAAAAGTGATCTCCTCCGGTATTGTCTCTTGTGCTCCTCACTACTAATTGTGATTTCCTCCAGTATTGTCCCCTGTGCTCCTCACTAGTAATAGTGATCTCCTCCAGTATTGTCCCCTGTACTCCTCACTAGTAATAGTGTTCTCCTCCAGTATTAACACCTGTGCTCCTCACTAGTAATAGTGATCTCCTCCAGTATTGTCCCCTGTACTTCTCACTAATAATTGTGATTTCCTCCGGTACTGTCCCCTGTGCTCCTCACTAGTAATGGTGATTTCCTCCAGTATTGTCCCCTGTACTCCTCACTAGTAATAGTGATCTCCTCCAGTATTGTCCCCTGAGCTCCTCTCTAGTAATAGTGATCTGATCCAGTATTGTCCCTTGAGCTCCTCACTAGTAATATTGATCTCCTCCAGTATTGTCCCCTGTACTCCTCACTAGTAATAGTGATCTCCTCCAGTATTGTCCCCTGTGCTCCTCTCTAGTAATAGTGATCTGATCCAGTATTGTCCCTTGTGCTTCTCAATAGTAATAGTGATATCCTCCAGTATTGTCCCCTGTACTCCTCACTAGTAATAGTGATCTGATCTAGTATTGTCCCTTGTGCTCCTCACTAGTAGAAGTGATATCCTCCAGTATTGTCCCTTGTACTCCTCAGTAGTAATTGTGATCTCCTCCAGTATTGTCCCCTGTACGCCTCACTAGTAATAGTGATCTCCTGAAGTATTGTCCCCTGTACTCCTCACTAGTAATAGTGATCTCCTCCAGTATTGTCCCCTGTGCTTCTCACTAGTAACATTGATCTCCTCCGGTATTGTCCCCTGTGCTCCTCACTAGTAAAGTGATCTCTTCTGGTATTGTCCCCTGTGCTCCTCACTGGTAATAGTGATCTCCTCCGGTATTGTCTCTTGTGCTCCTCACTACTAATTGTGATTTCCTCCAGTATTGTCCCCTGTGCTCCTCACTAGTAATAGTGATCTCCTTCAGTATTGTCCCCTGTACTCCTCACTAGTAATAGTGTTCTCCTCCAGTATTAACACCTGTGCTCCTCACTGGTAATAGTGATCTCCTCCAGGAATGTCCCCTGTACTCTTCACTAATAATTGTGATTTCCTCCGGTACTGTCCCCTGTGCTCCTCACTAGTAATGGTGATTTCCTCCAGTATTGTCCCCTGTGCTCCTCACTAGTAATAGTGATCTCCTCCGATATTGTCCCTTGTGCTCCTCACTAGTAATGGTCATCTCCTCCAGTATTGTGCCCTGTGCTCCTCTCTAGTAATAGTGATCTCCTCCAGTATTGTCCCCTGTGCTTTTCATTAGTAATAGTAATCTCCTTTAGTATTGTCCCCTGTGTTCCTCACTAGTAATAGTGATTTCCTCCAGTATTGTCCCCTGTACTCCTCACTAGTAATAGTGATCTCCTTTAGTATTGTCCCCTGTACTCCTCACTAGTAATAGTGATCTCCTCCAGTATTGTCCCCTGTACTCCTCACTAGTAATAGTGATCCCCTCCAGTATTGTCACCTGTGCTCCTCACTAGTAATAGTGATCTCCTCCAGTATTGTCACCTGTACTCCTCACTAGTAATAGAGATCTCCTCTAGTATTGTCCCCTGTACTCCTCACTAGTAATAGTGATCTCCTCCAGTATTGTCCCCTGTACTCCTCACTAGTAATAGGGATCTCCTCCAGTATTGTCCCCTGTGCTCCTCACTAGTAATAGTGATATCCTCCAGTATTGTCCCCTGTACTCCTCACTAGTTATAGTGATCTGATCCAGTATTGTCCCCTGTACCCCTCACTAGTAATAGTGATCTCCTGCAGTATTGTCCCCTGTGCTCCTCACTAGTAATAGTGATCCCCTCCAGTATTGTCACCTGTGCTCCTCACTACTAATAGTGATCTCCTCTAGTATTGTCCCCCGGAACTCCTAACTAGTAATAGTGATCTCCTCCAGTATTGTCCCCTATACTCCTCACTAGTACTAGTGATCTCCTCCAGTATTGTCCCCTGAGCTCACCTCTAGTAATAGTGATCTGATCCAGTATTGTCCCTTGAGCTCCTCACTAATAATAGTGATCTCCTCCAGTATTGTCCCCTGTTCTCCTCACTAGTAATACTGATCTCCTCCAGTATTGTCCCCTGTACTCCTCACCAGTAATAGTGATCCCCTCCAGTATTGTCACCTGTGCTCCTCCCTAGTAATAGTGATCCCCTCCCGTTTTGTACCTTGTACCCCTCACTAGTAATAGTGATCTCCTTCAGTATTGTCCCCTGTGCTCCTCACTAGTAATAGTGATCCCCTCCAGTATTGTCACCTGTGCTCCTCACTAGTAATAGTGATCTCCTCCAGTATTGTCACCTGTGCTCCTCACTAGTAATAGTGATCTCCTCTAGTATTGTCCCCTGTACTCCTAACTAGTATTAGTGATCTCCTCCAGTATTGTCCCCTGTACTCCTCACTAGTAATAGCGATCTCCTCCAGTATATTCCCCTGTGCTCCTCTCTAGTAATAGTGATCTGATCCAGTATTGTCCCTTGTGCTCCTCAATAGTAATAGTGATATCTTCCAGTATTGTCCCCTGTACTCCTCACTAGTAATAGTGATCTGATCTAGTATTGTCCCTTGTGCTCCTCACTAGTAGAAGTGATATCCTCCAGTATTGTCCCTTGTACTCCTCACTAGTAATTGCGATGTCCTCCAGTATGGTCCCCTGTACTCCTCACTAGTAATAGTGATCTCCTCCAGTATTGTCCCCTGTACTCCTCACTAGTAATAGTGATCTCCTCCAGTATTCTCCCCTGTGCTCCTCACTAGTAATAGTGATCTCCTCCAGTATTGTCCCCTGTGCTTCTCACTAGTAACAGTGATCTCCTCTGGTATTGTCCCCTGTGCTCCTCACTAGTAAAGTGATGTCTTCTGGTATTATCCCCTGTGCTCCTCACTGGTAATAGTGATCTCCTCCGGTATAGTCCCTTGTGCTCCTCACTACTAATTGTGATTTCCTCCAGTATTGTCCCCTGTGCTCCTCACTAGTAATAGTGATCTCCTCCAGTATTGTCCCCTGTACTCCTCACTAGTAATAGTGTTCTCCTCCAGTATTAACACCTGTGCTCCTCCCTAGTAATAGTGATCTCCTCCAGTATTGTCCCCTGTACTCCTCACTAATAATTGTGATTTCCTCCGGTACTGTCCCCTGTGCTCCTCACTAGTAATGGTGATTTCCTCCAGTATTGTCCCATGAGCTCCTCTCTAGTAATAGTGATCTGATCCAGTATTGTCCCTTGAGCTCCTCACTAGTAATAGTGATATCCTCCAGTATTGTCCCCTGTACTCCTCACTAGTAATAGTGAACTGATCCAGTATTGTCCCTTGTGCTCCTCACTAGTAAAAGTGATATCTTCCAGTATTGTCCCTTGTACTCCTTACTAGTAATTGTGATATCCTCCAGTATTGTCCCCTGTACTCTTCACTAGTATTAGTGATCTCCTCCAGTATTGTCCCCTGTACTCCTCACTAGTAATAATGATCTCCTCCAGTATTGTCCCCTGTGCTCCTCACTAGTAATAGTGATCTCCTCCAGTATTGTCCCCTGTGCTTCTCACTAGTAACAGTGATCTCCTCCGGTATTGTCCCCTGTGCTCCTTACTAGTAAAGTGATCTCTTCTGGTATTGTCCCCTGTGCTCCTCACTAGTAATAGAGATCTCCTCCGGTATTGTCCCCTGTGTTCCTCACTAGTATTAGTGATTTCCTCCAGTATTGTCCTTTATGCTCCTCACTAGTAATAGTGATCTCCAGTATTGTCCCCTGTACTCCTCACTAGTAATAGTGTTCTCCTCCAGTATTGTCACCTGTGCTCCTTACTAGTAGTAGTGATCTCCTCCAGTATTGTCCCCTGTACTCCTCACTAATAATTGTGATTTCCTCCGGTATTGTCCCCTGTGCTCCTCACTAGTAATGGTGATTTCCTCCAGTATTGTCCCCTGTGCTCCTCACTAGTAATAGTGATCTCCTCCAGTATTGTCCCCTGTACTCCTCACTAGTAATAGTGATCTCCTCCAGTATTGTCCCCTGTACTCCTCACTAGTAATAGTGATCTCCTCCAGTATTGTCCCCTGTACTCCTCACCAGTAATAGTGATCCCCTCCAGTGTTGTCACCTGTGCTCCTCCCTAGTAATAGTGATCCCCTCCCGTTTTGTCCCTTGTACCCCTCACTAGTAATAGTGATCTCCTGCAGTGTTGTCCCCTGTGCTCCTCACTAGTAATAGTGATCCCCTCCAGTATTGTCACCTGTGCTCCTCACTAGTAATAGTGATCTCCTCCAGTATTGTCACCTGTACTCCTCACTAGTAATAGTGATCTCCTCTAGTATTGTCCCCTGTACTCCTAACTAGTAATAGTGATCTCCTCCAGTATTGTCCCCTGTACTCCTCACTAGTAATAGTGATCTCCTCCAGTATTGTCCCCTGTGCTCCTCTCTAGTAATAGTGATCTGATCCAGTATTGTCCCTTGTGCTCCTCACTAGTAATAGTGATACCCTCCAGTATTTTCCCCTGTACTCCTCACTAGTAATAGTGATCTGATCTAGTATTGTCCCTTGTGCTCCTCACTAGTAGAAGTGATATCCTGCAGTATTGTCCCTTGTACTCCTCACTAGTAATTGTGATCTCCTCCAGTATTGTCCCCTGTACTCCTCACTAGTAATAGTGATCTCCTCCAGTATTGTCCCCTGTACTCCTCACTAGTAATAGTGATCTCCTCCAGTATTGTCCCCTGTACTCCTCACTAGTAATAGTGATCTCCTCCAGTATTGTCCCCTGTACTCCTCACCAGTAATAGTGATCCCCTCCAGTGTTGTCACCTGTGCTCCTCCCTAGTAATAGTGATCCCCTCCCGTTTTGTCCCTTGTACCCCTCACTAGTAATAGTGATCTCCTGCAGTGTTGTCCCCTGTGCTCCTCACTAGTAATAGTGATCCCCTCCAGTATTGTCACCTGTGCTCCTCACTAGTAATAGTGATCTCCTCCAGTATTGTCACCTGTACTCCTCACTAGTAATAGTGATCTCCTCTAGTATTGTCCCCTGTACTCCTAACTAGTAATAGTGATCTCCTCCAGTATTGTCCCCTGTACTCCTCACTAGTAATAGTGATCTCCTCCAGTATTGTCCCCTGTGCTCCTCTCTAGTAATAGTGGTCTGATCCAGTATTGTCCCTTGTGCTCCTCACTAGTAATAGTGATACCCTCCAGTATTTTCCCCTGTACTCCTCACTAGTAATAGTGATCTGATCTAGTATTGTCCCTTGTGCTCCTCACTAGTAGAAGTGATATCCTGCAGTATTGTCCCTTGTACTCCTCACTAGTAATTGTGATCTCCTCCAGTATTGTCCCCTGTACTCCTCACTAGTAATAGTGATCTCCTCCAGTATTGTCCCCTGTACTCCTCACTAGTAATAGTGATCTCCTCCAGTATTGTACCCTGTGCTCCTCACTAGTAATAGTGATCTCCTCCAGTATTGTCCCCTGTGCTTCTCACTAATAACAGTGATCTCCTCCAGTATTGTCCCCTGTACTCCTCACTAGTAATAGTGATCTCCTCCAGTATTGTACCCTGTGCTCCTCGCTAGTAATAGTGATATCCTCCAGTATTGTCCCCTGTACTCCTCACCTGTTATAGTAATCTGATCCAGTATTGTCCCCCGGAACTCCTAACTAGTAATAGTGATCTCCTCCAGTATTGTCCCCTGTACTCCTCACTAGTAATAGTGATCTCCTCCAGTATTGTCCCCTGAGCTCCTCTCTAGTAAAAGTGATCTGATCCAGTATTGTCCCTTGAGCTCCTCACTAGTAATAGTGATATCCTCCAGTATTGTCCCCTGTACTCCTCACTAGTAATAGTGAACTGATCCAGTATTGTCCCTTGTGCTCCTCACTAGTAAAAGTGATATCTTCCAGTATTGTCCCTTGTACTCCTTACTAGTAATTGTGATGTCCTCCAGTATTGTCCCCTGTACTCTTCACTAGTATTAGTGATCTCCTCCAGTATTGTCCCCTGTACTCCTCACTAGTAATAATGATCTCCTCCAGTATTGTCCCCTGTGCTTCTTACTAGTAATAGTGATCTCCTCCAGTATTGTCCCCTGTGCTTCTCACTAGTAACAGTGATCTCCTCCGGTATTGTCCCCTGTGCTCCTCACTAGTAAAGTCATCTCTTCTGGTATTGTCCCCTGTGCTCCTCACTAGTAATAGAGATCTCCTCCGGTATTGTCCCCTGTGCTCCTCACTAGTATTAGTGATTTCCTCCAGTATTGTCCTTTGTGCTCCTCACTAGTAATCGTGATCTCCAGTATTGTCCCCTGTACTCCTCACTAGTAATAGTGTTCTCCTCCAGTATTGTCACCTGTGCTCCTCACTAGTAGTAGTGATCTCCTCCAGTACTGTCCCCTGTACTCCTCACTAATATTTGTGATTTCCTCCGGTATTGTCCCCTGTGCTCCTCACTAGTAATGTTGATTTCCTTCAGTATTGTCCCCTGTGCTCCTCACTAGTAATAGTGATCTCCTATAGTATTGTCACCTGTACTCCTCACTAGTAATAGTGATCTCCTTCAGTATTATCCCTTGTACTCCTCACTAGTAATAGTGATCTCCTCCAGTATTTTCCCCTGTACTCCTCACTAGTAATAGTGATCTCCTCCGTTATTGTCCCTTGTGCTCCTCACTAGTAATAGTGATCTCCTCCAGTATTGTCCCCTGTGCTTCTCACTAATAACAGTGATCTCCTCCAGTATTGTCCCCTGTACTCCTCACTAGTAATAGTGATCTCCTCCAGTATTGTACCCTGTGCTCCTCACTAGTAATAGTGATCTCCTCCAGTATTGTCCCCTGTGCTCCTCACTAGAGTATTGTCCCCTGTGCTCCTCACTAGTAATAGTGATCTCCTCCAGAATTGTCTCCTGTGCTCCTCTCTAGTAATAGTGATCTCCTCCAGTATTGTCCCCTGTGCTCCTCACTAGTAATAGTGATCTCCTTCAGTATTGTCCCCTGTGCTCCTCTCTAGTAATAGTGATCTAATCCAGTATTGTCCCCTGTGCACCTCTCTAGTAATAGTGATCTCCTCCAGTATTCTCCCCTGTGCTTCTCACTAGTAATAGTGATCTGATCCAGTATTGTCCCCTGTGCTCCTCTCTAGTAATAGTGATATCCTCCAGTATTGTCCCCTGTGCTCCTCTCTAGTAATAGTGATCTCCTCCAGTATTGTCCCCTGTGCTCCTCTCTAGTAATAGTGATCTGATCCAGTATTGTCCCCTGTGCTCCTCAATAGTAATAGTGATATCCTCCAGTATTCTCCCCTATACTCCTCACTAGTAATTGTGATCTCCTCCAGTATTGTCCCCTGTACTCCTCACTTGTAATAGTGAACTCCTCCAGTATTGTCCCCTGTACTCCTCACTAGTAATTGTGATCTCCTCCAGTATTGTCCCCTGTACTCCTCACTAGTAATAGTGATCTCCTCCAGTATTGTCCCCTGTGCTCCTCACTAGTAATAGTGATCTCCTCCAGTACTGTTCCCTGTGCTCCTCTCTAGTAATAGTGATCTCCTCCAATATTGTCCCCTGTGCTCCTCACTAGTAATAGTGATCTCCTCCAGTATTGTCCCCTGTGCTCCTCACTAGTAATAGTGATCTGATGCAGTATTGTCCCCTGTGCTCCTCACTAGTAATAGTGATCTCCTCCAGTACTGTCCCCTGTGCTCCTCTCTAGTAATAGTGATCTCCTCCAGTATTGTCCCCTGTGCTCCTCACTAGTAATAGTGATCTCCTCCAGTATTGTCCCCTGTGCTCCTCTCTAGTAATAGTGATCTCCTCCAGTATTGTCCCCTGTGCTCCTCACTAGTAATAGTGATCTCCTCCAGTATGGTCCCCTGTGCTCCTCTC
This sequence comes from Anomaloglossus baeobatrachus, assembly GCF_048569485.1. Classification (NCBI taxonomy): domain Eukaryota; kingdom Metazoa; phylum Chordata; class Amphibia; order Anura; family Aromobatidae; genus Anomaloglossus; species Anomaloglossus baeobatrachus. Next base: position 801,011,848 of record NC_134354.1, read on the forward strand.
TAGTAATAGTGATCTCCTCCAGTATTGTCCGCTGTGCTCCTCACTAGTAATAGTGATCGCCTCCAGAACTGTCCCCTGTGCTCCTCTCTAGTAATAGTGATCTCCTCCAGTATTGTCCCCTGTGCTTTTCACTAGTAATAGTGATCTCCTCCAGTATTGTCCCCTGTGCTCCTCTCTAGTAATAGTGATCTGATCCAGTATTGTCCCCTGTGCTCCTCTCTAGTAATAGTGATCTCCTCTAGTATTGTCCCCTGTGCTTCTCACTAGCAATAATGATCTGATCCAGTATTGTCCCCTGTGCTCCTCTCTAGTAATAGTGATCTCCTCTAGTATTGTCCCCTGTGCTTCTCACTAGCAATAATGATCTGATCCAGTATTGTCCCCTGTGCTCCTCTCTAGTAATAGTGATCTCCTCCAGTATTGTCCCCTGTGCTCCTCACTAGTAATAGTGATCTCCTCCAGTATTGTCCCCTGTGCTCCTCTCTAGTAATAGTGATCTCCTCCAGTATTGTCCCCTGTGCGCCTCACTAGTAATAGTGATCTCCTCCAGTATTGTCCGCTGTGCTCCTCACTAGTAATAGTGATCTCCTCCAGAACTGTCCCCTGTGCTCCTCTCTAGTAATAGTGATCTCCTCCAGTATTGTCCCCTGTGCTCCTTACTAGTAATAGTGATCTCCTCCAGTATTGTCCCTTGTGCTCCTCTCTAGTAATAGTGATCTGATCCAGTATTGTCCCCTGTGCCCCTCTCTAGTAATAGTGATCTCCTCTAGTATTGTCCCCTGTGCTTCTCACTAGCAATAATGATCTGATCCAGTATTGTCCCCTGTGCTCCTCTCTAGTAATAGTGATCTCCTCTAGTATTGTCCCCTGTGCTTCTCACTAGCAATAATGATCTGATCCAGTATTGTCCCCCTGTGCTCCTCTCTAGTAATAGTGATCTGATCCAGTGTTGTCCCCTGTGCTCCTCTCTAATAATAGTGATCTGATCCAGAATTGTCCACTGTACTCCTCACTAGTAATAAGGATATCCTCCAGTATTGTCCCTTGTGCTCCTCAATAGTAATAGTGATCTCCTCCAGTAATGACACCTGTGCTCCTCACTAATAATAGTGATATCCTCCAGTATTGTCTCCTGTGCTCCTCACTTGTAATAGTGATCTCCTCCAGTATTGTCCCCTGTGCTCCTCACTAGTAATAGTGATCTCCTCCAGTATTGTCACCTGTGCTCCTCACGACTAATAGTGATCTCCTCCAGTATTGTCCCCTGTGTTTCTCCCTAGTAATAGTGATCTCCTCTGGTATTGTCACCTGTGCTCCTCACTAGTAATAGTGATATCCTTCAATATTGTCCCTTGTGCTCCTCACTAGTAATAGTGATATCCTCCAGTATTGCTACCTGTACTCCTCACTAGTAATTGTGATCTCCTCCAGTATTGTCCCCTGTACTCCTCACTAGTAATAGTGATATCCTCCAATATTGTCCCTTGTGCTCCTCACTAGTAATAGTGATATCCTCCAGTATTGCTACCTGTACTCCTCACTAGTAATTGTGATCTCCTCCAGTATTGTCCCCTGTACTCCTCACTATTAATAGTGATCTCCTCCAGTATTGTCCCCTGTACTCCTCACTAGTAATAGTGATCTCCTCCAGTATTGTCCCCTGTGCTCCTCACTAGTAATAGTGATCTCCTCCAGTACTGTTCCCTGTGCTCCTCTCTAGTAATAGTGATCTCCTCCAGTATTGTCCCCTGTGCTCCTCACTAGTAATAGTGATCTCCTCCAGTATTGTCCCCTGTGCTCCTCACTAGTAATAGTGATCTGATGCAGTATTGTCCCCTGTGCTCCTCACTAGTAATAGTGATCTCCTCCAGTACTGTCCCCTGTGCTCCTCTCTAGTAATAGTGATCTCCTCCAGTATTGTCCCCTGTGCTCCTCACTAGTAATAGTGATCTCCTCCAGTATTGTCCCCTGTGCTCCTCTCTAGTAATAGTGATCTCCTCCAGTATTGTCCCCTGTGCTCCTCACTAGTAATAGTGATCTCCTCCAGTATGGTCCCCTGTGCTCCTCTCTAGTAATAGTGATCTCCTCCAGTATTGTCCGCTGTGCTCCTCACTAGTAATAGTGATCGCCTCCAGAACTGTCCCCTGTGCTCCTCTCTAGTAATAGTGATCTCCTCCAGTATTGTCCCCTGTGCTTTTCACTAGTAATAGTGATCTCCTCCAGTATTGTCCCCTGTGCTCCTCTCTAGTAATAGTGATCTGATCCAGTATTGTCCCCTGTGCTCCTCTCTAGTAATAGTGATCTCCTCTAGTATTGTCCCCTGTGCTTCTCACTAGCAATAATGATCTGATCCAGTATTGTCCCCTGTGCTCCTCTCTAGTAATAGTGATCTCCTCTAGTATTGTCCCCTGTGCTTCTCACTAGCAATAATGATCTGATCCAGTATTGTCCCCTGTGCTCCTCTCTAGTAATAGTGATCTCCTCCAGTATTGTCCCCTGTGCTCCTCACTAGTAATAGTGATCTCCTCCAGTATTGTCCCCTGTGCTCCTCTCTAGTAATAGTGATCTCCTCCAGTATTGTCCCCTGTGCGCCTCACTAGTAATAGTGATCTCCTCCAGTATTGTCCCGCTGTGCTCCTCACTAGTAATAGTGATCTCCTCCAGAACTGTCCCCTGACTCCTCTCTAGTAATAGTGATCTCCTCCAGTATTGTCCCCTGTGCTCCTCACTAGTAATAGTGATCTCCTCCAGTATTGTCCCTGTGCTCCTCTCTAGTAATAGTGATCTGATCCAGTATTGTCCCCTGTGCCCCTCTCTAGTAATAGTGATCTCCTCTAGTATTGTCCCCTGTGCTTCTCACTAGCAATAATGATCTGATCCAGTATTGTCCCCCTGTGCTCCTCTTAGTAATAGTGATCTCCTCTAGTATTGTCCCCTGTGCTTCTCACTAGCAATAATGATTCTGATCCAGTATTGTCCCCCTGTGCTCCTCTCTAGTAATAGTGATCTGATCCAGTGTTGTCCCCTGTGCTCCTCTCTAATAATAGTGATCTGATCCAGAATTGTCCACTGTACTCCTCACTAGTAATAAGGATATCCTCCAGTATTGTCCCTTGTGGCTCCTCAATAGTAATAGTGATTCTCCTCCAGTAATGACACCTGTGCTCCTCACTAATAATAGTGATATCCTCCAGTATTGTCTCCTGTGCTCCTCACTTGTAATAGTGATCTCCTCCAGTATTGTCCCAGGGCTGTATTTTGCCTTCGTGCTGCCCTAGGCACTTTAAGTGGTCGCGCCCCTTAGTGACAACGTAAAACTGAGTTTCGCACACGACATCTGTTAAGGCAGATCTACTCTGTAGCACACTTTAAAAAGTATCAATAAGAAACGAACCCCCCCCCAATGGGAATCACCACAGGCACATCAAAACATAGCATGAGTATAAAATATTCCCACCACACCGTCCCCACTTATATACTGTGACTGTGACACTGCCCCTAATAAACACCACACTGCCCTCCCTTATAAACTACTGTATATCCACCACACCTTCCTCGATTATGAAATATGATCTGTACATTGTGAGGAGGGAGCAGCATGATGTGAGGACAATGTCCCATGCATGCTGCCCCCTCCTCACAATGTCCCATGCATGCTGCCCCCTCCTCACAATGTCCCATGCATGCTGCCCCCTCCTCACAATGTCCCATGCATGCTGCCCCCTCCTCACAATGTCCCATGCATGCTGCCCCTCCTCACAATGTCCCATGCATGCTGCCCCCTCCTCACAATGTCCCATGCATGCTGCCCCCTCCTCACAATGTCCCATGCATGCTGCCCCCTCCTCACAATGTCCCATGCATGCTGCCCCCTCCTCACAATGTCCCATGCATGCTGCCCCTCGTCACAATGTCCCATGCATGCTGCCCCCTCCTCACAATAATCCCATGCATGCTGCCCCTCTCCTCACAATGTCCCATGCATGCTGCCCCCCTCCTCACAATATCCCATGCATGCTGCCCCCTCCTCACAATGTCCCATGCATGCTGCCCCCTCCTCACAATGTCCCATTGCATGCTGCCCCCTCCTCACAATGTCCCATGCATGCTGCCCCTCCTCACAATATCCCATGCATGCTGCCCCCTCCTCACAATGTCCCATGCATGCTGCCCCCTCCTCACAATGTCCCATGCATGCTGCTCCCTCGTCACAATGTCCCATGCATGCTGCTCCCTCCTCACAATGTCCCATGCAAGCTGCCCCCGCCTCACAATGTCCCATGCATGCTGCCCCCCTCCTCACAATGTCCCATGAATGCTGCCCCTCCTCACAATGTCCCTTGCATGCTGCCCCCGCCTCACAATGTCCCATGCATGCTGCCCCCTCCTCACAATGTCACATGCATGCTGCTCCCTCCTCACAATGTCCCTTGCATGCTGCCCCCTCCTCACAATGTCCCCTTGCATGCTGCCCCTCCTCACAATGTCCCATGCATGCTGCCCCCTCCTCACAATGTCCCATGCATGCTGCCCCCCTCCTCACAATGTCCATGCATGCTGCCCCCCTCCTCACAATGTCCATGCATGCTGCTCTCTCCTCACAATGTCCCATGCATGCTGCCCCCTCTTCACAATGTCCCATGCATGCTGCTCCCTCCTCACAATGTCCCATGCATGCTGCCCCTCCTCACAATGTCCCATGCATGCTGCTCCCTCCTCACAATGTCTCATGCATGCTGCCCCCTCCTCACAATGTCTCATGTATGCTGCTCCCTCCTCACAATGTCCCATGAATGCTGCTCCCTCCTCACAATGTCTCATGCATGCTGCCCCCTCCTCACAATGTCCCATGCATGCTGCTCCCTCCTCACAATGTCCCATGCATGCTGCTCCCTCCGCACAATGTCTCATGCTTGATGCTCCCTCCTCACAATGTCCCATGCATGCTGCTCCTTCCTCACAATGTCCCATGCATGCTGCTCCCTCCTCACAATGTCTCATGCATGCTGCCCCCTCCTCAGTGTCCCATGCATGCTGCCCCCTTCTCACAATGTCCCATGCATGCTGCCCCCTCCTCACAATGTCTCATGCATGCTGCCCCCTCCTCAGTGTCCCATGCATGCTGCCCCCTTCTCACAATGTCCCATGCATGCTGTCCCTCTCCATGAGCTCCTAATGCTGCCTTCCTCTTTTCCATAATGAGACCTTCATGTTGCCCCACTCATGCTAAGACCACCACACTAACGCTTATGCTGAGACCCCCCACACATACACTACCCCACTCTTGATATTGACTCCCCTACATTGCTCCACTCCATACTGATCCCACACATGCTGCCCCTTCTTCACAATGAGCTCCCAATGCTGCCCCCTCTTATTCTGAGTCCTTACACTCCCCCCACCCAATCGATTTTGTCATTGCACTATCCCTCATCCCTTGTCCTCTGTCTCTAGCATTAGCCCCTCTCTCCCACTCCCCCAGCATCAGCCTCTCTCCCCCAGCATCAGCCTCTATCTTCCCTCAGCATCAGCCTCTCTTCCCCAGTCTCAGCCTTTGCCTCCCCCCAGCCTCAGCCTGCCCCAGTCTCCGCCTCAGCCTCCCTCCAGCCTCCCTCCAGTCTCAGCCTCAGCCTCCCTCAAGTCTCAGCCTCAGCCTCCCTCCAGTCTCAGCCTCAGCCTCCCTCCAGCCTCCCCCCAGTCTCTGCCTCTGCCTCCCTCCAGCCTCCCCCCAGTCTCTGCCTCTGCCTCCCTCCAGCCTCCCCCCAGTCTCAGCCTCAGCCTCCCTCCAGTCTCAGCCTCAGCCTCCCTCCAGCCTCCCCCCAGTCTCAGCCTCAGTCTCCCTCCAGCCTCCCCCCAGTCTCAGCCTCCCTCCAGTCTCAGCCTCTGCCTCCCTCAAGTCTCAGCCTCAGCCTCCCTCCAGTCTCAGCCTCAGCCTTCCTCCAGCCTCCCCCCAGTCTCTGCCTCTGCCTCCCTCCAGCCTCCCCCCAGTCTCTGCCTCTGCCTCCCTCCAGCCTCCCCCCAGTCTCAGCCTCAGCCTCCCTCCAGTCTCAGCCTCAGCCTCCCTCCAGCCTCCCCCCAGTCTCAGCCTCAGTCTCCCTCCAGCCTCCCCCCAGTCTCAGCCTCCCTCCAGTCTCAGCCTCTGCCTCCCTCCAGCCTCCCCCAGTCTCTGCCTCTACCTCCCTCCAGCCTCCCCCCAGTCTCTGACTCTGCCTCCCTCCAGCCTCCCCCCAGTCTCTGCCTCTGCCTCCCTCCAGCCTCCCCCCCAGTCTCTGCCTCTGCCTCCCTCCAGCCTCCCCCCAGTCTCTGCCTCTGCCTCCCTCCAGCCTCCCCCCAGTCTCAGCCTCTGCCTCTCTCCAGCCTCCCCCCAGTCTCAGCCTCTGCCTCCCTCCAGCCTCCCCCCAGTCTCTGCCTCTGCCTCCCTCCAGCCTCCCCCCAGTCTCTGCCTCTGCCTCCCTCCAGCCTCCCCCAGTCTCAGCCTCTGCCTCCCTCCAGCCTCCCCACAGTCTCAGCCTCTGCCTCCCTCCAGTCTCAGCCTCTGCCTCCCTCCAACCTCCCCCAGTCTCAGCCTCTGCCTCCCTCCAGCCTCCCCCCAGTCTCTGCCTCTGCCTCCCTCCAGCCTCCCCCCAGTCTCTGCCTCTGCCTCCCTCCAGCCTCCCCCCAGTCTCTGCCTCTGCCTCCCTCCAGCCTCCCCCCAGTCTCTGCCTCTGCCTCCCTCCAGCCTCCTCCCAGTCTCAGCCTCTGCCTCTCTCCAGCCTCCCCCAGTCTCAGCCTCTGCCTCCCTCCAGCCTCTTCCCAGTCTCTGCCTCTGCCTCCCTCCAGCCTCCCCCCAGTCTCTGCCTCTGCCTCCCTCCAGCCTCCCCCAGTCTCAGCCTCTGCCTCCCTCCAGCCTCCCCACAGTCTCAGCCTCTGCCTCCCTCCAGTCTCAGCCTCTGCCTCCCTCCAACCTCCCCCCAGTCTCAGCCTCTGCCTCTCTCCAGTCTCAGCCTCCCTCCAGCCTCCCCCCAGTCTCAGCCTCTGCCTCTCTCCAGTCTCAGCCTCTGCCTCCCTCCAGCCTCCCCACAGTCTCAGCCTCTGCCTCCCTCCAGTCTCAGCCTCTGCCTCCCTCCAACCTCCCCCCAGTCTCAGCCTCTGCCTCTCTCCAGTCTCAGCCTCTGCCTCCCTCCAGCCTCCCCCCAGTCTCAGCCTCTGCCTCCCTCCAGTCTCAGCCTCTGCCTCCCTCCAGTCTCTGCCTCTGCCTCCCTCCAGCCTCCCCCCAGTCTCAGCCTCTGCCTCCCACCAGCCTCCGCCCAGTCTCTGCCTCTGCCTCCCTCCAGCCTCCCCCCAGTCTCTGCCTCTGCCTCCCTCCAGCCTCCCCCCAGTCTCTGCCTCTGCCTCCCTCCAGCCTCCCCCCAGTCTCAGCCTCTGCCTCCCTCCAGCCTCCCCCCAGTCTCAGCCTCTGCCTCTCTCCAGCCTCCCCCCAGTCTCAGCCTCTGCCTCCCTCCAGCCTCCCCCCAGTCTCTGCCTCTGCCTCCCTCCAGCCTCCCCCCAGTCTCTGCCTCTGCCTCCCTCCAGCCTCCCCCAGTCTCAGCCTCTGCCTCCCTCCAGCCTCCCCACAGTCTCAGCCTCTGCCTCCCTCAGTCTCAGCCTCTGCCTCCCTCCAACCTCCCCCCAGTCTCAGCCTCCCTCCAGCCTCCCCCAGTCTCTGCCTCTGCCTCCCTCCAGCCTCCCCCCAGTCTCTGCCTCTGCCTCCCTCCAGCCTCCCCACAGTCTCAGCCTCTGCCTCCCTCCAGTCTCAGCCTCTGCCTCCCTCCAACCTCCCCCCAGTCTCAGCCTCTGCCTCTCTCCAGTCTCAGCCTCTGCCTCCCTCCAGCCTCCCCCCAGTCTCAGCCTCTGCCTCCCTCCAGTCTCAGCCTCTGCCTCCCTGCAGTCTCTGCCTCTGCCTCCCTCCAGCCTCCCCCCAGCCTCTGCCTCCCTCCAGCCTCCCCCCAGTCTCAGCCTCTGCCTCCCTCCAGCCTCTTCCCAGTCTCTGCCTCTGCCTCCCTCCAGCCTCCCCCCAGTCTCTGCCTCTGCCTCCCTCCAGCCTCCCCACAGTCTCTCCCTCTGCCTCCCTCCAGTCTCCCCCCAGTCTCAGCCTCTGCCTCCCTCCAGCCTCCCCCAGTCTCAGCCTCTGCCTCCCTCCAGCCTCCCCACAGTCTCAGCCTCTGCCTCCCTCCAGTCTCAGCCTCTGCCTCCCTCCAGCCTCCCCCCAGTCTCAGCCTCTGCCTCTCTCCAGTCTCAGCCTCTGCCTCCCTCCAGCCTCCCCCCAGTCTCAGCCACTGCCTCCCTCCAGTCTCAGCCTCTGCCTACCTCCAGCCTCCCCCCAGTCTCAGCCTCTGCCTTCCTCCAGCCTCCCCCCAGTCTCAGCCTCTGCCTCCCTCCAGCCTCCCCCCAGTCTCAGCCTCTGCCTCCCTCCAGTATCTGCCTTTGCCGCCTCCCCCCCCCGCATGCGCAGATCTCTGGTCTGCATTAGAGACACTCCCACGCTCCTTATGAATCCACTTACCTGCTCCAGTGCCCGCCGCCATCTTCCTGGCTCACGTGAGTATCCTCTTCTGACACCGGCTTCCATCACGGCGTCCTCCACGGCGTCCTGCTGTGAGCTCTGCATGTGACGTCCACACAGCAGTGGACGCAGCACAGAGGAAGGAGCTGATTGGCGCGCGCCTGTGACCCCGGAAGTGCAGGCGCCGGCAGTTCCGGGGTCAATCAGCTCCCTGTGCTCGGCGGCCACAAAAAAAAAATGTAAAAAAAAAAAAAATTTTTTTTTTTTTTTTTTTTTTTTTTTTGCTGCCAGAAGGTGCCGCCCCTCACAATCTGCCGCCCTAGGCACCGGACCACGGGTGCCTAATGGTAAATACGGCCCTGATTGTCCCCTGTGCTCCTCACTAGTAATAGTGATCTCCTCCAGTATTGTCACCTGTGCTCCTCACGACTAATAGTGATCTCCTCCAGTATTGTCCCCTGTGTTTCTCCCTAGTAATAGTGATCTCCTCTGGTATTGTCACCTGTGCTCCTCACTAGTAATAGTGATATCCTTCAATATTGTCCCTTGTGCTCCTCACTAGTAATAGTGATATCCTCCAGAATTGCTACCTGTACTCCTCACTAGTAATTGTGATCTCCTCCAGTATTGTCCCCTGTACTCCTCACTAGTAATAGTGATATCCTCCAATATTGTCCCTTGTGCTCCTCACTAGTAATAGTGATATCCTCCAGTATTGCTACCTGTACTCCTCACTAGTAATTGTGATCTCCTCCAGTATTGTCCCCTGTACTCCTCACTATTAATAGTGATCTCCTCCAGTATTGTCCCCTGTACTCCTCACTAGTAATAGTGATCTCCTCCAGTATTGTCCCTTGTGCTCCTCACTAGTAATAGTGATCTCCTCCAGTATTGTTTCCTGCACTCCTCACTAGTAATAGTGATCTCCTCCAGTATCCAGTATTGTCACCTGTGCTCCTCACTAGTAATAGTGATCTCCTCCATTATTGTCCCCTGTACTCCTGACTAATAATTGTGATTTACTCCGGTATTGTCCCCTGTGCTCCTCACTAGTAATAGTGATCTCCTCCGGTATTGTCACCTGTGCTCCTCACTAGTAATAGTGATCTCCTCCAGTATTGTCCCCTGTACTCCTCACTAGTAATAGTGATCTCCTCCAGTATTGTCCCTTGTGCTCCTCACTAGTAATAGTGATCTTCTCCAGTATTGTCCCCTGTGCTCCTGTCTAGTAATAGTGATATCCTCCAGTATTGTCCATTGTGCTCACTAGTAATAGTGATATCCTCCAGTATTGTCCCCTGTACTCCTCACTAGTAATTGTGATCTCCTCCAGTATTGTCCCTTGTACTCCTCACTAGTAATAGTGATCTCCTTCAGTATTGTCCCCTATATTCCTCACTAGTAATAGTGATCTCCTCCAGTATTGTCCCTTGTGCTCCTCACTAGTAATAATGATCTTCTCCAGTATTGTGCACTGTACTCCTCACTAGCAATAGTGAACTCCTCCAGTATTGTCCCCTGTACTCCTCACTAGTAATAGCGATCTCCTCCAGTATTGTCCCCTGGGCTCCTCACTAGTAATAGTGAGCTCCTCCAGTATTGTCCCCTGTGCTCCTCACTTGTAATAGTGAGCTCCTCCAATATTGTCTCCTGTGCTCCTCACTAGTAATTTTGATCTCCTCCAGTATTGTCACCTGTGCTCCTCACTAGTAATAGTGATCTCCTCCAGTATTGTCCCCTTTTTCCTCCTCACTAGTAATAGTGATCTCCTCCAGTATTGTCCCCTGTGCTCCTCACTAGTAATAGTGATATCCTCCAGTATTCTCACCTGTGCTCCTCACTAGTAATAGTGATCTCCTACAGTATTGTCACCTGTGCTCCTCACTAGTAACAGTGATCTCCTTCAGTATTGTCCGCTGTGCCTCTCACTAGTAATAGTGATCTCCTCCAGTATTGTCCCTTGTGCTCCTCACTAGTAGTAGTGATCTCCTCCAGTATTGTTTCCTGCACTCCTCACAAGTAATAGTGATCTCCTCCAGTATCCAGTATTGTCACCTGTGCTCCTCACTAGTAATAGTGATCTCCTCCAGTATTGTCCCCTGTACTCCTCACTAATAATTGTGATTTACTCCGGTATTGTCCCCTGTGCTCCTCACTAGTAATAGTGATCTCCTCCGGTATTGTCCCCTTTACTCCTCACTAGTAATAGTGATCTCCTCCAGTATTGTCCCTTGTGCTCCTCACTAGTAATAGTGATCTTCTCCAGTATTGTCCCCTGTGCTCCTCTCTAGTAATAGTGATATCCTCCAGTATTGTCCATTGTGCTCCTCACTAGTAATAGTGATATCCTCCAGTATTGTCCCCTGTACTCCTCACTAGTAATTGTGATCTCCTCCAGTATTGTCCCTTGTACTCCTCACTAGTAATAGTGATCTCCTCCAGTATTGTCCCCTATATTCCTCACTAGTAATAGTGATCTCCTCCAGTATTGTCCCTTGTGCTCCTCACTAGTAATAGTGATCTTCTCCAGTTTTGTCCACTGTACTCCTCACTAGCAATAGTGAACTCCTCCAGTATTGTCCCCTGTACTCCTCACTAGTAATAGCGATCTCCTCCAGTATTGTCCCCTGTGCTCCTCACTAGTAATAGTGAGCTCCTCCAGTATTGTCCCCTGTGCTCCTCACTTGTAATAGTGAGCTCCTCCATTATTGTCCCCTGTGCTCCTCACTAGTAATTTTGATCTCCTCCAGTATTGTCACCTGTGCTCCTCACTAATAATAGTGATCTCCTCCAGTATTGTCCCCTTTTTCTCCTCACTAGTAATAGTGATCTCCTCCAGTATTGTCCCCTGTGCTCCTCACTAGTAATAGTGATCTCCTCCAGTATTCTCACCTGTGCTCCTCACTAGTAATAGTGATCTCCTACTGTATTGTCACCTGTGCCTCTCACTAGTAATAGTGATCTCCTCCAGTATTGTCCGCTGTGCTCCTCACTAGTAATAGTGATCTCCTCCAGTATTGTTCCCTGTGCTCCTTACTTGTAATAGTGATCTCCTCCAGTATTGTCCCCTGTGCTCCTCACTTGTAATAGTGATCTCCTCCAGTATTGTCCCCTGTGCTCCTCACTAGTAATAGTGATCTTCTCCAGTATTGTCACCTGTGCTCCTCACTAGTAATAGTGATCTCCTCCAGTATTGTCGCCGGTACTCCTCACTAGTAATAGTGATATCCTCCAGTATTGTCCCTTGTGCTCCTCACTAGTAATAGTAATCTCCTCCAGTATTGCCCCCTGTGCTCCTGACTAGTAATAGTGATCTCCTCCAGTATTGTCACCTGTGCTCCTTACTAGTAATAGTGATCTCCTCCAGTATTGACACCTGTGCTCCTCACTAATAATAGTGATATCCTCCAGCATTGTCTCCTGTGCTCCCCACTTGTAATAGTGATCTCCTCCAGTATTGTCCCCTGTGCTCCTCACTAGTAATAGTGATCTCCTCCAGTATTGTCACCTGTGCTCCTCACGACTAATAGTGATCTCTTCCGGTATTGTCCCCTGTGCTTCTCCCTAGTAATAGTGATCTCCTCTGGTATTGTCCCCTGTGCTCCTCACTTGTAATAGTGATCTCCTCCAGTATTGTCCCCTGTGCTCCTCACTAGTAATAGTGATATCCTCCAATATTGTCCCTTGTGCTCCTCACTAGTAATAGTGATATCCTCCAGTATTGCTACCTATACTCCTCACTAGTAATTGTGATCTCCTCCAGTATTGTCCCCTGTACTCCTCACTAGTAATAGTGATCTCCTCCAGTATTGTCCCCTGTACTCCTCACTAGTAATAGTGATCTCCTCCAGTATTGTCCCTTGTGCTCCTCACTAGTAATAGTAATCTCCTCCTGTATTGTTTCCTGCACTCCTCACTAGTAATAGTGATCTCCTCCAGTATTGTCACCTGTGCTCCTCACTAGTAATAGTAATCTCCTCCAGTATTGTCCCCTGTACTCCTCACTAATAATTGTGATTTACTCCGGTATTGTCCCCTGTGCTGCTCACTAGTAATAGTGATCTCCTCCGGTATTGTCCCCTGTGCTCCTCACTAGTAATAGTGATCTCCTCCAGTATTGTCCCCTGTGCTCCTCTCTAGTAATAGTGATCTCCTCCAGTATTGTCCCCTGTGCTCCTCACTAGTAATAGTGATCTCCTCCAGTATGGTCCCCTGTGCTCCTCTCTAGTAATAGTGATCTCCTCCAGTATTGTCCGCTGTGCTCCTCACTAGTAATAGTGATCGCCTCCAGAACTGTCCCCTGTGCTCCTCTCTAGTAATAGTGATCTCCTCCAGTATTGTCCCCTGTGCTTTTCACTAGTAATAGTGATCTCCTCCAGTATTGTCCCCTGTGCTCCTCTCTAGTAATAGTGATCTGATCCAGTATTGTCCCCTGTGCTCCTCTCTAGTAATAGTGATCTCCTCTAGTATTGTCCCCTGTGCTTCTCACTAGCAATAATGATCTGATCCAGTATTGTCCCCTGTGCTCCTCTCTAGTAATAGTGATCTCCTCTAGTATTGTCCCCTGTGCTTCTCACTAGCAATAATGATCTGATCCAGTATTGTCCCCTGTGCTCCTCTCTAGTAATATTGATCTCCTCCAGTATTGTCCCCTGTGCTCCTCTCTAGTAATAGTGATCTCCTCCAGTATTGTCCCCTGTGCGCCTCACTAGTAATAGTGATCTCGTCCAGTATTGTCCGCTGTGCTCCTCACTAGTAATAGTGATCTCCTCCAGAACTGTCCCCTGTGCTCCTCTCTAGTAATAGTGATCTCCTCCAGTATTGTCATCTGTGCTCCTCACTAGTAATAGTGATCTCCTCCAGTATTGTCCCCTGTGCTCCTCTCTAGTAATAGTGATCTGATCCAGTATTGTCCCCTGTGCCCCTCTCTAGTAATAGTGATCTCCTCTAGTATTGTCCCCTGTGCTTCTCACTAGCAATAATGATCTGATCCAGTATTGTCCCCTGTGCTCCTCTCTAGTAATAGTGATCTCCTCTAGTATTGTCCCCTGTGCTTCTCACTAGCAATAATGATCTGATCCAGTATTGTCCCCCTGTGCTCCTCTCTAGTAATAGTGATCTGATCCAGTGTTGTCCCCTGTGCTCCTCTCTAATAATAGTGATCTGATCCAGAATTGTCCACTGTACTCCTCACTAGTAATAAGGATATCCTCCAGTATTGTCCCTTGTGCTCCTCAATAGTAATAGTGATCTCCTCCAGTAATGACACCTGTGCTCCTCACTAATAATAGTGATATCCTCCAGTATTGTCTCCTGTGCTCCTCACTTGTAATAGTGATCTCCTCCAGTATTGTCCCCTGTGCTCCTCACTAGTAATAGTGATCTCCTCCAGTATTGTCACCTGTGCTCCTCACGACTAATAGTGATCTCCTCCAGTATTATCCCCTGTGTTTCTCCCTAGTAATAGTGATCTCCTCTGGTATTGTCACCTGTGCTCCTCACTAGTAATAGTGATATCCTTCAATATTGTCCCTTGTGCTCCTCACTAGTAATAGTGATATCCTCCAGTATTGCTACCTGTACTCCTCACTAGTAATTGTGATCTCCTCCAGTATTGTCCCCTGTACTCCTCACTAGTAATAGTGATATCCTCCAATATTGTCCCTTGTGCTCCTCACTAGTAATAGTGATATCCTCCAGTATTGCTACCTGTACTCCTCACTAGTAATTGTGATCTCCTCCAGTATTGTCCCCTGTACTCCTCACTATTAATAGTGATCTCCTCCAGTATTGTCCCCTGTACTCCTCACTAGTAATAGTGATCTCCTCCAGTATTGTCCCTTGTGCTCCTCACTAGTAATAGTGATCTCCTCCAGTATTGTTTCCTGCACTCCTCACTAGTAATAGTGATCTCCTCCAGTATCCAGTATTGTCACCTGTGCTCCTCACTAGTAATAGTGATCTCCTCCATTATTGTCCCCTGTACTCCTGACTAATAATTGTGATTTACTCCGGTATTGTCCCCTGTGCTCCTCACTAGTAATAGTGATCTCCTCCGGTATTGTCACCTGTGCTCCTCACTAGTAATAGTGATCTCCTCCAGTATTGTCCCCTGTACTCCTCACTAGTAATAGTGATCTCCTTCAGTATTGTCCCTTGTGCTCCTCACTAGTAATAGTGATCTTCTCCAGTATTGTCCCCTGTGCTCCTCTCTAGTAATAGTGATATCCTCCAGTATTGTCCATTGTGCTCACTAGTAATAGTGATATCCTCCAGTATTGTCCCCTGTACTCCTCACTAGTAATTGTGATCTCCTCAAGTATTGTCCCTTGTACTCCTCACTAGTAATAGTGATCTCCTTCAGTATTGTCCCCTATATTCCTCACTAGTAATAGTGATCTCCTCCAGTATTGTCCCTTGTGCTCCTCACTAGTAATAGTGATCTTCTCCAGTATTGTGCACTGTACTCCTCACTAGCAATAGTGAACTCCTCCAGTATTGTCCCCTGTACTCTTTACTAGTAATAGCGATCTCCTCCAGTATTGTCCCCTGGGCTCCTCACTAGTAATAGTGAGCTCCTCCAGTATTGTCCCCTGTGCTCCTCACTTGTAATAGTGAGCTCCTCCAATATTGTCTCCTGTGCTCCTCACTAGTAATTTTGATCTCCTCCAGTATTGTCACCTGTGCTCCTCACTAGTAATAGTGATCTCCTCCAGTATTGTCCCCTTTTTCTCCTCACTAGTAATAGTGATATCCTCCAGTATTCTCACCTGTGCTCCTCACTAGTAATAGTGATCTCCTACAGTATTGTCACCTGTGCTCCTCACTAGTAATAGTGATCTCCTTCAGTATTGTCCGCTGTGCCTCTCACTAGTAATAGTGATCTCCTCCAGTATTGTCCCTTGTGCTCCTCACTAGTAGTAGTGATCTCCTCCAGTATTGTTTCCTGCACTCCTCACAAGTAATAGTGATCTCCTCCAGTATCCAGTATTGTCACCTGTGCTCCTCACTAGTAATAGTGATCTCCTCCAGTATTGTCCCCTGTACTCCTCACTAATAATTGTGATTTACTCCGGTATTGTCCCCTGTGCTCCTCACTAGTAATAGTGATCTCCTCCGGTATTGTCCCCTTTACTCCTCACTAGTAATAGTGATCTCCTCCAGTATTGTCCCTTGTGCTCCTCACTAGTAATAGTGATCTTCTCCAGTATTGTCCCCTGTGCTCCTCTCTAGTAATAGTGATATCCTCCAGTATTGTCCATTGTGCTCCTCACTAGTAATAGTGATATCCTCCAGTATTGTCCCCTGTACTCCTCACTAGTAATTGTGATCTCCTCCAGTATTGTCCCTTGTACTCCTCACTAGTAATAGTGATCTCCTCCAGTATTGTCCCCCTATATTCCTCACTAGTAATAGTGATCTCCTCCAGTATTGTCCCTTGTGCTCCTCACTAGTAATAGTGATCTTCTCCAGTTTTGTCCACTGTACTCCTCACTAGCAATAGTGAACTCCTCCAGTATTGTCCCCTGTACTCCTCACTAGTAATAGCGATCTCCTCCAGTATTGTCCCCTGTGCTCCTCACTAGTAATAGTGAGCTCCTCCAGTATTGTCCCCTGTGCTCCTCACTTGTAATAGTGAGCTCCTCCATTATTGTCCCCTGTGCTCCTCACTAGTAATTTTGATCTCCTCCAGTATTGTCACCTGTGCTCCTCACTAATAATAGTGATCTCCTCCAGTATTGTCCCCTTTTTCTCCTCACTAGTAATAGTGATCTCCTCCAGTATTGTCCCCTGTGCTCCTCACTAGTAATAGTGATCTCCTCCAGTATTCTCACCTGTGCTCCTCACTAGTAATAGTGATCTCCTACTGTATTGTCACCTGTGCCTCTCACTAGTAATAGTGATCTTCTCCAGTATTGTCCGCTGTGCTCCTCACTAGTAATAGTGATCTCCTCCAGTATTGTTCCCTGTGCTCCTTACTTGTAATAGTGATCTCCTCCAGTATTGTCCCCTGTGCTCCTCACTTGTAATAGTGATCTCCTCCAGTATTGTCCCCTGTGCTCCTCACTAGTAATAGTGATCTTCTCCAGTATTGTCACCTGTGCTCCTCACTAGTAATAGTGATCTCCTCCAGTATTGTCGCCGGTACTCCTCACTAGTAATAGTGATATCCTCCAGTATTGTCCCTTGTGCTCCTCACTAGTAATAGTAATCTCCTCCAGTATTGCCCCCTGTGCTCCTGACTAGTAATAGTGATCTCCTCCAGTATTGTCACCTGTGCTCCTTACTAGTAATAGTGATCTCCTCCAGTATTGACACCTGTGCTCCTCACTAATAATAGTGATATCCTCCAGCATTGTCTCCTGTGCTCCCCACTTGTAATAGTGATCTCCTCCAGTATTGTCCCCTGTGCTCCTCACTAGTAATAGTGATCTCCTCCAGTATTGTCACCTGTGCTCCTCACGACTAATAGTGATCTCTTCCGGTATTGTCCCCTGTGCTTCTCCCTAGTAATAGTGATCTCCTCTGGTATTGTCCCCTGTGCTCCTCACTTGTAATAGTGATCTCCTCCAGTATTGTCCCCTGTGCTCCTCACTAGTAATAGTAATCTCCTCCAGTATTGCCCCCTGTGCTCCTGACTAGTAATTGTGATCTCCTCCAGTATTGTCCCCTGTACTCCTCACTAGTAATAGTGATCTCCTCCAGTATTGTCCCCTGTACTCCTCACTAGTAATAGTGATCTCCTCCAGTATTGTCCCTTGTGCTCCTCACTAGTAATAGTAATCTCCTCCTGTATTGTTTCCTGCACTCCTCACTAGTAATAGTGATCTCCTCCAGTATTGTCACCTGTGCTCCTCACTAGTAATAGTGATCTCCTCCAGTATTGTCCCCTGTACTCCTCACTAATAATTGTGATTTACTCCGGTATTGTCCCCTGTGCTGCTCACTAGTAATAGTGATCTCCTCCGGTATTGTCACCTGTGCTCCTCACTAGTAATAGTGATCTCCTCCAGTATTATCCCCTGTACTCCTCTCTAGTAATAATGATCTCCTCCAGTATTATCCCCTGTACTCCTCACTAGTAATAGTGATCTCCTCAAGTATTGTCCCCTGTGCTCCTTACTAGTAATAGTGATCTCCTCCGATATTGTCCCCTGTGCTTCTCACTAGTAATAGTCATCTCCTCCAGAATTATCTCCTGTACTCCTCACTAGTAATAGTGATCTCCTCCAGTATTGTCCCCTGTGCTTTTCACTAGTAATAGTAATCTCCTCCAGTATTGTCCCCTGTGCTCCTCACTAGTAATAGTGATCTCCTCCAGTATTGTCCCCTGTACTCCTCACTAGTAATAGTAATTTCCTCCAGTATTGTCCCCTGTACTCCTCACTAGTAATAGTGATCTCCTCCAGTATTGTCCCCTGTACTCCTTACCAGTAATAGTGATCCCCTCCAGTATTGTCCCCTGTACTCCTCACTAGTAATAGTGATCCCCTCCAGTATTGTCACCTGTGCTTTTCATTAGTAATAGTAATCTCCTCCAGTATTGTCCCCTGTGTTCCTCACTAGTAATAGTAATCTCCTCCAGTATTGTCCCCTGTGTTCCTCACTAGTAATAGTGATTTCCTCCAGTATTGTCCCCTGTACTCCTCACTAGTAATAGTGATCTCCTTTAGTATTGTCCCCTGTACTCCTCACTAGTAATAGTGATCTCCTCCAGTATTGTCCCCTGTACTCCTCACTAGTAATAGTGATCCCCTCCAGTATTGTCACCTGTGCTCCTCACTAGTAATAGTGATCTCCTCCAGTATTGTCACCTGTACTCCTCACTAGTAATAGAGATCTCCTCTAGTATTATCCCCTGTACTCCTCACTAGTAATAGTGATCTCCTCCAGTATTGTCCCCTGTGCTCCTCATTAGTAATAGTGATATCCTCCAGTATTGCCCCCTGTACTCCTCACTAGTTATAGTGATCTGATCCAGTATTGTCCCCTGTACCCCTCACTAGTAATAGTGATCTCCTGCAGTATTGTCCCCTGTGCTCCTCACTAGTAACAGTGATCCCCTCCAGTATTGTCCCCTGTACTCCTCACTAGTAATAGTGATCCCCTCCAGTATTGTCACCTGTGCTCCTCACTAGTAATAGTGATCTCCTCCAGTATTGTCACCTGTACTCCTCACTAGTAATAGAGATCTCCTCTAGTATTATCCCCTGTACTCCTCACTAGTAATAGTGATCTCCTCCAGTATTGTCCCCTGTGCTCCTCACTAGTAATAGTGATATCCTCCAGTATTGCCCCCTGTACTCCTCACTAGTTATAGTGATCTGATCCAGTATTGTCCCCTGTACCCCTCACTAGTAATAGTGATCTCCTCCAGTATTGTCTCCTGTGCTCCTCACTAGTAATAGTGATCTCCTCCAGTATTGTCACCTGTACTCCTCACTAGTAATAGTGATGTCCTTCAGTATTATGCCCTGTACTGCTCTCTAGTAATAATGATCTCCTCCAGTATTATCCCCTGTACTCCTCACTAGTAATAGTGATCTCCTCAAGTATTGTCCCCTGTGCTCCTTACTAGTAATAGTGATCTCCTCCGATATTGTCCCCTGTGCTTCTCACTAGTAATAGTCATCTCCTCCAGAATTATCTCCTGTACTCCTCACTAGTAATAGTGATCTCCTCCAGTATTGTCCCCTGTGCTTTTCACTAGTAATAGTAATCTCCTCCAGTATTGTCCCCTGTGCTCCTCACTAGTAATAGTGATCTCCTCCAGTATTGTCCCCTGTACTCCTCACTAGTAATAGTAATTTCCTCCAGTATTGTCCCCTGTACTCCTCACTAGTAATAGTGATCTCCTCCAGTATTGTCCCCTGTACTCCTTACCAGTAATAGTGATCCCCTCCAGTATTGTCCCCTGTACTCCTCACTAGTAATAGTGATCCCCTCCAGTATTGTCACCTGTGCTTTTCATTAGTAATAGTAATCTCCTCCAGTATTGTCCCCTGTGTTCCTCACTAGTAATAGTAATCTCCTCCAGTATTGTCCCCTGTGTTCCTCACTAGTAATAGTGATTTCCTCCAGTATTGTCCCCTGTACTCCTCACTAGTAATAGTGATCTCCTTTAGTATTGTCCCCTGTACTCCTCACTAGTAATAGTGATCTCCTCCAGTATTGTCCCCTGTACTCCTCACTAGTAATAGTGATCCCCTCCAGTATTGTCACCTGTGCTCCTCACTAGTAATAGTGATCTCCTCCAGTATTGTCACCTGTACTCCTCACTAGTAATAGAGATCTCCTCTAGTATTATCCCCTGTACTCCTCACTAGTAATAGTGATCTCCTCCAGTATTGTCCCCTGTGCTCCTCACTAGTAATAGTGATATCCTCCAGTATTGCCCCCTGTACTCCTCACTAGTTATAGTGATCTGATCCAGTATTGTCCCCTGTACCCCTCACTAGTAATAGTGATCTCCTGCAGTATTGTCCCCTGTACTCCTCACTAGTAATAGGGACCTCCTCCAGTATTGTCCCCTGTGCTCCTCACTAGTAATAGTGATATCCTCCAGTATTGCCCCCTGTACTCCTCACTAGTTATAGTGATCTGATCCAGTATTGTCCCCTGTACCCCTCACTAGTAATAGTGATCTCCTGCAGTATTGTCCCCTGTGCTCCTCACTAGTAACAGTGATCCCCTCCAGTATTGTCACCTGTGCTCCTCACTACTAATAGTGATCTCCTCTAGTATTGTCCCCCGGAACTCCTAACTAGTAATAGTGATCTCCTCTAGTATTGTCCCCTGTACTCCTCACTAGTAATAGTGATCTCCTCCCGTATTGTCCCCTGAGCTCCTCTCTAGTAATAGTGATCTGATCATGTATTGACCCTTGAACTCCTCACTAGTAATAGTGATCTCCTCCAGTATTGTCCCCTGTACTCCTCACTAGTAATAGTGATCTCCTCCAGTATTGTCCCCTGTTCTCCTCACCAGTAATAGTGATCCCCTCCAGTATTGTCACCTGTGCTCCTCCCTAGTAATAGTGATCCCCTCCCGTTTTGTCCCTTGTACCCCTCACTAGTAATAGTGATCTCCTGCAGTACTGTCCCCTGTGCTCCTCACTAGTAATGGTGATTTCCTCCAGTATTGTCCCCTGTACTCCTCATTAGTAATAGTGATCTCCTCCAGTATTATCCCCTGTACTTCTCACTATTAATAGTGATCTCCTCCAGTATTGTCCCCTGTTCTCCTCACCAGTAATAGTGATCCCCTCCAGTATTGTCACCTGTGCTCCTCCCTAGTAATAGTGATCCCCTCCCGTTTTGTCCCTTGTACCCCTCACTAGTAATAGTGATCTCCTGCAGTATTGTCCCCTGTGCTCCTCACTAGTAATAGTGATCCCCTCCAGTATTGTCACCTGTGCTCCTCACTAGTAATAGTGATCTCCTCCAGTATTGTCACCTGTGCTCCTCACTAGTAATAGTGATCTCCTCTAGTATTGTCCCCTGTACTCCTAACTAGTAATAGTGATCTCCTCCAGTATTGTCCCCTGTACTCCTCACTAGTAATAGTGATCTCCTCCAGTATTGTCCCCTGTGCTTCTCTCTAGTAATAGTGATCTGATCCAGTATTGTCCCTTGTGCTCCTCAATAGTAATAGTGATATCCTCCAGTATTGTCCCCTGTACTCCTCACTAGTAATAGTGATCTGATCTAGTCTTGTCCCTTGTGCTCCTCACTAGTAGAAGTGATATCATCCAGTAATGTCCCTTGTACTCCTCACTAGTAATTGTGATCGCCTCCAGTATTGTCCCCTGTACTTCTCACTAGTAATAGTGATCTCCTCAAGTATTGTCCCCTGTGCTCCTCACTAGTAATAGTGGTCTCCTCCGATATTGTCCCTTGTGCTCCTCACTAGTAATGGTCATCTCCTCCAGTATTGTGCCCTGTGCTCCTCTCTAGTAATAGTGATCTCCTCCAGTATTGTCCCCTGTGCTTTTCATTAGTAATAGTAATCTCCTCCAGTATTGTCCCCTGTGTTCCTCACTAGTAATAGTGATTTCCTCCAGTATTGTCCCCTGTACTCCTCACTAGTAATAGTGATCTCCTTTAGTATTGTCCCCTGTACTCCTCACTAGTAATAGTGATCTCCTCCAGTATTGTCCCCTGTACTCCTCACTAGTAATAGTGATCCCCTCCAGTATTGTCACCTGTGCTCCTCACTAGTAATAGTGATCTCCTCCAGTATTGTCACCTGTACTCCTCACTAGTAATAGAGATCTACTCTAGTATTATCCCCTGTACTCCTCACTAGTAATAGTGATCTCCTCCAGTATTGTCCCCTGTACTCCTCACTAGTAAAAGGGACCTCCTCCAGTATTGTCCCCTGTGCTCCTCACTAGTAATAGTGATATCCTCCAGTATTGTCCCCTGTACTCCTCACTAGTTATAGTGATCTGATCCAGTATTGTCCCCTGTACCCCTCACTAGTAATAGTGATCTCCTGCAGTATTGTCCCCTGTGCTCCTCACTAGTAACAGTGATCCCCTCCAGTATTGTCACCTGTGCTCCTCACTACTAATAGTGATCTCCTCTAGTATTGTCCCCCGGAACTCCTAACTAGTAATAGTGATCTCCTCTAGTATTGTCCCCTGTACTCCTCACTAGTAATAGTGATCTCCTCCCGTATTGTCCCCTTAGCTCCTCTCTAGTAATAGTGATCTGATCATGTATTGACCCTTGAACTCCTCACTAGTAATAGTGATCTCCTCCAGTATTGTCCCCTGTACTCCTCACTAGTAATAGTGATCTCCTCCAGTATTGTCCCCTGTTCTCCTCACCAGTAATAGTGATCCCCTCCAGTATTGTCACCTGTGCTCCTCCCTAGTAATAGTGATCCCCTCCCGTTTTGTCCCTTGTACCCCTCACTAGTAATAGTGATCTCCTGCAGTACTGTCCCCTGTGCTCCTCACTAGTAATGGTGATTTCCTCCACTATTGTCCCCTGTACTCCTCATTAGTAATAGTGATCTCCTCCAGTATTATCCCCTGTACTTCTCACTAGTAATAGTGATCTGATCCAGTATTGTCCCCTGTGCCCCTCTCTAGTAATAGTGATCTCCTCTAGTATTGTCCCCTGTGCTTCTCACTAGCAATAATGATCTGATCCAGTATTGTCCCCTGTGCTCCTCTCTAGTAATAGTGATCTCCTCTAGTATTGTCCCCTGTGCTTCTCACTAGCAATAATGATCTGATCCAGTATTGTCCCC
This sequence comes from Anomaloglossus baeobatrachus, assembly GCF_048569485.1. Taxonomy (NCBI): domain Eukaryota; kingdom Metazoa; phylum Chordata; class Amphibia; order Anura; family Aromobatidae; genus Anomaloglossus; species Anomaloglossus baeobatrachus. The sequence continues at coordinate 801,034,631 of NC_134354.1, forward strand.
CTGTGCTCCTCTCTAGTAATAGTGATCTGATCCAGTGTTGTCCCCTGTGCTCCTCTCTAATAATAGTGATCTGATCCAGAATTGTCCACTGTACTCCTCACTAGTAATAAGGATATCCTCCAGTATTGTCCCTTGTGCTCCTCAATAGTAATAGTGATCTCCTTCAGTATTGTCCCCTGTACTCCTCACTAGTAATAGTGATCTCCTCCAGTATTGTCCCCTGTTCTCCTCACCAGTAATAGTGATCCCCTCCAGTATTGTCACCTGTGCTCCTCCCTAGTAATAGTGATCCCCTCCCGTTTTGTCCCTTGTACCCCTCACTAGTAATAGTGATCTCCTGCAGTACTGTCCCCTGTGCTCCTCACTAGTAATGGTGATTTCCTCCAGTATTGTCCCCTGTACTCCTCATTAGTAATAGTGATCTCCTCCAGTATTATCCCCTGTACTTCTCACTAGTAATAGTGATCTCCTCCAGTATTGTCCCCTGTTCTCCTCACCAGTAATAGTGATCCCCTCCAGTATTGTCACCTGTGCTCCTCCCTAGTAATAGTGATCCCCTCCCGTTTTGTCCCTTGTACCCCTCACTAGTAATAGTGATCTCCTGCAGTATTGTCCCCTGTGCTCCTCACTAGTAATAGTGATCCCCTCCAGTATTGTCACCTGTGCTCCTCACTAGTAATAGTGATCTCCTCCAGTATTGTCACCTGTGCTCCTCACTAGTAATAGTGATCTCCTCTAGTATTGTCCCCTGTACTCCTAACTAGTAATAGTGATCTCCTCCAGTATTGTCCCCTGTACTCCTCACTAGTAATAGTGATCTCCTCCAGTATTGTCCCCTGTGCTTCTCTCTAGTAATAGTGATCTGATCCAGTATTGTCCCTTGTGCTCCTCAATAGTAATAGTGATATCCTCCAGTATTGTCCCCTGTACTCCTCACTAGTAATAGTGATCTGATCTAGTATTGTCCCTTGTGCTCCTCACTAGTAGAAGTGATATCATCCAGTAATGTCCCTTGTACTCCTCACTAGTAATTGTGATCGCCTCCAGTATTGTCCCCTGTACTCCTCACTAGTAATAGTGATCTCCTCCAGTATTGTCCCCTGTACTCCTCACTAGTAATAGTGATCTCCTCCAGTATTGTCCCCTGTGCTCCTCACTAGTAATAGTGATCTCCTCCAGTATTGTCCCCTGTGCTTCTCATCAGTAACAGTGATCTCCTCCGGTATTGTCCCCTGTGCTCCTCACTAGTAAAGTGATCTCTTCTGGTATTGTCCCTTGTGCTCCTCACTACTAATTGTGATTTCCTCCAGTATTGTCCCCTGTGCTCCTCACTAGTAATAGTGATCTCCTCCAGTATTGTCCCCTGTACTCCTCACTAGTAATAGTGTTCTCCTCCAGTATTAACACCTGTGCTCCTCACTAGTAATAGTGATCTCCTCCAGTATTGTCCCCTGTACTCCTCACTAATAATTGTGATTTCCTCCGGTACTGTCCCCTGTGCTGCTCACTAGTAATGGTGGTTTCCTCCAGTATTGTCCCCTGTACTCCTCACTAGTAATAGTGATCTCCTCCAGTATTATCCCCTGTACTTCTCACTAGTAATAGTGATCTCCTCAAGTATTGTCCCCTGTGCTCCTCACTAGTAATAGTGGTCTCCTCCGATATTGTCCCTTGTGCTCCTCACTAGTAATGGTCATCTCCTCCAGTATTGTGCCCTGTGCTCCTCTCTAGTAATAGTGATCTCCTCCAGTATTGTCCCCTGTGCTTTTCATTAGTAATAGTAATCTCCTCCAGTATTGTCCCCTGTGTTCCTCACTAGTAATAGTGATTTCCTCCAGTATTGTCCCCTGTACTCCTCACTAGTAATAGTGATCTCCTTTAGTATTGTCCCCTGTACTCCTCACTAGTAATAGTGATCTCCTCCAGTATTGTCCCCTGTACTCCTCACTAGTAATAGTGATCCCCTCCAGTATTGTCACCTGTGCTCCTCACTAGTAATAGTGATCTCCTCCAGTATTGTCACCTGTACTCCGCACTAGTAATAGAGATCTACTCTAGTATTATCCCCTGTACTCCTCACTAGTAATAGTGATCTCCTCCAGTATTGTCCCCTGTACTCCTCACTAGTAAAAGGGACCTCCTCCAGTATTGTCCCCTGTGCTCCTCACTAGTAATAGTGATATCCTCCAGTATTGTCCCCTGTACTCCTCACTAGTTATAGTGATCTGATCCAGTATTGTCCCCTGTACCCCTCACTAGTAATAGTGATCTCCTGCAGTATTGTCCCCTGTGCTCCTCACTAGTAACAGTGATCCCCTCCAGTATTGTCACCTGTGCTCCTCACTACTAATAGTGATCTCCTCTAGTATTGTCCCCCGGAACTCCTAACTAGTAATAGTGATCTCCTCTAGTATTGTCCCCTGTACTCCTCACTAGTAATAGTGATCTCCTCCCGTATTGTCCCCTTAGCTCCTCTCTAGTAATAGTGATCTGATCATGTATTGACCCTTGAACTCTTCACTAGTAATAGTGATCTCCTCCAGTATTGTCCCCTGTACTCCTCACTAGTAATAGTGATCTCCTCCAGTATTGTCCCCTGTTCTCCTCACCAGTAATAGTGATCCCCTCCAGTATTGTCACCTGTGCTCCTCCCTAGTAATAGTGATCCCCTCCCGTTTTGTCCCTTGTACCCCTCACTAGTAATAGTGATCTCCTGCAGTACTGTCCCCTGTGCTCCTCACTAGTAATGGTGATTTCCTCCAGTATTGTCCCCTGTACTCCTCATTAGTAATAGTGATCTCCTCCAGTATTATCCCCTGTACTTCTCACTAGTAATAGTGATCTGATCCAGTATTGTCCCCTGTGCCCCTCTCTAGTAATAGTGATCTCCTCTAGTATTGTCCCCTGTGCTTCTCACTAGCAATAATGATCTGATCCAGTATTGTCCCCTGTGCTCCTCTCTAGTAATAGTGATCTCCTCTAGTATTGTCCCCTGTGCTTCTCACTAGCAATAATGATCTGATCCAGTATTGTCCCCCTGTGCTCCTCTCTAGTAATAGTGATCTGATCCAGTGTTGTCCCCTGTGCTCCTCTCTAATAATAGTGATCTGATCCAGAATTGTCCCCTGTACTCCTCACTAGTAATAGTGATCTCCTCCAGTATTGTCCCCTGTGCTCCTCACTAGTAATAGTGATCTTCTCCAGTATTGTCCCCTGTGCTCCTCTCTAGTAATAGTGATATCCTCCAGTATTGTCCATTGTGCTCCTCACTAGTAATAGTGATATCCTCCAGTATTGTCCCCTGTACTCCTCACTAGTAATTGTGGTCTCCTCCAGTATTGTCCCTTGTACTCCTCACTAGTAATAGTGATCTCCTCCAGTATTGTCCCCTATATTCCTCACTAGTAATAGTGATATTCTCCATTATTGTCCCCTGTACTCCTCACTAGTAATAGTGATCTCCTCCAGTATTGTCCCTTGTGCTCCTCACTAGTAATAGTGATCTTCTCCAGTATTGTCCCCTGTGCTCCTCTCAAGTAATAGTGATATCCTCCAGTATTGTCCATTGTGCTCCTCACTAGTAATAGTGATATCCTCCAGTATTGTTTCCTGTACTCCTCACTAGTAATTGTGATCTCCTCCAGTATTGTCCCTTGTACTCCTCACTAGTAATAGTGATCTCCTCCAGTATTGTCTCCTATATTCCTCACTAGTAATAGTGATCTCCTCCAGTATTGTCCCTTGTGCTCCTCACTAGAAATAGTGATCTTCTCCAGTATTGTCCCCTGTACTCCTCACTAGCAATAGTGAACTCCTCCAGTATTGTCCCCTGTACTCCTCACTAGTAATAGCGATCTCCTCCAGTATTGTCCACTGTGCTCCTCACTAGTAATAGTGAGCTCCTCCAGTATTGTCCCCTGTGCTCCTCACTTGTAATAGTGAGCTCCTCCAGTATTGTCCCCTGTGCTCCTCACTAGTAATATTGATCTCCTCCAGTATTGTCACCTGTGCTCCTCACTAGTAATAGTGATCTCCTCCAGTATTGTCCCCTGTGCTCCTCACTAGTAATAGTGATCTCCTCCAGTATTCTCACCTGTGCTCCTCACTAGTAATAGTGATCTCCTCCAGTATTGTCCCCTGTGCTTCTCACTAGCAATAATGATCTGATCCAGTATTGTCCCCTGTGCTCCTCTCTAGTAATAGTGATCTGATCCAGTGTTGTCCCCTGTGCTCCTCTCTAATAATAGTGATCTTCTCCAGTATTGTCCCCTGTGCTCCTCTCTAGTAATAGTGATATCCTCCAGTATTGTCCATTGTGCTCCTCACTAGTAATAGTGATATCCTCCAGTATTGTCCCCTGTACTCCTCACTAGTAATTGTGATCTCCTCCAGTATTGTCCCTTGTACTCCTCACTAGTAATAGTGATCTCCTCCAGTATTGTCCCCTATATTCCTCACTAGTAATAGTGATCTCCTCCAGTATTGTCCCTTGTGCTCCTCACTAGTAATAGTGATCTTCTCCAGTATTGTCCACTGTACTCCTCACTAGCAATAGTGAACTCCTCCAGTATTGTCCCCTGTACTCCTCACTAGTAATAGCGATCTCCTCCAGTATTGTCCCCTGTGCTCCTCACTAGTAATAGTGAGCTCCTCCAGTATTGTCCCCTGTGCTCCTCACTTGTAATAGTGAGCTCCTCCAGTATTGTCCCCTGTGCTCCTCACTAGTAATATTGATCTCCTCCAGTATTGTCACCTGTGCTCCTCACTAGTAATAGTGATCTCCTCCAGTATTGTCCCCTTTTTCTCCTCACTAGTAATAGTGATCTCCTCCAGTATTGTCCCCTGTGCTTCTCACTAGTAATAGTGATCTCCTCCAGTATTCTCACCTGTGCTCCTCACTAGTAATAGTGAGTTCCTACAGTATTGTCACCTGTGCTCCTCACTGGTAATAGTGATCTCCTCCAGTATTGTCCGCTGTGCTCCTCACTAGTAATAGTGATCTCCTCCAGTATTGTTCCCTGTGCTCCTTACTTGTAATAGTGATCTCCTCCAATATTGTCCCCTGTGCTCCTCAATTGTAATAGTGATCTCCTCCAGTATTGTCCCATGTGCTCCTCGCTAGTAATAGTGATCTTCTCCAGTATTGTCACCTTGCTCCTCACTAGTAATAGTGATCTCCTCCATTATTGTCCCCGGTACTCCTCACTAGTAATAGTGATATCCTCCAGTATTGTCCCTTGTGCTCCTCACTAGTAATAGTAATCTCCTCCAGTATTGTCCCCTGTGCTCCTGACTAGTAATAGTGATCTCCTCCAGTATTGTCACCTGTGCTCCTCACTAGTAATAGTGATCTCCTCCAGTATTGACACCTGTGCTCCTCACTAATAATAGTGATATCCTCCAGTATTGTCTCCTGTGCTCCTCACTTGTAATAGTGATCTCCTGCAGTATTGTCCCCTGTGCTCCTCACTAGTAATAGTGATCTCCTCCAGTATTGTCATCTGTGCTCCTCACGACTAATAGTGATCTCCTCCAGTATTGTCCCCCGGAACTCCTAACTAGTAATAGTGATCTCCTCTAGTATTGTCCCCTGTACTCCTCACTAGTAATAGTGATCTCCTCCCGTATTGTCCCCTTAGCTCCTCTCTAGTAATAGTGATCTGATCATGTATTGACCCTTGAACTCTTCACTAGTAATAGTGATCTCCTCCAGTATTGTCCCCTGTACTCCTCACTAGTAATAGTGATCTCCTCCAGTATTGTCCCCTGTTCTCCTCACCAGTAATAGTGATCCCCTCCAGTATTGTCACCTGTGCTCCTCCCTAGTAATAGTGATCCCCTCCCGTTTTGTCCCTTGTACCCCTCACTAGTAATAGTGATCTCCTGCAGTACTGTCCCCTGTGCTCCTCACTAGTAATGGTGATTTCCTCCAGTATTGTCCCCTGTACTCCTCATTAGTAATAGTGATCTCCTCCAGTATTATCCCCTGTACTTCTCACTAGTAATAGTGATCTGATCCAGTATTGTCCCCTGTGCCCCTCTCTAGTAATAGTGATCTCCTCTAGTATTGTCCCCTGTGCTTCTCACTAGCAATAATGATCTGATCCAGTATTGTCCCCTGTGCTCCTCTCTAGTAATAGTGATCTCCTCTAGTATTGTCCCCTGTGCTTCTCACTAGCAATAATGATCTGATCCAGTATTGTCCCCCTGTGCTCCTCTCTAGTAATAGTGATCTGATCCAGTGTTGTCCCCTGTGCTCCTCTCTAATAATAGTGATCTGATCCAGAATTGTCCCCTGTACTCCTCACTAGTAATAGTGATCTCCTCCAGTATTGTCCCCTGTGCTCCTCACTAGTAATAGTGATCTTCTCCAGTATTGTCCCCTGTGCTCCTCTCTAGTAATAGTGATATCCTCCAGTATTGTCCCCTGTACTCCTCACTAGTAATTGTGGTCTCCTCCAGTATTGTCCCTTGTACTCCTCACTAGTAATAGTGATCTCCTCCAGTATTGTCCCCTATATTCCTCACTAGTAATAGTGATATTCTCCATTATTGTCCCCTGTACTCCTCACTAGTAATAGTGATCTCCTCCAGTATTGTCCCTTGTGCTCCTCACTAGTAATAGTGATCTTCTCCAGTATTGTCCCCTGTGCTCCTCTCAAGTAATAGTGATATCCTCCAGTATTGTCCATTGTGCTCCTCACTAGTAATAGTGATATCCTCCAGTATTGTTCCCTGTACTCCTCACTAGTAATTGTGATCTCCTCCAGTATTGTCCCTTGTACTCCTCACTAGTAATAGTGATCTCCTCCAGTATTGTCTCCTATATTCCTCACTAGTAATAGTGATCTCCTCCAGTATTGTCCCTTGTGCTCCTCACTAGAAATAGTGATCTTCTCCAGTATTGTCCCCTGTACTCCTCACTAGCAATAGTGAACTCCTCCAGTATTGTCCCCTGTACTCCTCACTAGTAATAGCGATCTCCTCCAGTATTGTCCACTGTGCTCCTCACTAGTAATAGTGAGCTCCTCCAGTATTGTCCCCTGTGCTCCTCACTTGTAATAGTGAGCTCCTCCAGTATTGTCCCCTGTGCTCCTCACTAGTAATATTGATCTCCTCCAGTATTGTCACCTGTGCTCCTCACTAGTAATAGTGATCTCCTCCAGTATTGTCCCCTGTGCTCCTCACTAGTAATAGTGATCTCCTCCAGTATTCTCACCTGTGCTCCTCACTAGTAATAGTGATCTCCTCCAGTATTGTCCCCTGTGCTTCTCACTAGCAATAATTATCTGATCCAGTATTGTCCCCTGTGCTCCTCTCTAGTAATAGTGATCTGATCCAGTGTTGTCCCCTGTGCTCCTCTCTAATAATAGTGATCTTCTCCAGTATTGTCCCCTGTGCTCCTCTCTAGTAATAGTGATATCCTCCAGTATTGTCCATTGTGCTCCTCACTAGTAATAGTGATATCCTCCAGTATTGTCCCCTGTACTCCTCACTAGTAATTGTGATCTCCTCCAGTATTGTCCCTTGTACTCCTCACTAGTAATAGTGATCTCCTCCAGTATTGTCCCCTATATTCCTCACTAGTAATAGTGATCTCCTCCAGTATTGTCCCTTGTGCTCCTCACTAGTAATAGTGATCTTCTCCAGTATTGTCCACTGTACTCCTCACTAGCAATAGTGAACTCCTCCAGTATTGTCCCCTGTACTCCTCACTAGTAATAGCGATCTCCTCCAGTATTGTCCCCTGTGCTCCTCACTAGTAATAGTGAGCTCCTCCAGTATTGTCCCCTGTGCTCCTCACTTGTAATAGTGAGCTCCTCCAGTATTGTCCCCTGTGCTCCTCACTAGTAATATTGATCTCCTCCAGTATTGTCACCTGTGCTCCTCACTAGTAATAGTGATCTCCTCCAGTATTGTCCCCTTTTTCTCCTCACTAGTAATAGTGATCTCCTCCAGTATTGTCCCCTGTGCTTCTCACTAGTAATAGTGATCTCCTCCAGTATTCTCACCTGTGCTCCTCACTAGTAATAGTGAGTTCCTACAGTATTGTCACCTGTGCTCCTCACTGGTAATAGTGATCTCCTCCAGTATTGTCCGCTGTGCTCCTCACTAGTAATAGTGATCTCCTCCAGTATTGTTCCCTGTGCTCCTTACTTGTAATAGTGATCTCCTCCAATATTGTCCCCTGTGCTCCTCAATTGTAATAGTGATCTCCTCCAGTATTGTCCCATGTGCTCCTCGCTAGTAATAGTGATCTTCTCCAGTATTGTCACCTTGCTCCTCACTAGTAATAGTGATCTCCTCCATTATTGTCCCCGGTACTCCTCACTAGTAATAGTGATATCCTCCAGTATTGTCCCTTGTGCTCCTCACTAGTAATAGTAATCTCCTCCAGTATTGTCCCCTGTGCTCCTGACTAGTAATAGTGATCTCCTCCAGTATTGTCACCTGTGCTCCTCACTAGTAATAGTGATCTCCTCCAGTATTGACACCTGTGCTCCTCACTAATAATAGTGATATCCTCCAGTATTGTCTCCTGTGCTCCTCACTTGTAATAGTGATCTCCTGCAGTATTGTCCCCTGTGCTCCTCACTAGTAATAGTGATCTCCTCCAGTATTGTCATCTGTGCTCCTCACGACTAATAGTGATCTCCTCCAGTATTGTCCCCTGTGTTTCTCCCTAGTAATAGTGATCTCCTCTGGTATTGTCACCTGTGCTCCTCACTAGTAATAGTGATATCCTTCAATATTGTCCCTTGTGCTCCTCACTAGTAATAGTGATATCCTCCAGTATTGCTACCTGTACTCCTCACTAGTAATTGTGATCTGCTCCAGTATTGTCCCCTGTACTCCTCACTAGTAATAGTGATATCCTCCAATATTGTCCCTTGTGCTCCTCACTAGTAATAGTGATATCCTCCAGTATTGCTACCTGTACTCCTCACTAGTAATTGTGATCTCCTCCTGTATTGTCCCCTGTACTCCTCACTAGTAATAGTGATCTCCTCCAGTATTGTCCCCTGTACTCCTCACTAGTAATAGTGATCTCCTCCAGTATTGTCCCTTGTGCTCCTCACTAGTAATAGTGATCTCCTCCAGTATTGTTTCCTGCACTCCTCACTAGTAATAGTGATCTCCTCCAGTATCCAGTATTGTCAACTGTGCTCCTCACTAGTAATAGTGATCTCCTCCAGTATTGTCCCCTGTACTCCTCACTAATAATTGTGATTTACTCCGGTATTGTCCCCTGTGCTCCTCACTAGTAATAGTGATCTCCTCCGGTATTGTCACCTGTGCTCCTCACTAGTAATAGTGATCTCCTCCAGTATTGTCCCCTGTACTCCTCACTAGTAATAGTGATCTCCTCCAGTATTGTCCCTTGTGCTCCTCACTAGTAATAGTGATCTTTTCCAGTATTGTCCCCTGTGCTCCTCTCTAGTAATAGTGATATTCTCCAGTATTGTCCATTGTGCTCCTCACTAGTAATAGTGATATCCTCCAGTATTGTCCCCTGTACTCCTCACTAGTAATTGTGATCTCCTCCAGTATTGTCCCTTGTACTCCTCACTAGTAATAGTGATCTCCTTCAGTATTGTCCCCTATATTCCTCACTAGTAATAGTGATCTCCTCCAGTATTGTCCCTTGTGCTCCTCACTAGTAATAGTGATCTTCTCCAGTATTGTCCACTGTACTCCTCACTAGCAATAGTGAACTCCTCCAGTATTGTCCCCTGTACTCCTCACTAGTAATAGCGATCTCCTCCAGTATTGTCCCCTGGGCTCCTCACTAGTAATAGTGAGCTCCTCCAGTTTTGTCCCCTGTGCTCCTCACTTGTAATAGTGAGCTCCTCCAATATTGTCTCCTGTGCTCCTCACTAGTTATTTTGATCTCCTCCAGTATTGTCACCTGTGCTCCTCACTAGTAATAGTGATCTCCTCCAGTATTGTCCCCTTTTTCTCCTCACTAGTAATAGTGATCTCCTTTAGTATTGTCCCCTGTGCTCCTCACTAGTAATAGTGATCTCCTCCAGTATTCTCACCTGTGCTCCTCACTAGTAATAGTGATCTCCTACAGTATTGTCACCTGTGCTCCTCACTAGTAATAGTGATCTCCTTCAGTATTGTCCGCTGTGCCTCTCACTAGTAATAGTGATCTCCTCCAGTATTGTCCCTTGTGCTCCTCACTAGTAGTAGTGATCTCCTCCAGTATTGTTTCCTGCACTCCTCACAAGTAATAGTGATCTCCTCCAGTATCCAGTATTGTCACCTGTGCTCCTCACTAGTAATAGTGATCTCCTCCAGTATTGTCCCCTGTACTCCTCACTAATAATTGTGATTTACTCCGGTATTGTCCCCTGTGCTCCTCACTAGTAATAGTGATCTCCTCCAGTATTGTCCCCTGTACTCCTCACTAGTAATAGTGATCTCCTCCAGTATTGTCCCTTGTGCTCCTCACTAGTAATAGTGATCTTCTCCAGTATTGTCCCCTGTGCTCCTCTCTAGTAATAGTGATATCCTCCAGTATTGTCCATTGTGCTCCTCACTGGTAATAGTGATATCCTCCAGTATTGTCCCCTGTACTCCTCACTAGTAATTGTGATCTCCTCCAGTATTGTCCCTTGTACTCCTCACTAGTAATAGTGATCTCCTCCAGTATTGTCCCCTATATTCCTCACTAGTAATAGTGATCTCCTCCAGTATTGTCCCTTGTGCTCCTCACTAGTAATAGTGATCTTCTCCAGTTTTGTCCACTGTACTCCTCACTAGCAATAGTGAACTCCTCCAGTATTGTCCCCTGTACTCCTCACTAGTAATAGCGATCTTCTCCAGTATTGTCCCCTGTGCTCCTCACTAGTAATAGTGAGCTCCTCCAGTATTGTCCCCTGTGCTCCTCACTTGTAATAGTGAGCTTCTCCAGTATTGTCCCCTGTGCTCCTCACTAGTAATTTTGATCTCCTCCAGTATTGTCACCTGTGCTCCTCACTAGTAATAGTGATCTCCTCCAGTATTGTCCCCTTTTTCTCCTCACTAGTAATAGTGATCTCCTCCAGTATTGTCCCCTGTGCTCCTCACTAGTAATAGTGATCTCCTCCAGTATTCTCACCTGTGCTCCTCACTAGTAATAGTGATCTCCTACAGTATTGTCACCTGTGCTCCTCACTAGTAATAGTGATCTCCTCCAGTATTGTCACCTGTGCTCCTCACTAGTAATAGTGATCTCCTCCAGTATTGTCGCCGGTACTCCTCACTAGTAATAGTGATATCCTCCAGTATTGTCCCTTGTGCTCCTCACTAGTAATAGTAATCTCCTCCAGTATTGTCCCCTGTGCTCCTGACTAGTAATAGTGATCTCCTCCAGTATTGTCACCTGTGCTCCTCACTAGTAATAGTGATCTCCTCTAGTATTGACACCTGTGCTCCTCACTAATAATAGTGATATCCTCCAGTATTGTCTCCTGTGCTCCCCACTTGTAATAGTGATCTCCTCCAGTATTGTCCCCTGTGCTACTCACTAGTAATAGTGATCTCCTCCAGTATTGTCACCTGTGCTCCTCACGACTAATAGTGATCTCCTCCGGTATTGTCCCCTGTGCTTCTCTCTAGTAATAGTGATCTCCTCTGGTATTGTCCCCTGTGCTCCTCACTTGTAATAGTGATCTCCTCCAGTATTGTCCCCTGTGCTCCTCACTAGTAATAGTGATATCCTCCAATATTGTCCCTTGTGCTCCTCACTAGTAATAGTGATATCCTCCAGTATTGCTACCTATACTCCTCACTAGTAATTGTGATCTCCTCCAGTATTGTCCCCTGTACTCCTCACTAGTAATAGTGATCTCCTCCTGTATTGTTTCCTGCACTCCTCACTAGTAATAGTGATCTCCTCCAGTATTGTCACCTGTGCTCCTCACTAATAATAGTGATCTCCTCCAGTATTGTCCCCTGTACTCCTCACTAATAATTGTGATTTATTCCGGTATTGTCCCCTGTGCTGCTCACTAGTAATAGTGATCTCCTCCGGTATTGTCTCCTGTGCTCCTCACTAGTAATAGTGATCTCCTCCGGTATTATCCCCTGTACTCCTCTCTAGTAATAGTGATATCCTCCAGTATTGTCCATTGTGCTCCTCACTAGTAATAGTGATCTCCTCCAGTATTGTCTCCTGTGCTCCTCACTAGTAATAGTGATCTCCTCCAGTATTATCCCCTGTACTCCTCACAAGTAATAGTGATCTCCTCCAGTATTGTCACCTGTACTCCTCACTAGTAATAGTGATGTCCTTCAGTATTATGCCCTGTACTGCTCTCTAGTAATAATGATCTCCAGTATTATCCCCTGTACTCCTCACTAGTAATAGTGATCTCCTCAAGTATTGTCCCCTGTGCTCCTTACTAGTAATAGTGATCTCCTCCGATATTGTCCCCTGTGCTTCTCACTAGTAATAGTCATCTCCTCCAGTATTATCTCCTGTACTCCTCACTAGTAATAGTGATCTCCTCCAGTATTGTCCCCTGTGCTTTTCACTAGTAATAGTAATCTCCTCCAGTATTGTCCCTTGTGCTCCTCACTAGTAATAGTGATCTCCTCCAGTATTGTCCCCTGTACTCCTCACTAGTAATAGTAATTTCCTCCAGTATTATCCCCTGTACTCCTCACTAGAAATAGTGATCTCCTCCAGTATTGTCCCCTGTACTCCTTACCAGTAATAGTGATCCCCTCCAGTATTGTCACCTGTGCTCCTCCCTAGTAATAGTGATCCCCTCCCGTTTTGTCCCTTGTACCCCTCACTAGTAATAGTGATCTCCTGCAGTATTGTCCCCTGTGATCCTCACTAGTAATAGTGATCCCCTCCAGTATTGTCACCTGTGCTCCTCACTAGTAATAGTGATCTCCTCCAGTATTGTCACCTGTGCTCCTCACTAGTAATAGTGATCTCCTCTAGTATTGTCCCCTGTACTCCTAACTAGTAATAGTGATCTCCTCCAGTATTGTCCCCTGTACTCCTCACTAGTAATAGTGATCTCCTCCAGTATTGTCCCCTGTGCTTCTCTCTAGTAATAGTGATCTGATCCAGTATTTTCCCTTGTGCTCCTCAATAGTAATAGTGATATCCTCCAGTATTGTCCCCTGTACTCCTCACTAGTAATAGTGATCTGATCTAGTATTGTCCCTTGTGCTCCTCACTAGTAGAAGTGATATCATCCAGTAATGTCCCTTGTACTCCTCACTAGTAATTGTGATCGCCTCCAGTATTGTCCCCTGTACTCCTCACTAGTAATAGTGATCTCCTCCAGTATTGTCCCCTGTACTCCTCACTAGTAATAGTGATCTCCTCCAGTATTGTACCTGTGCTCCTCACTAGTAATAGTGATCTCCTCCAGTATTGTCCCCTGTGCTTCTCATCAGTAACAGTGATCTCCTCCGGTATTGTCCCCTGTGCTCCTCACTAGTAAAGTGATCTCTTCTGGTATTGTCCCTTGTGCTCCTCACTACTAATTGTGATTTCCTCCAGTATTGTCCCCTGTGCTCCTCACTAGTAATAGTGATCTCCTCCAGTATTGTCCCCTTTACTCCTCACTAGTAATAGTGTTCTCCTCCAGTATTAACACCTGTGCTCCTCACTAGTAATAGTGATCTCCTCCAGTATTGTCCCCTGTACTCCTCACTAATAATTGTGATTTCCTCCGGTACTGTCCCCTGTGCTCCTCACTAGTAATGGTGGTTTCCTCCAGTATTGTCCCCTGTACTCCTCACTAGTAATAGTGATCTCCTCCAGTATTATCCCCTGTACTTCTCACTAGTAATAGTGATCTCCTCAAGTATTGTCCCCTGTGCTCCTCACTAGTAATAGTGATCTCCTCCGATATTGTCCCTTGTGCTCCTCACTAGTAATGGTCATCTCCTCCAGTATTGTGCCCTGTGCTCCTCTCTAGTAATAGTGATCTCCTCCAGTATTGTCCACTGTGCTTTTCATTAGTAATAGTAATCTCCTCCAGTATTGTCCCCTGTGTTCCTCACTAGTAATAGTGATTTCCTCCAGTATTGTCCCCTGTACTCCTCACTAGTAATAGTGATCTCCTTTAGTATTGTCCCCTGTACTCCTCACTAGTAATAGTGATCTCCTCCAGTATTGTCCCCTGTACTCCTCACTAGTAATAGTGATCCCCTCCAGTATTGTCACCTGTGCTCCTCACTAGTAATAGTGATCTCCTTCAGTATTGTCACCTGTACTCCTCACTAGTAATAGAGATCTCCTCTAGTATTATCCCCTGTACTCCTCACTAGTAATAGTGATCTCCTCAGTATTGTCCCCTGTACTCCTCACTAGTAATAGGGATCTCCTCCAGTATTGTCCCCTGTGCTCCTCACTAGTAATAGTGATATCCTCCAGTATTGTCCCCTGTACTCCTCACTAGTTATAGTGATCTGATCCAGTATTGTCCCCTGTACCCCTCACTAGTAATAGTGATCTCCTGCAGTATTGTCCCCTGTGCTCCTCACTAGTAACAGTGATCCCCTCCAGTATTGTCACCTGTGCTCCTCACTACTAATAGTGATCTCCTCTAGTATTGTCCCCCGGAACTCCTAACTAGTAATAGTGATCTCCTCTAGTATTGTCCCCTGTACTCCTCACTAGTAATAGTGATCTCCTCCCGTATTGTCCCCTGAGCTCCTCTCTAGTAATAGTGATCTGATCATGTATTGTCCCTTGAACTCCTCACTAGTAATAGTGATCTCCTCCAGTATTGTCCCCTGTACTCCTCACTAGTAATAGTGATCTCCTCCAGTATTGTCCCCTGTTCTCCTCACCAGTAATAGTGATCCCCTCCAGTATTGTCACCTGTGCTCCTCCCTAGTAATAGTGATCCCCTCCCGTTTTGTCCCTTGTACCCCTCACTAGTAATAGTGATCTCCTGCAGTACTGTCCCCTGTGCTCCTCACTAGTAATGGTGATTTCCTCCAGTATTGTCCCCTGTACTCCTCATTAGTAATAGTGATCTCCTCCAGTATTATCCCCTGTACTTCTCACTAGTAATAGTGATCTCTTCAAGTATTGTCCCCTGTGCTCCTCACTAGTAATAGTGATCTCCTCCGATATTGTCCCCTGTACTCCTCACCAGTAATAGTGATCCCCTCCAGTATTGTCACCTGTGCTCCTCCCTAGTAATAGTGATCCATTCCCGTTTTGTCCCTTGTACCCCTCACTAGTAATAGTGATCTCCTGCAGTATTGTCCCCTGTGCTCCTCACTAGTAATAGTGATCCCCTCCAGTATTGTCACCTGTGCTCCTCACTAGTAATAGTGATCTCCTCCAGTATTGTCACCTGTGCTCCTCACTAGTAATAGTGATCTCCTCTAGTATTGTCCCCTGTACTCCTAACTAGTAATAGTGATCTCCTCCAGTATTGTCCCCTGTACTCCTCACTAGTAATACTGATCTCCTCCAGTATGGTCCCCTGTGCTCCTCTCTAGTAATAGTGATCTGATCCAGTATTGTCCCTTGTGCTCCTCAATAGTAATAGTGATATCCTCCAGTATTGTCCCCTGTACTCCTCACTAGTAATAGTGATCTGATCTAGTATTGTCCCTTGTGCTCCTCACTAGTAGAAGTGATATCTTCCAGTATTGTCCCTTGTACTCCTCACTAGTAATTGTGATCTCCTCCAGTATTGTCCCCTGTACTCCTCACTAGTAATAGTGATCTCCTCCAGTATTGTCCCCTGTAATCCTCACTAGTAATAGTGATCTCCTCCAGTATTGTCCCCTGTGCTCCTCACTAGTAATAGTGATCTCCTCCAGTATTGTCCCCTGTGCTTCTCGCTAGTAACAGTGATCTCCTCCGGTATTGTCCCCTGTGCTCCTCACTAGTAAAGTGATCTCTTCTGGTATTGTCCCCTGTGCTCCTCACTGGTAATAGTGATCTCCTCCGGTATTGTCCCTTGTGCTCTTCACTACTAATTGTGATTTCCTCCAGTATTGTCCCCTGTGCTCCTCACTAGCAATAGTGATGATCTCCAGTATTGTCCCCTGTACTCCTCACTAGTAATAGTGTTCTCCTCCAGTATTAACAACTGTGCTCCTCACTAGTAATAGTGATCTCCTCCAGTATTGTCCCCTGTACTCCTCACTAATAATTGTGATTTCCTCCGGTACTGTCCCCTGTGCTCCTCACTAGTAATGGTGATTTCCTCCAGTATTGTCCCCTGTACTCCTCACTAGTAATAGTGATCTCCTCCAGTATTATCCCCTGTACTCCTCACTAGTAATAGTAATCTCCTCAAGTATTGTCCCCTGTGCTCCTCACTAGTAATAGTGATCTCCTCCAGTATTGTCCCCTGTGTTCCTCACTAGTAATAGGGATCTCCTCCAGTATTGTCCCCTGTGCTTTTCATTAGTAATAGTAATCTCTTCCAGTATTGTCCCCTGTGTTCCTCACTAGTAATAGTGATTTCCTCCAGTATTGTCCCCCGTACTCCTCACTAGTAATAGTGATCTCCTTTAGTATTGTCCCCTGTACTACTCACTAGTAATAGTGATCTCCTCCAGTATTTTCCCCTGTACTCCTCACTAGTAATAGTGATCCCCTCCAGTATTGTCACCTGTGCTCCTCACTAGTAATAGTGATCTCCTCCAGTATTGTCACCTGTACTCCTCACTAGTAATAGAGATCTCCTCTAGTATTGTCCCCTGTACTCCTCACTAGTAATAGTGATCTCCTCCAGTATTGTCCCCTGTACTCCTCACTAGTAATAGGGATCTCCTCCAGTATTGTCCCCTGTGCTCTTCACTAGTAATAGTGATATCCTCCAGTATTGTCCCCTGTACTCCTCACTAGTTATAGTGATCTGATCCAGTATTGTCCCTTGAGCTCCTCACTAGTAATAGTGATCTCCTCCAGTATTGTCCCCTGTACTCCTCACTAGTAATAGTGATCTCCTCCAGTATTGTCCCCTGTGCTCCTCTCTAGTAATAGTGATCTGATCCAGTATTGTCCCTTGTGCTCCTCAATAGTAATAGTGATATCCTCCAGTATTGTCCCCTGTACTTCTCACTAGTAATAGTGATCTGATCTATTATTGTCCCTTGTGCTCCTCACTAGTAGAAGTGATATCCTCCAGTATTGTCCCTTGTACTCCTCAGTAGTAATTGTGATCTCCTCCAGTATTGTCCCCTGTACTCCTCACTAGTAATAGTGATCTCCTCCAGTATTGTCCTCTGTATTCCTCACTTGTAATAGTGATCTCCTCCAGTATTGTCCCCTGTGCTCCTCACTAGTAATAGTGATCTCCTCCAGTATTGTCCCCTGTGCTTCTCACTAGTAACAGTGATCTCCTCCGGTATTGTCCCCTGTGCTCCTCACTAGTAAAGTGATCTCTTCTGGTATTGTCCCCTGTGCTCCTCACTGGTAAAAGTGATCTCCTCCGGTATTGTCTCTTGTGCTCCTCACTACTAATTGTGATTTCCTCCAGTATTGTCCCCTGTGCTCCTCACTAGTAATAGTGATCTCCTCCAGTATTGTCCCCTGTACTCCTCACTAGTAATAGTGTTCTCCTCCAGTATTAACACCTGTGCTCCTCACTAGTAATAGTGATCTCCTCCAGTATTGTCCCCTGTACTTCTCACTAATAATTGTGATTTCCTCCGGTACTGTCCCCTGTGCTCCTCACTAGTAATGGTGATTTCCTCCAGTATTGTCCCCTGTACTCCTCACTAGTAATAGTGATCTCCTCCAGTATTGTCCCCTGAGCTCCTCTCTAGTAATAGTGATCTGATCCAGTATTGTCCCTTGAGCTCCTCACTAGTAATAGTGATCTCCTCCAGTATTGTCCCCTGTACTCCTCACTAGTAATAGTGATCTCCTCCAGTATTGTCCCCTGTGCTCCTCTCTAGTAATAGTGATCTGATCCAGTATTGTCCCTTGTGCTTCTCAATAGTAATAGTGATATCCTCCAGTATTGTCCCCTGTACTCCTCACTAGTAATAGTGATCTGATCTAGTATTGTCCCTTGTGCTCCTCACTAGTAGAAGTGATATCCTCCAGTATTGTCCCTTGTACTCCTCAGTAGTAATTGTGATCTCCTCCAGTATTGTCCCCTGTACGCCTCACTAGTAATAGTGATCTCCTGAAGTATTGTCCCCTGTACTCCTCACTAGTAATAGTGATCTCCTCCAGTATTGTCCCCTGTGCTTCTCACTAGTAACATTGATCTCCTCCGGTATTGTCCCCTGTGCTCCTCACTAGTAAAGTGATCTCTTCTGGTATTGTCCCCTGTGCTCCTCACTGGTAATAGTGATCTCCTCCGGTATTGTCTCTTGTGCTCCTCACTACTAATTGTGATTTCCTCCAGTATTGTCCCCTGTGCTCCTCACTAGTAATAGTGATCTCCTTCAGTATTGTCCCCTGTACTCCTCACTAGTAATAGTGTTCTCCTCCAGTATTAACACCTGTGCTCCTCACTGGTAATAGTGATCTCCTCCAGGAATGTCCCCTGTACTCTTCACTAATAATTGTGATTTCCTCCGGTACTGTCCCCTGTGCTCCTCACTAGTAATGGTGATTTCCTCCAGTATTGTCCCCTGTGCTCCTCACTAGTAATAGTGATCTCCTCCGATATTGTCCCTTGTGCTCCTCACTAGTAATGGTCATCTCCTCCAGTATTGTGCCCTGTGCTCCTCTCTAGTAATAGTGATCTCCTCCAGTATTGTCCCCTGTGCTTTTCATTAGTAATAGTAATCTCCTTTAGTATTGTCCCCTGTGTTCCTCACTAGTAATAGTGATTTCCTCCAGTATTGTCCCCTGTACTCCTCACTAGTAATAGTGATCTCCTTTAGTATTGTCCCCTGTACTCCTCACTAGTAATAGTGATCTCCTCCAGTATTGTCCCCTGTACTCCTCACTAGTAATAGTGATCCCCTCCAGTATTGTCACCTGTGCTCCTCACTAGTAATAGTGATCTCCTCCAGTATTGTCACCTGTACTCCTCACTAGTAATAGAGATCTCCTCTAGTATTGTCCCCTGTACTCCTCACTAGTAATAGTGATCTCCTCCAGTATTGTCCCCTGTACTCCTCACTAGTAATAGGGATCTCCTCCAGTATTGTCCCCTGTGCTCCTCACTAGTAATAGTGATATCCTCCAGTATTGTCCCCTGTACTCCTCACTAGTTATAGTGATCTGATCCAGTATTGTCCCCTGTACCCCTCACTAGTAATAGTGATCTCCTGCAGTATTGTCCCCTGTGCTCCTCACTAGTAATAGTGATCCCCTCCAGTATTGTCACCTGTGCTCCTCACTACTAATAGTGATCTCCTCTAGTATTGTCCCCCGGAACTCCTAACTAGTAATAGTGATCTCCTCCAGTATTGTCCCCTATACTCCTCACTAGTACTAGTGATCTCCTCCAGTATTGTCCCCTGAGCTCACCTCTAGTAATAGTGATCTGATCCAGTATTGTCCCTTGAGCTCCTCACTAATAATAGTGATCTCCTCCAGTATTGTCCCCTGTTCTCCTCACTAGTAATACTGATCTCCTCCAGTATTGTCCCCTGTACTCCTCACCAGTAATAGTGATCCCCTCCAGTATTGTCACCTGTGCTCCTCCCTAGTAATAGTGATCCCCTCCCGTTTTGTACCTTGTACCCCTCACTAGTAATAGTGATCTCCTTCAGTATTGTCCCCTGTGCTCCTCACTAGTAATAGTGATCCCCTCCAGTATTGTCACCTGTGCTCCTCACTAGTAATAGTGATCTCCTCCAGTATTGTCACCTGTGCTCCTCACTAGTAATAGTGATCTCCTCTAGTATTGTCCCCTGTACTCCTAACTAGTATTAGTGATCTCCTCCAGTATTGTCCCCTGTACTCCTCACTAGTAATAGCGATCTCCTCCAGTATATTCCCCTGTGCTCCTCTCTAGTAATAGTGATCTGATCCAGTATTGTCCCTTGTGCTCCTCAATAGTAATAGTGATATCTTCCAGTATTGTCCCCTGTACTCCTCACTAGTAATAGTGATCTGATCTAGTATTGTCCCTTGTGCTCCTCACTAGTAGAAGTGATATCCTCCAGTATTGTCCCTTGTACTCCTCACTAGTAATTGCGATGTCCTCCAGTATGGTCCCCTGTACTCCTCACTAGTAATAGTGATCTCCTCCAGTATTGTCCCCTGTACTCCTCACTAGTAATAGTGATCTCCTCCAGTATTCTCCCCTGTGCTCCTCACTAGTAATAGTGATCTCCTCCAGTATTGTCCCCTGTGCTTCTCACTAGTAACAGTGATCTCCTATGGTATTGTCCCCTGTGCTCCTCACTAGTAAAGTGATGTCTTCTGGTATTATCCCCTGTGCTCCTCACTGGTAATAGTGATCTCCTCCGGTATAGTCCCTTGTGCTCCTCACTACTAATTGTGATTTCCTCCAGTATTGTCCCCTGTGCTCCTCACTAGTAATAGTGATCTCCTCCAGTATTGTCCCCTGTACTCCTCACTAGTAATAGTGTTCTCCTCCAGTATTAACACCTGTGCTCCTCCCTAGTAATAGTGATCTCCTCCAGTATTGTCCCCTGTACTCCTCACTAATAATTGTGATTTCCTCCGGTACTGTCCCCTGTGCTCCTCACTAGTAATGGTGATTTCCTCCAGTATTGTCCCATGAGCTCCTCTCTAGTAATAGTGATCTGATCCAGTATTGTCCCTTGAGCTCCTCACTAGTAATAGTGATATCCTCCAGTATTGTCCCCTGTACTCCTCACTAGTAATAGTGAACTGATCCAGTATTGTCCCTTGTGCTCCTCACTAGTAAAAGTGATATCTTCCAGTATTGTCCCTTGTACTCCTTACTAGTAATTGTGATATCCTCCAGTATTGTCCCCTGTACTCTTCACTAGTATTAGTGATCTCCTCCAGTATTGTCCCCTGTACTCCTCACTAGTAATAATGATCTCCTCCAGTATTGTCCCCTGTGCTCCTCACTAGTAACAGTGATCTCCTCCGGTATTGTCCCCTGTGCTCCTTACTAGTAAAGTGATCTCTTCTGGTATTGTCCCCTGTGCTCCTCACTAGTAATAGAGATCTCCTCCGGTATTGTCCCCTGTGTTCCTCACTAGTATTAGTGATTTCCTCCAGTATTGTCCTTTATGCTCCTCACTAGTAATAGTGATCTCCAGTATTGTCCCCTGTACTCCTCACTAGTAATAGTGTTCTCCTCCAGTATTGTCACCTGTGCTCCTTACTAGTAGTAGTGATCTCCTCCAGTATTGTCCCCTGTACTCCTCACTAATAATTGTGATTTCCTCCGGTATTGTCCCCTGTGCTCCTCACTAGTAATGGTGATTTCCTCCAGTATTGTCCCCTGTGCTCCTCACTAGTAATAGTGATCTCCTCCAGTATTGTCCCCTGTACTCCTCACTAGTAATAGTGATCTCCTCCAGTATTGTCCCCTGTACTCCTCACTAGTAATAGTGATCTCCTCCAGTATTGTCCCCTGTACTCCTCACCAGTAATAGTGATCCCCTCCAGTGTTGTCACCTGTGCTCCTCCCTAGTAATAGTGATCCCCTCCCAATTTGTCCCTTGTACCCCTCACTAGTAATAGTGATCTCCTGCAGTGTTGTCCCCTGTGCTCCTCACTAGTAATAGTGATCCCCTCCAGTATTGTCACCTGTGCTCCTCACTAGTAATAGTGATCTCCTCCAGTATTGTCACCTGTACTCCTCACTAGTAATAGTGATCTCCTCTAGTATTGTCCCCTGTACTCCTAACTAGTAATAGTGATCTCCTCCAGTATTGTCCCCTGTACTCCTCACTAGTAATAGTGATCTCCTCCAGTATTGTCCCCTGTGCTCCTCTCTAGTAATAGTGATCTGATCCAGTATTGTCCCTTGTGCTCCTCACTAGTAATAGTGATACCCTCCAGTATTTTCCCCTGTACTCCTCACTAGTAATAGTGATCTGATCTAGTATTGTCCCTTGTGCTCCTCACTAGTAGAAGTGATATCCTGCAGTATTGTCCCTTGTACTCCTCACTAGTAATTGTGATCTCCTCCAGTATTGTCCCCTGTACTCCTCACTAGTAATAGTGATCTCCTCCAGTATTGTCCCCTGTACTCCTCACTAGTAATAGTGATCTCCTCCAGTATTGTCCCCTGTACTCCTCACTAGTAATAGTGATCTCCTCCAGTATTGTCCCCTGTACTCCTCACCAGTAATAGTGATCCCCTCCAGTGTTGTCACCTGTGCTCCTCCCTAGTAATAGTGATCCCCTCCCGTTTTGTCCCTTGTACCCCTCACTAGTAATAGTGATCTCCTGCAGTGTTGTCCCCTGTGCTCCTCACTAGTAATAGTGATCCCCTCCAGTATTGTCACCTGTGCTCCTCACTAGTAATAGTGATCTCCTCCAGTATTGTCACCTGTACTCCTCACTAGTAATAGTGATCTCCTCTAGTATTGTCCCCTGTACTCCTAACTAGTAATAGTGATCTCCTCCAGTATTGTCCCCTGTACTCCTCACTAGTAATAGTGATCTCCTCCAGTATTGTCCCCTGTGCTCCTCTCTAGTAATAGTGGTCTGATCCAGTATTGTCCCTTGTGCTCCTCACTAGTAATAGTGATACCCTCCAGTATTTTCCCCTGTACTCCTCACTAGTAATAGTGATCTGATCTAGTATTGTCCCTTGTGCTCCTCACTAGTAGAAGTGATATCCTGCAGTATTGTCCCTTGTACTCCTCACTAGTAATTGTGATCTCCTCCAGTATTGTCCCCTGTACTCCTCACTAGTAATAGTGATCTCCTCCAGTATTGTCCCCTGTACTCCTCACTAGTAATAGTGATCTCCTCCAGTATTGTACCCTGTGCTCCTCACTAGTAATAGTGATCTCCTCCAGTATTGTCCCCTGTGCTTCTCACTAATAACAGTGATCTCCTCCAGTATTGTCCCCTGTACTCCTCACTAGTAATAGTGATCTCCTCCAGTATTGTACCCTGTGCTCCTCACTAGTAATAGTGATATCCTCCAGTATTGTCCCCTGTACTCCTCACCTGTTATAGTAATCTGATCCAGTATTGTCCCCCGGAACTCCTAACTAGTAATAGTGATCTCCTCCAGTATTGTCCCCTGTACTCCTCACTAGTAATAGTGATCTCCTCCAGTATTGTCCCCTGAGCTCCTCTCTAGTAAAAGTGATCTGATCCAGTATTGTCCCTTGAGCTCCTCACTAGTAATAGTGATATCCTCCAGTATTGTCCCCTGTACTCCTCACTAGTAATAGTGAACTGATCCAGTATTGTCCCTTGTGCTCCTCACTAGTAAAAGTGATATCTTCCAGTATTGTCCCTTGTACTCCTTACTAGTAATTGTGATGTCCTCCAGTATTGTCCCCTGTACTCTTCACTAGTATTAGTGATCTCCTCCAGTATTGTCCCCTGTACTCCTCACTAGTAATAATGATCTCCTCCAGTATTGTCCCCTGTGCTTCTTACTAGTAATAGTGATCTCCTCCAGTATTGTCCCCTGTGCTTCTCACTAGTAACAGTGATCTCCTCCGGTATTGTCCCCTGTGCTCCTCACTAGTAAAGTCATCTCTTCTGGTATTGTCCCCTGTGCTCCTCACTAGTAATAGAGATCTCCTCCGGTATTGTCCCCTGTGCTCCTCACTAGTATTAGTGATTTCCTCCAGTATTGTCCTTTGTGCTCCTCACTAGTAATCGTGATCTCCAGTATTGTCCCCTGTACTCCTCACTAGTAATAGTGTTCTCCTCCAGTATTGTCACCTGTGCTCCTCACTAGTAGTAGTGATCTCCTCCAGTATTGTCCCCTGTACTCCTCACTAATATTTGTGATTTCCTCCGGTATTGTCCCCTGTGCTCCTCACTAGTAATGTTGATTTCCTTCAGTATTGTCCCCTGTGCTCCTCACTAGTAATAGTGATCTCCTATAGTATTGTCACCTGTACTCCTCACTAGTAATAGTGATCTCCTTCAGTATTATCCCCTGTACTCCTCACTAGTAATAGTGATCTCCTCCAGTATTTTCCCCTGTACTCCTCACTAGTAATAGTGATCTCCTCCGTTATTGTCCCTTGTGCTCCTCACTAGTAATAGTGATCTCCTCCAGTATTGTCCCCTGTGCTTCTCACTAATAACAGTGATCTCCTCCAGTATTGTCCCCTGTACTCCTCACTAGTAATAGTGATCTCCTCCAGTATTGTACCCTGTGCTCCTCACTAGTAATAGTGATATCCTCCAGTATTGTCCCCTGTACTCCTCACCTGTTATAGTAATCTGATCCAGTATTGTCCCCCGGAACTCCTAACTAGTAATAGTGATCTCCTCCAGTATTGTCCCCTGTACTCCTCACTAGTAATAGTGATCTCCTCCAGTATTGTCCCCTGAGCTCCTCTCTAGTAATAGTGATCTGATCCAGTATTGTCCCTTGAGCTCCTCACTAGTAATAGTGATATCCTCCAGTATTGTCCCCTGTACTCCTCACTAGTAATAGTGAACTGATCCAGTATTGTCCCTTGTGCTCCTCACTAGTAAAAGTGATATCTTCCAGTATTGTCCCTTGTACTCCTTACTAGTAATTGTGATGTCCTCCAGTATTGTCCCCTGTACTCTTCACTAGTATTAGTGATCTCCTCCAGTATTGTCCCCTGTACTCCTCACTAGTAATAATGATCTCCTCCAGTATTGTCCCCTGTGCTTCTTACTAGTAATAGTGATCTCCTCCAGTATTGTCCCCTGTGCTTCTCACTAGTAACAGTGATCTCCTCCGGTATTGTCCCCTGTGCTCCTCACTAGTAAAGTCATCTCTTCTGGTATTGTCCCCTGTGTTCCTCACTAGTAATAGAGATCTCCTCCGGTATTGTCCCCTTTGCTCCTCACTAGTATTAGTGATTTCCTCCAGTATTGTCCTTTGTGCTCCTCACTAGTAATCGTGATCTCCAGTATTGTCCCCTGTACTCCTCACTAGTAATAGTGTTCTCCTCCAGTATTGTCACCTGTGCTCCTCACTAGTAGTAGTGATCTCCTCCAGTACTGTCCCCTGTACTCCTCACTAATATTTGTGATTTCCTCCGGTATTGTCCCCTGTGCTCCTCACTAGTAATGTTGATTTCCTTCAGTATTGTCCCCTGTGCTCCTCACTAGTAATAGTGATCTCCTATAGTATTGTCACCTGTACTCCTCACTAGTAATAGTGATCTCCTTCAGTATTATCCCCTGTACTCCTCACTAGTAATAGTGATCTCCTCCAGTATTTTCCCCTGTACTCCTCACTAGTAATAGTGATCTCCTCCGTTATTGTCCCTTGTGCTCCTCACTAGTAATAGTGATCTCCTCCAGTATTGTCCCCTGTGCTTTTCACTAGTAATAGTAATCTCCTCCAGTATTGTCCCCTGTGTTCCCACTAGTAATAGTGATCTCCTCCAGTATTGTCCCCTGTACTCCGCACTAGTAATAGTGATCTCCTCCAGTATTGTCCCCTGTACTCCTCACTAGTAATAGTGATCTCCTCCAGTATTGTCCCCTGTACTCCTCACTATTAATAGTGATCCCCTCCAGTATTGTCACCTGTGCTCCTCACAAGTAATAGTGATCTCTTCCAGTATTGTCACCTGTACTCCTCACTAGTAATAGAGATCTCCTCTAGTATTGTCCCCTGTGCTCTTCACTAGTAATGGTCATCTCCTCCAGTATTGTCCCCTGTGCTCTTCACTAGTAATAGTGATCTCCTCTGGTATTGTCCCCTGTACTTCTCACTGGTAATAGTGATCTCCTCCAGTATTGTCCCCTGTACTCCTCACTAGTAATAGTGATCTCATCCAGTATTGTCCCCTGTGCTCCTCACTAGTAATAGTGATACCCTCCAGTATTGTCACCTGAGCTCCTCCCTAGTAATAGTGATATCCTCTGTTATTGTCCAGTGTCCTCCTCACTAGAAATAGTGATCTCCTCTGGTATTGTCCCCTGTGCTCTTCACTAGTAATAGTGATCTGCTCTATTATTGTCCCTTGTGCTCCTTACTAGTAATAGTGATCTCCTCCAGTTTTGTCCCCTGTGCTCCTCACTAGTAATAGTGATCTCCTCCAGTATTGTCCCCTGTGCTCTTCACTAGAAATAGCGATCTCTTCTGGTATTGTCCCTGGTGCTCCCCACTAGTAATTGTGATTTCCTCCAGTATTGTCAACTGTACTCCTAACTAGTAATAGTGATCTCCACCAGTATTGTCCCCTGTGCTCCTCTCTAGTAATAGTGATCTGATCCAGTATTGTCCCCTGTGCTCCTCTCTAATAATAGTGATCTGATCCAGTATAATCCCCTGTGCTCCTCTCTAATAATAGTGATCTGATCCAGTATTGTCCCCTGTGCTCCTCACTAGTAATAGTGATATCCTCCAGTATTGTCCCTTGTGCTCCTCACTAGTAATAGGGATATCCTCCAGTATTGTCCCCTGTTGTACTCCTCACTAGTAATTGTGATCTCCTCCAGTATTGTCCCCTGTACTTCTCACTAGTAATAATGATCTCCTCCAGTACTGTCCCCTGTGCTCCTCACTAGTAATAGTGATCTCCTCCAGTATTGTCCCCTGTGCTCCTCACTAGTAAAGTGATCTCTTCTGGTATTGTCCCCTGTGCTCCTCACTAGTAATAGAGATCTCCTCCGGTATTGTCCCCTGTGCTCCTCACTAGTATTAGTGATTTCCTCCAGTATTGTCCCTTGTGCTCCAAACTAGTAATAGTGATCACCAGTATTATCAACTGTACTCCTCACTAGTAATAGTGTTCTCCTCCAGTATTGTCACCTGTGCTCCTCACTAGTAGTAGTGATCTCCTAAGTATTGTCCCCTGTACTCCTCACTAATAATTGTGATTTCCTCCGGTATTGTCCCCTGTGCTCCTCTCTAGTAATGGTGATTTCCTCCAGTATTGTCCCCTGTGCTCCTCACTAGTAATAGTGATCTCCTCTAGTATTGTCACCTGTACTCCTCACTAGTAATAGTGATCTCCTTTAGTATTATCCCCTGTACTCCTCACTAGTAATAGTGATCTCATCCAGTATTATCCCCTGTACTCCTCTCTAATAATAGTGATCTGATCCAGTATAATCCCCTGTGCTCCTCTCTAATAATAGTGATCTGATCCAGTATTGTCCCCTGTGCTCCTCACTAGTAATAGTGATATCCTCCAGTATTGTCCCTTGTGCTCCTCACTAGTAATAGTGATATCCTCCAGTATTGTCCCCTGTTGTACTCCTCACTAGTAATTGTGATCTCCTCCAGTATTGTCCCCTGTACTTCTCACTAGTAATAATGATCTCCTCCAGTACTGTCCCCTGTGCTCCTCACTAGTAATAGTGATCTCCTCCAGTATTGTCCCCTGTGCTCCTCACTAGTAAAGTGATCTCTTCTGGTATTGTCCCCTGTGCTCCTCACTAGTAATAGAGATCTCCTCCGGTATTGTCCCCTGTGCTCCTCACTAGTATTAGTGATTTCCTCCAGTATTGTCCCTTGTGCTCCAAACTAGTAATAGTGATCACCAGTATTATCAACTGTACTCCTCACTAGTAATAGTGTTCTCCTCCAGTATTGTCACCTGTGCTCCTCACTAGTAGTAGTGATCTCCTAAGTATTGTCCCCTGTACTCCTCACTAATAATTGTGATTTCCTCCGGTATCGTCCCCTGTGCTCCTCTCTAGTAATGGTGATTTCCTCCAGTATTGTCCCCTGTGCTCCTCACTAGTAATAGTGATCTCCTCTAGTATTGTCACCTGTACTCCTCACTAGTAATAGTGATCTCCTTTAGTATTATCCCCTGTACTCCTCACTAGTAATAGTGATCTCATCCAGTATTATCCTTTGTACTCCTCACTAGTAATAGTGATCTCCTCCGATATTGTCCCTTGTGCTCCTCACTAGTAATGGTCATCTCCTCCAGTATTGTCCCCTGTGCTCCTCTCTAGTAATAGTGATCTCCTCCGGTATTGTCCCCTGTGCTTTTCACTAGTAATAGTAATCTCCTCCAGTATTGTCCCCTGTGTTCCTCACTAGTAATAGTGATCTCCTCCAGTATTGTCCCCTGTAGCCGCACTAGTAATAGTGATCTCCTCCAGTATTGTCCCCTGTACTCCTCACTAGTAATAGTGATCTCCTCCAGTATTGTCCCCTGTACTCCTCACTAGTAATAGTGATCCCCTCCAGTATTGTCACCTGTGTTCCTCACTAGTAATAGTGATCTCTTCCAGTATTGTCACTTGTACTCCTCACTAGTAATAGTGATCCCTTCCAGTATTGTCACCTGTGCTCCTCACTAGTAATAGTGATCTCTTCCAGTATTGTCACCTGTACTCCTCACTAGTAATAGAGATCTCCTCTAGTATTGTCCCCTGTGCTCTTCACTAGTAATAGTGATCTCCTCTGGTATTGTCCCCAGTACTCCTCACTAGTAATAGTGATCTCCTCCAGTATTTTCCCCTGTACTCCTCACTAGTAATAGTGATCTCCTCCAGTATTGTCCCCTGTGCTCCTCACTAGTAATAGTGATACCCTCCAGTATTGTCACCTGAGCTCCTCCCTAGTAATAGTGATCTCCTCTGTTATTGTCCAGTGTCCTCCTCACTAGTAATAGTGATCTCCTCTGGTATTGTCCCCTGTGCTCCTCACTAGTAATAGTGATCTGCTCTATTATTGTCCCTTGTGCTCTTCACTAGTAATAGTGATCTCCTCCAGTATTGTCCCCTGTGCTCCTCACTAGTAATAGTGATCTCCTCCAGTATTGTCCCCTGTGCTCTTCACTAGAAATAGTGATCTCTTCTGGTATTGTCCCCGGTGCTCCCCACTAGTAATTGTGATATCCTTCAATATTGTCTATGGTCCTCCTCACTAGTAATAGGGATCTCCTTTGGTATTGTCCAATGTGCTCCTCACTAGTAATTGTGATTTCCTCCAGTATTGTCAACTGTACTCCTAACTAGTAATCGTGATCTCCACCAGTATTGTCCCCTGTGCTCCTCTCTAGTAATAGTGATCTGATCCAGTATTGTCCCCTGTGCTCCTCTCTAATAATAGTGATCTGATCCAGTATTGTCCCCTGTGCTCCTCTCTAATAATAGTGATCTGATCCAGTATTGTCCCCTGTGCTCCTCACTAGTAATAGTGATATCCTCCAGTATTGTCCCTTGTGCTCCTCACTAGTAATAGTGATATCCTCCAGTATTGTCCCCTGTTGTACTCCTCACTAGTAATTGTTATCTCCTCCAGTATTGTCCCCTGTACTCCTCACTAGTAATAGTGATCTCCTCCTGTATTGGCCCTTGTGCTTCTCACTAGTAATAGTGATCTTCTCCAGTATTGTCCCCTGTGCTCCTCTCTACTAATAGTGATATCCTCCAGCATTGTCCATTGTGCTCCTCACTAGTAATAGTGATATCCTCCAGTATTGTCCCCTGTACTCCTCACTAGTAATTGTGATCTCCTCCAGTATTGTTCCCTGTATTCCTCACTAGTAATAGTGATCTCCTCTAGTATTGTCCCCTATACTCCTCACTAGTAATAGTGATCTCCTCCAGTATTGTCCCTTGTGCTCCTCACTTGTAATAGTGATATCATCCAGTATTGTCCCTTGTGCTCCTCACTAGTAATAGCGATCTCCTCCAGTATTGTCCCCTGTACTCCTCACTAGCAATAGTGAACTCCTCCAGTATTGTCCCCTGTACTCCTCACTAGTAATTGTGATCTCCTCCAGAATTTTCCCCTGTACTCCTCACTAGTAATAGTAATCTCCTCCAGTATTGTCCCCTGTACTGCTCACTAGTAATAGTGATCTCCCCCAGTATTGTCCCCTTTTTCTCCTCACTAGTAATAGTGATATCATCCAGTATTGTCCCTTGTGCTCCTCACTAGTAATAGCGATCTCCTCCAGTATTGTCCCCTGTACTCCTCACTAGTAATAGTGATCTACTCTGTTATTGTCCAGTGTCCTCCTCACTAGTAATAGAGATCTCCTCTGGTATTGTCCCCTGTGCTCCTCACTAGTAATAGTGATCTGCTCTATTATTGTCCCTTGTGCTCTTCACTAGTAATAGTTATCTCCTCCAGTATTGTCCCCTGTGCTCCTCACTAGTAATAGTGATCTCCTCCAGTATTGTCCCCTGTGCTCTTCACTAGAAATAGTGATCTCTTCTGGTATTGTCCCCGGTGCTCCCCACTAGTAATTGTGATATCCTTCAATATTGTCTATGGTCCTCCTCACTAGTAATAGGGATCTCCTTTGGTATTGTCCAATGTGCTCCTCACTAGTAATTGTGATTTCCTCCAGTATTGTCAACTGTACTCCTAACTAGTAATAGTGATCTCCACCAGTATTGTCCCCTGTGCTCCTCTCTAGTAATAGTGATCTGATCCAGTATTATCCCCTGTGCTCCTCTCTAATAATAGTGATCTGATCCAGTATTGTCCCCTGTGCTCCTCTCTAATAATAGTGATCTGACCCAGTATTGTTCCCTGTGCTCCTCACTAGTAATAGTGATATCCTCCAGTATTGTCCCTTGTGCT
This sequence comes from Anomaloglossus baeobatrachus, assembly GCF_048569485.1. Lineage (NCBI taxonomy): Eukaryota > Metazoa > Chordata > Amphibia > Anura > Aromobatidae > Anomaloglossus > Anomaloglossus baeobatrachus. The sequence continues at coordinate 801,065,173 of NC_134354.1, forward strand.
CCTCACTAGCAATAGTGATATCCTCCAGTATTGTCCCCTGTTGTTCTCCTCACTAGTAATTGTGATCTCCTCCAGTATTGTCCCCTGTACTCCTCACTAGTAATAGTGATCTCCTCCTGTATTGGCCCTTGTGCTTCTCACTAGTAATAGTGATCTTCTCCAGTATTGTCCCCTGTGCTCCTCTCTAGTAATAGTGATATCCTCCAGCATTGTCCATTGTGCTCCTCACTAGTAATAGTGATATCCTCCAGTATTGTCCCCTGTACTCCTCACTAGTAATTGTGATCTCCTCCAGTATTGTCCCTTGTATTCCTCAATAGTAATAGTGATCTCCTCTTGTATTGTCCCCTATACTCCTCACTAGTAAGAGTGATCTCCTCCAGTATTGTCCCTTGTGCTCCTCACTTGTAATAGTGATCTTCTCCAGTATTGTCCCCTGTACTCCTCACTAGCAATAGTGAACTTCTCCAGTATTGTCCCCTGTACTCCTCACTAGTAATAGTAATCTCCTCTAGTATTGTCCCCTGTACTCCTCACTAGTAATAGTGATCTCCTCCAGTATTGTCCCCTTTTTCTCCTCACTAGTAATAGTGATATCATCCAGTATTGTCCCTTGTGCTCCTCACTAGTAATAGTGATCTCCTCCAGTATTGTCCCCTGTACTCCTCATTAGTAATAGTGATCTACTCAGTATTGTCCCCTGTACTGCTCACTAGTAATAGTGATCTCCTCCAGTATTGTCCCTTGTACTCCTCACTAGTAATAGTGATCCCCTCCAGTATTGTCACCTGTGCTCCTCACTAGTAATAGTGATCTCCTCTAGTATTGTCACCTGTACTCCTCACTAGTAATAGTGATCTCCTTCAGTATTATCCCCTGTACTCCTCACTAGTAATAGTGATCTCCTTAAGTATTATCCCCTGTACTCCTCACTAGTAATAGTGATCTCCTCCATTATTGTCCCTTGTGCTCCTCACTAGTAATGGTTATCTCCTCCAGTATTGTCCCCTGTGCTCCTCTCTAGTAATAGTGATCTCCTCCGGTATTGTCCCCTGTGCTTTTCACTAGTAATAGTAATCATCTCCAGTATTGTCCCCTGTGTTCCCACTAGTAATAGTGATCTCCTCCAGTATTGTCCCCTGTACTCCGCACTAGTAATAGTGGTCTCCTCCAGTATTGTCCCCTGTACTCCTCACTAGTAATAGTGATCTCCTCCAGTAATTTCCCCTGTACTCCTCACTATTAATAGTGATCCCCTCCAGTATTGTCACCTGTGCTCCTCACTAGTAATAGTGATCTCTTCCAGTATTGTCACCTGTACTCCTCACTAGTAATAGAGATCTCCTCTAGTATTGTCCCCTGTGCTCTTCACTAGTAATGGTCATCTCCTCCAGTATTGTCCCCTGTGCTCTTCACTAGTAATAGTGATCTCCTCTTGTATTGTCCCCTGTACTTCTCACTAGTAATAGTGATGTCCTCCAGTATTGTCCCCTGTACTCCTCACTAGTAATAGTGATCTCCTCCAGTATTGTCCCCTGTGCTCCTCACTAGTAATAGTGATACCCTCCAGTATTGTCACCTGAGCTCCTCCCTAGTAATAGTGATCTCCTCTGTTATTGTCCAGTGTCCTCCTCACTAGAAATAGTGATCTCCTCTGGTATTGTCCCCTGTGCTCTTCACTAGTAATAGTGATCTGCTCTATTATTGTCCCTTGTGCTCCTCACTAGTAATAGTGATCTCCTCCAGTATTGTCCCCTGTGCTTTTCACTAGTAATAGTGATCTCCTCCAGTATTGTCCCCTGTGCTCTTCACTAGAAATAGTGATCTCTTCTGGTATTGTCCCCGGTGCTCCCCACTAGTAATTGTGATATCCTTCAATATTGTCAATGGTCCTCCTCACTAGTAATAGAGATCTCCTTTGGTATTGTCTAATGTGCTCCTCACTAGTAATTGTGATTTCCTCCAGTATTGTCAACTGTACTCCTAACTAGTAATAGTGATCTCCACCAGTATTGTCCCCTGTGCTCCTCTCTAGTAATAGTGATCTGATCCAGTATTGTCCCCTGTGCTCCTCTCTATTAATAGTGATCTGATCCAGTATAATCCCCTGTGCTCCTCTCTAATAATAGTGATCTGATCCAGTATTGTCCCCTGTGCTCCTCACTAGTAATAGTGATATCCTTTAGTATTGTCCCTTGTGCTCCTCACTAGTAATAGTGATATCCTCCAGTATTGTCCCCTGTTGTACTCCTCACTAGTAATTGTGATCTCCTCCAGTATTGTCCGCTGTACTCCTCACTAGTAATAATGATCTCCTCCAGTATTGTCCCCTGTGCTCCTCACTAGTAATAGTGATCTCCTCCAGTATTGTCCCCTGTGCTCCTCACTAGTAAAGTGATCTCTTCTGGTATTGTCCCCTGTGCTCCTCACTAGTAATAGAAATCTCCTCCGGTATTGTCCCCTGTGCTCCTCACTAGTAATAGTGATTTCCTCCAGTATTGTCCCTTGTGCTCCAAACTAGTAATAGTGATCTCCAGTATTATCCCCTGTACTCCTCACTAGTAATAGTGTTCTCCTCCAGTATTGTCACCTGTGCTCCTCACTAGTAGTAGTGATCTCCTCCAGTATTGTCCCCTGTACTCCTCACTAATAATTGTGATTTCCTCCGGTATTGTCCCCTGTGCTCTTCACTAGTAATGGTGATTTCCTCCAGTATTGTCCCCTGTGCTCCTCACTAGTAATAGTGATCTCCTCTAGTATTGTCACCTGTACTCCTCACTAGTAATAGTGATCTCCTTTAGAATTATCCCCTGTACTCCTCACTAGTAATAGTGATCTCCTCCATTATTATCCCCTGTACTCCTCACTAGTAATAGTGATCTCCTCCGATATTGGCCCTTGTGCTCCTCACTAGTAATGGTCATCTCCTCCAGTATTGTCCCCTGTGCTCCTCTCTAGTAATAGTGATCTCCTCCTGTATTGTCCCCTGTGCTTTTCACTAGTAATAGTAATCTCCTCCAGTATTGTCCCCTGTGTTCCTCACTAGTAATAGTGATCTCCTCCAGTATTGTCCCCTGTAGTCCGCACTAGTAATAGTGATCTCCTCCAGTATTGTCCCCTGTACTCCTCACTAGTAATAGTGATCTCCTCCAGTATTGTCCCCTGTACTCCTCACTAGTAATAGTGATCCCCTCCAGTATTGTCACCTGTGCTCCTCACTAGTAATAGTGATCTCTTCCAGTATTGTCACCTGTACTCCTCACTAGTAATAGAGATCTCCTCTAGTATTGTCCCCTGTGCTCTTCACTATTAATGGTCATCTCCTCCAGTATTGTCCCCTGTGCTCTTCACTAGTAATAGTGATCTCCTCTGGTATTGTCCCCAGTACTCCTCACTAGTAATAGTGATCTACTCCAGTATTTTCCCCTGTACTCCTCACTAGTAATAGTGATCTCCTCCAGTATTTTCCCCTGTACTCCTCACTAGTAATAGTGATCTCCTCCGATATTGGCCCTTGTGCTCCTCACTAGTAATGGTCATCTCCTCCAGTATTGTCCCCTGTGCTCCTCTCTAGTAATAGTGATCTCCTCCTGTATTGTCCCCTGTGCTTTTCACTAGTAATAGTAATCTCCTCCAGTATTGTCCCCTGTGTTCCTCACTAGTAATAGTGATCTCCTCCAGTATTGTCCCCTGTAGTCCGCACTAGTAATAGTGATCTCCTCCAGTATTGTCCCCTGTACTCCTCACTAGTAATAGTGATCTCCTCCAGTATTGTCCCCTGTACTCCTCACTAGTAATAGTGATCCCCTCCAGTATTGTCACCTGTGCTCCTCACTAGTAATAGTGATCTCTTCCAGTATTGTCACCTGTACTCCTCACTAGTAATAGAGATCTCCTCTAGTATTGTCCCCTGTGCTCTTCACTATTAATGGTCATCTCCTCCAGTATTGTCCCCTGTGCTCTTCACTAGTAATAGTGATCTCCTCTGGTATTGTCCCCAGTACTCCTCACTAGTAATAGTGATCTACTCCAGTATTTTCCCCTGTACTCCTCACTAGTAATAGTGATCTCTTCCAGTATTGTCACTTGTACTCCTCACTAGTAATAGTGATCCCTTCCAGTATTGTCACCTGTGCTCCTCACTAGTAATAGTGATCTCTTCCAGTATTGTCACCTGTACTCCTCACTAGTAATAGAGATCTCCTCTAGTATTGTCCCCTGTGCTCTTCACTAGTAATAGTGATCTCCTCTGGTATTGTCCCCAGTACTCCTCACTAGTAATAGTGATCTCCTCCAGTATTTTCCCCTGTACTCCTCACTAGTAATAGTGATCTCCTCCAGTATTGTCCCCTGTGCTCCTCACTAGTAATAGTGATACCCTCCAGTATTGTCACCTGAGCTCCTCCCTAGTAATAGTGATCTCCTCTGTTATTGTCCAGTGTCCTCCTCACTAGTAATAGTGATCTCCTCTGGTATTTTCCCCTGTGCTCCTCACTAGTAATAGTGATCTGCTCTATTATTGTCCCTTGTGCTCTTCACTAGTAATAGTGATCTCCTCCAGTATCGTCCCCTGTGCTACTCACTAGTAATAGTGATCTCCTCCAGTATTGTCCCCTGTGCTCTTCACTAGACATAGTGATCTCTTTTGGTATTGTCCCCGGTGCTCCCCACTAGTAATTGTGATATCCTTCAATATTGTCTATGGTCCTCCTCACTAGTAATAGGGATCTCCTTTGGTATTGTCCAATGTGCTCCTCACTAGTAATTGTGATTTCCTCCAGTATTGTCAACTGTACTCCTAACTAGTAATAGTGATCTGATCCAGTATTGTCCCCTGTGCTCCTCTCTAATAATAGTGATCTGATCCAGTATTGTCCCCTGTGCTCCTCTCTAATAATAGTGATCTGATCCAGTATTGTCCCCTGTGCTCCTCACTAGTAATAGTGATATCCTCCAGTATTGTCCCTTGTGCTCCTCACTAGTAATAGTGATATCCTCCAGTATTGTCCCCTGTTGTACTCCTCACTAGTAATTGTGATCTCCTCCAGTATTGTCCCCTGTACTCCTCACTAGTAATAGTGATCTCCTCCTGTATTGTCCCTTGTGCTTCTCACTAGTAATAGTGATCTTCTCCAGTTTTGTCCCCTGTGCTCCTCTCTAGTAATAGTGATACCCTCCAGTATTGTCACCTGAGCTCCTCCCTAGTAATAGTGATCTCCTCTGTTATTGTCCAGTGTCCTCCTCACTAGAAATAGTGATCTCCTCTGGTATTGTCCCCTGTGCTCTTCACTAGTAATAGTGATCTGCTCTATTATTGTCCCTTGTGCTTCTCACTAGTAATAGTGATCTAGTCCAGTATTGTCCCCTGTGCTTTTCACTAGTAATAGTGATCTCCTCCAGTATTGTCCCCTGTGCTCTTCACTAGAAATAGTGATCTCTTCTGGTATTGTCCCCGGTGCTCCCCACTAGTAATTGTGATATCCTTCAATATTGTCAATGGTCCTCCTCACTAGTAATAGAGATCTCCTTTGGTATTGTCCAATGTGCTCCTCACTAGTAATTGTGATTTCCTCCAGTATTGTCAACTGTACTCCTAACTAGTAATAGTGATCTCCACCAGTATTGTCCCCTGTGCTCCTCTCTAGTAATAGTGATCTGATCCAGTATTGTCCCCTGTGCTCCTCTCTATTAATAGTGATCTGATCCAGTATAATCCCCTGTGCTCCTCTCTAATAATAGTGATCTGATCCAGTATTGTCCCCTGTGCTCCTCACTAGTAATAGTGATATCCTTTAGTATTGTCCCTTGTGCTCCTCACTAGTAATAGTGATATCCTCCAGTATTGTCCCCTGTTGTACTCCTCACTAGTAATTGTGATCTCCTCCAGTATTGTCCGCTGTACTCCTCACTAGTAATAATGATCTCCTCCAGTATTGTCCCCTGTGCTCCTCACTAGTAATAGTGATCTCCTCCAGTATTGTCCCCTGTGCTCCTCACTAGTAAAGTGATCTCTTCTGGTATTGTCCCCTGTGCTCCTCACTAGTAATAGAAATCTCCTCCGGTATTGTCCCCTGTGCTCCTCACTAGTAATAGTGATTTCCTCCAGTATTGTCCCTTGTGCTCCAAACTAGTAATAGTGATCTCCAGTATTATCCCCTGTACTCCTCACTAGTAATAGTGTTCTCCTCCAGTATTGTCACCTGTGCTCCTCACTAGTAGTAGTGATCTCCTCCAGTATTGTCCCCTGTACTCCTCACTAATAATTGTGATTTCCTCCGGTATTGTCCCCTGTGCTCTTCACTAGTAATGGTGATTTCCTCCAGTATTGTCCCCTGTGCTCCTCACTAGTAATAGTGATCTCCTCTAGTATTGTCACCTGTACTCCTCACTAGTAATAGTGATCTCCTTTAGAATTATCCCCTGTACTCCTCACTAGTAATAGTGATCTCCTCCAGTATTATCCCCTGTACTCCTCACTAGTAATAGTGATCTCCTCCGATATTGTCCCTTGTGCTCCTCACTAGTAATGGTCATCTCCTCCAGTATTGTCCCCTGTGCTCCTCTCTAGTAATAGTGATCTCCTCCGGTATTGTCCCCTGTGCTTTTCACTAGTAATAGTAATCTCCTCCAGTATTGTCCCCTGTGTTCCTCACTAGTAATAGTGATCTCCTCCAGTATTGTCCCCTGTAGTCCGCACTAGTAATAGTGATCTCCTCCAGTATTGTCCCCTGTACTCCTCACTAGTAATAGTGATCTCCTCCAGTATTGTCCCCTGTACTCCTCACTAGTAATAGTGATCCCCTCCAGTATTGTCACCTGTGCTCCTCACTAGTAATAGTGATCTCTTCCAGTATTGTCACCTGTACTCCTCACTAGTAATATAGATCTCCTCTAGTATTGTCCCCTGTGCTCTTCACTATTAATGGTCATCTCCTCCAGTATTGTCCCCTGTGCTCTTCACTAGTAATAGTGATCTCCTCTGGTATTGTCCCCAGTACTCCTCACTAGTAATAGTGATCTCCTCCAGTATTTTCCCCTGTACTCCTCACTAGTAATAGTGATCTCCTCCAGTATTTTCCCCTGTACTCCTCACTAGTAATAGTGATCTCCTCCAGTATTGTCCCCTGTGCTCCTCACTAGTAATAGTGATACCCTCCAGTATTGTCACCTGAGCTCCTCCCTAGTAATAGTGATCTCCTCTGTTATTGTCCAGTGTCCTCCTCACTAGTAATAGTGATCTCCTCTGGTATTGTCCCCTGTGCTCCTCACTAGTAATAGTGATCTGCTCTATTATTGTCCCTTGTGCTCTTCACTAGTAATAGTGATCTCCTCCAGTATTGTCCCCTGTTCTACTCACTAGTAATAGTGATCTCCTCCAGTATTGTCCCCTGTGCTCTTCACTAGACATAGTGATCTCTTTTGGTATTGTCCCCGGTGCTCCCCACTAGTAATTGTGATATCCTTCAATATTGTCTATGGTCCTCCTCACTAGTAATAGGGATCTCCTTTGGTATTGTCCAATGTGCTCCTCACTAGTAATTGTGATTTCCTCCAGTATTGTCAACTGTACTCCTAACTAGTAATAGTGATCTGATCCAGTATTGTCCCCCGTGCTCCTCTCTAATAATAGTGATCTGATCCAGTATTGTCCCCTGTGCTCCTCTCTAATAATAGTGATCTGATCCAGTATTGTCCCCTGTGCTCCTCACTAGTAATAGTGATATCCTCCAGTATTGTCCCTTGTGCTCCTCACTAGTAATAGTGATATCCTCCAGTATTGTCCCCTGTTGTACTCCTCACTAGTAATTGTGATCTCCTCCAGTATTGTCCCCTGTACTCCTCACTAGTTATAGTGATCTCCTCCTGTATTGTCCCTTGTGCTTCTCACTAGTAATAGTGATCTTCTCCAGTTTTGTCCCCTGTGCTCCTCTCTAGTAATAGTGATATCCTCCAGCATTGTCCATTGTGCTCCTCACTAGTAATAGTAATATCCTCCAGTATTGTCCCCTGTACTCCTCACTAGTAATTGTGATCTCCTCCAGTATTGTCCCCTGTATTCCTCACTAGTAATAGTGATCTCCTCTAGTATTGTCCCCTATACTCCTCACTAGTAATAGTGATCTCCTCCAGTATTGTCCCTTGTGCTCCTCACTTGTAATAGTGATCTTCTCCAGTATTGTCCCCTGTACTCCTCACTAGCAATAGTGAACTCCTCCAGTATTGTCCCCTGTACTCCTCACTAGTAATTGTGATCTCCTCCAGAATTGTCCCCTGTACTCCTCACTAGTAATAGTAATCTCCTCTAGTATTGTCCCCTGTACTCCTCACTAGTAATAGTGATCTCCTCCAGTATTGTCCCCTTTTTCTCCTCACTAGTAATAGTGATATCATCCAGTATTGTCCCTTGTGCTCCTCACTAGTAATAGTGATCTCCTCCAGTATTGTCCCCTGTACTCCTCACTAGTAATAGTAATCTACTCATTATTGTCCCCTGTACTGCTCACTAGTAATAGTGATCTCCTCCAGTATTGTCCCTTGTACTCCTCACTAGTAATAGTGATCCCCTCCAGTATTGTAACCTGTGCTCCTCCCTATTAATAGTGATCCCCTCCAGTATTGTCCCTTGTACCCCTCACTAGTAATAGTGATCTCCTCCAGTATTGTACCCTGTTGTCCTCACTAGTAATAGTGATCTCCTCCATTATTATCCCCTGTACTCCTCTCTAGTAATAATGATCTCCTCCAGTATTGTCCCCTGTGCTCATTTTTTGTAAAAGTGATCTCCTCCAGTATTGTCCCCTGTGCTCCTCACTTGTAATAGTGATCTCCTCCAGTATTGTCACCTGTGCTCCTCACTATTAATAGTGATCTACTCCAGTCTTGTCCCCTGTGCTCCTCACTAGTAATAGTGATATCCTCCAGTATTGTCCCTTGTGCTCCTCACTAGTAATAGTGATCTCCTCCAGTATTGTCCCCTGTGCTCCTCACTAGTAATAGTGATCTCCTCCAATATTGTCACTTGTGCTCCTCACTAGTAATAGTGATCTCCTACAGTAATGCCACCTGTGCTCCTCACTAGTAGTAGTTATATCCTCCAGTATTGTCCCTTGTGCTCCTCACTTGTAATAGTGATCTCCTCCAGTATTGTCCCCTGTGCTCCTCACTAGTAATAGTGATCTCCTCCAGTATTATCCCCTGTACTCCTCTCTAGTAATAGTGATATCCTCCATTATTGTCCATTGTGCTCCTCACTAATAATTGTAATGTCCTCCGGCATTGACCCCTGTGCTTCTCACTGGTAATTGTGATCTCCTCCGGTATTGTCCCTTGTGCTCCTTACTAGTAATAGTGATATCCTCCAGTATTGTCACCTTTACTCCACACTAGTAATTGTGATCTCCTCCAGTGTTGTCCCCTGTACTCCTCACTAGTAATAGAGATCTCCTCCAGTATTGTCACCTGTGCTCCTCACTAGTAATAGTGATCCCCTCCAGTATTGTCCCCTGTGCTCCTCACTTGTAATAGTGATCTCCTCCAAAATTGTACCCTGTTGTCCTCACTAGTAAGAGTGATATTCTCCAGTATTGTCACCTGTGCTCCTCACTATTAATAGTGATCTACTCCAGTCTTGTCCCCTGTGCTCCTCACTAGTAATAGTGATATCCTCCAGTATTGTCCCTTGTGCTCCTCACTAGTAATAGTGATCTCCTCCAGTATTGCCCCCTGTGCTCCTCACTAGTAATAGTGATCTCCTCCAATTTTGTCACTTGTGCTCCTCACTAGTAATAGTGATCTCCTCCAGTATTGCCCCCTGTGCTCCTCACTAGTACTAGTGATCTCCTCCAGTATTGTCACTTGTGCTCCTCACTAGTAATAGTGATCTCCTACAGTAATGCCACCTGTGCTCCTCACTAGTAATAGTTATATCCTCCAGTATTGTCCCTTGTGCTCCTCACTTGTAATAGTGATCTCCTCCAGTATTGTCCCCTGTGCTCCTCACTATTAATAGTGATCTCCTCCAGTATTATCCCCTGTACTCCTCTCTAGCAATAGTGATATCCTCCAGTATTGTCCATTGTGCTCCTCACTAATAATTGTAATTTCCTCCGGCATTGACCCCTGTGCTTCTCACTAGTAATTGTGATCTCCTCCGGTATTGTCCCTTGTGCTCCTCACTAGTAATAGTGATATCCTCCAGTATTGTCTCCTGTACTCCTCACTAGTAATAGAGATCTCCTCCAGTATTGTCACCTGTGCTCCTCACTAGTAATAGTGATCTCCTCCAGTATTGTCCCCTGTGCTCCTCACTTGTAATAGTAATCTCCTCCAGTATTGTACCCTGTTGTCCTCACTAGTAAGAGTGATATTCTCCAGTATTGTCACCTGTGCTCCTCACTATTAATAGTGATCTACTCCAGTCTTGTCCCCTGTGCTCTTCACTAGTAATAGTGATATCCTCCAGTATTGTCCCTTGTGCTCCTCACTAGTAATAGTGATCTCCTCCAGTATTGCCCCCTGTGCTCCTCACTAGTAATAGTGATCTCCTCCAATATTGTCACTTGTGCTCCTCACTAGTAATAGTGATCTCCTCCAGTATTGCCACCTGTGCTCCTCACTAGTAATAGTGATATCCTCCAGTATTGTCCATTGTGCTCCTCACTAATAATTGTAATTTCCTCCGGCATTGACCCCTGTGCTTCTCACTAGTAATAGTGATCTCCTCCGGTATTGTCCCTTGTGCTCCTCACTAGTAATAGTGATATCCTCCAGTATTGTCACCTGTACTCCACACTAGTAATTGTGATCTCCTCCAGTGTTGTCCCCTGTACTCCTCACTAGTAATAGAGATCTCCTCCAGTATTGTCCCCTGTACTCCTCACTAGTAATAGTGATCTCCTCCAGTATTGTCCCTTGTGCTCCTCTCTAGTAATCGTGATCTCCTCCAGTATAGTCCCCTGTACTCTTCACTAGTAACAGTGATCTCCTCCAGTATTGTACCCTGTGCTCCTCACTAGTAATAGTGATCTCCTCCAGTATTATTCCCTGTACTCCTCACTAGAAATAGTGATCTCCTTCAGTATTGTCCCCTGTGCTCATCACTAGTAATAGTGATCTCCTTCAGTATTATCCTCTGTACTCCTCACTGGTAATAGTGATCTCCTCCAGTATTATCCCCTATACTCCTCACTAGTAATAGTGATCTCCTCAAGTATTGTTCCCTGTGCTCCTCTCTAGTAATAGTGATCTGATCCAGTATTATCCCCTGTGCTCCTCTCTAATAATAGTGATCTGATCCAGTATTGTCCCCGTGCTCCTCTCTAATAATAGTGATCTGACCCAGTATTGTTCCCTGTGCTCCTCACTAGTAATAGTGATATCCTCCAGTATTGTCCCTTGTGCTCCTCACTAGCAATAGTGATATCCTCCAGTATTGTCCCCTGTTGTTCTCCTCACTAGTAATTGTGATCTCCTCCAGTATTGTCCCCTGTACTCCTCACTAGTAATAGTGATCTCCTCCTGTATTGGCCCTTGTGCTTCTCACTAGTAATAGTGATCTTCTCCAGTATTGTCCCCTGTGCTCCTCTCTAGTAATAGTGATATCCTCCAGCATTGTCCATTGTGCTCCTCACTAGTAATAGTGATATCCTCCAGTATTGTCCCCTGTACTCTTCACTAGTAATTGTGATCTCCTCCAGTATTGTCCCTTGTATTCCTCAATAGTAATAGTGATCTCCTCTTGTATTGTCCCCTATACTCCTCACTACTAAGAGTGATCTCCTCCAGTATTGTCCCTTGTGCTCCTCACTTGTAATAGTGATCTTCTCCAGTATTGTCCCCTGTACTCCTCACTAGTAATAGTGATCTCCTCCATTATTGTCCCTTGTGCTCCTCACTAGTAATGGTTATCTCCTCCAGTATTGTCCCCTGTGCTCCTCTCTAGTAATAGTGATCTCCTCCGGTATTGTCCCCTGTGCTTTTCACTAGTAATAGTAATCTCCTCCAGTATTGTCCCCTGTGTTCCCACTAGTAATAGTGATCTCCTCCAGTATTGTCCCCTGTACTCCGCACTAGTAATAGTGGTCTCCTCCAGTATTGTCCCCTGTACTCCTCACTAGTAATAGTGATCTCCTCCAGTAATTTCCCCTGTACTCCTCACTATTAATAGTGATCCCCTCCAGTATTGTCACCTGTGCTCCTCACTAGTAATAGTGATCTCTTCCAGTATTGTCACCTGTACTCCTCACTAGTAATAGAGATCTCCTCTAGTATTGTCCCCTGTGCTCTTCACTAGTAATGGTCATCTCCTCCAGTATTGTCCCCTGTGCTCTTCACTAGTAATAGTGATCTCCTCTGGTATTGTCCCCTGTACTTCTCACTAGTAATAGTGATGTCCTCCAGTATTGTCCCCTGTACTCCTCACTAGTAATAGTGATCTCCTCCAGTATTGTCCCCTGTGCTCCTCACTAGTAATAGTGATACCCTCCAGTATTGTCACCTGAGCTCCTCCCTAGTAATAGTGATCTCCTCTGTTATTGTCCAGTGTCCTCATCACTAGAAATAGTGATCTCCTCTGGTATTGTCCCCTGTGCTCTTCACTAGTAATAGTGATCTGCTCTATTATTGTCCCTTGTGCTCCTCACTAGTAATAGTGATCTCCTCCAGTATTGTCCCCTGTGCTTTTCACTAGTAATAGTGATCTCCTCCAGTATTGTCCCCTGTGCTCTTCACTAGAAATAGTGATCTCTTCTGGTATTGTCCCCGGTGCTCCCCACTAGTAATTGTGATATCCTTCAATATTGTCAATGGTCCTCCTCACTAGTAATAGAGATCTCCTTTGGTATTGTCCAATGTGCTCCTCACTAGTAATTGTGATTTCCTCCAGTATTGTCAACTGTACTCCAAAATAAGGAATAGTGATCTCCACCAGTATTGTCCCCTGTGCTCCTCTCTAGTAATAGTGATCTGATCCAGTATTGTCCCCTGTGCTCCTCTCTATTAATAGTGATCTGATCCAGTATAATCCCCTGTGCTCCTCTCTAATAATAGTGATCTGATCCAGTATTGTCCCCTGTGCTCCTCACTAGTAATAGTGATATCCTTTAGTATTGTCCCTTGTGCTCCTCACTAGTAATAGTGATATCCTCCAGTATTGTCCCCTGTTGTACTCCTCACTAGTAATTGTGATCTCCTCCAGTATTGTCCGCTGTACTCCTCACTAGTAATAATGATCTCCTCCAGTATTGTCCCCTGTGCTCCTCACTAGTAATAGTGATCTCCTCCAGTATTGTCCCCTGTGCTCCTCACTAGTAAAGTGATCTCTTCTGGTATTGTCCCCTGTGCTCCTCACTAGTAATAGAAATCTCCTCCGGTATTGTCCCCTGTGCTCCTCACTAGTAATAGTGATTTCCTCCAGTATTGTCCCTTGTGCTCCAAACTAGTAATAGTGATCTCCAGTATTATCCCCTGTACTCCTCACTAGTAATAGTGTTCTCCTCCAGTATTGTCACCTGTGCTCCTCACTAGTAGTAGTGATCTCCTCCAGTATTGTCCCCTGTACTCCTCACTAATAATTGTGATTTCCTCCGGTATTGTCCCCTGTGCTCTTCACTAGTAATGGTGATTTCCTCCAGTATTGTCCCCTGTGCTCCTCACTAGTAATAGTGATCTCCTCTAGTATTGTCACCTGTACTCCTCACTAGTAATAGTGATCTCCTTTAGAATTATCCCCTGTATTCCTCACTAGTAATAGTGATCTCCTCCAGTATTATCCCCTGTACTCCTCACTAGTAATAGTGATCTCCTCCGATATTGTCCCTTGTGCTCCTCACTAGTAATGGTCATCTCCTCCAGTATTGTCCCCTGTGCTCCTCTCTAGTAATAGTGATCTCCTCCTGTATTGTCCCCTGTGCTTTTCACTAGTAATAGTAATCTCCTCCAGTATTGTCCCCTGTGTTCCTCACTAGTAATAGTGATCTCCTCCAGTATTGTCCCCTGTAGTCCGCACTAGTAATAGTGATCTCCTCCAGTATTGTTCCCTGTACTCCTCACTAGTAATAGTGATCTCCTCCAGTATTGTCCCCTGTACTCCTCACTAGTAATAGTGATCCCCTCCAGTATTGTCACCTGTGCTCCTCACTAGTAATAGTGATCTCTTCCAGTATTGTCACCTGTACTCCTCACTAGTAATAGAGATCTCCTCTAGTATTGTCCCCTGTGCTCTTCACTATTAATGGTCAACTCCTCCAGTATTGTCCCCTGTGCTCTTCACTAGTAATAGTGATCTCCTCTGGTATTGTCCCCAGTACTCCTCACTAGTAATAGTGATCTCCTCCAGTATTTTCCCCTGTACTCCTCACTAGTAATAGTGATCTCCTCCAGTATTTTCCCCTGTACTCCTCACTAGTAATAGTGATCTCCTCCAGTATTGTCCCCTGTGCTCCTCACTAGTAATAGTGATACCCTCCAGTATTGTCACCTGAGCTCCTCCCTAGTAATAGTGATCTCCTCTGTTATTGTCCAGTGTCCTCCTCACTAGTAATAGTGATCTCCTCTGGTATTGTCCCCTGTGCTCCTCACTAGTAATAGTGTTCTGCTCTATTATTGTCCCTTGTGCTCTTCACTAGTAATAGTGATCTCCTCCAGTATCGTCCCCTGTGCTACTCACTAGTAATAGTGATCTCCTCCAGTATTGTCCCCTGTGCTCTTCACTAGACATAGTGATCTCTTTTGGTATTGTCCCCGGTGCTCCCCACTATTAATTGTGATATCCTTCAATATTGTCTATGGTCCTCCTCACTAGTAATAGGGATCTCCTTTGGTATTGTCCAATGTGCTCCTCACTAGTAATTGTGATTTCCTCCAGTATTGTCAACTGTACTCCTAACTAGTAATAGTGATCTGATCCAGTATTGTCCCGTGTGCTCCTCTATAAAAATAGTGATCTGATCCAGTATTGTCCCCTGTGCTCCTCTCTAATAATAGTGATCTGATCCAGTATTGTCCCCTGTGCTCCTCACTAGTAATAGTGATATCCTCCAGTATTGTCCCTTGTGCTCCTCACTAGTAATAGTGATATCCTCCAGTATTGTCCCCTGTTGTACTCCTCACTAGTAATTGTGATCTCCTCCAGTATTGTCCCCTGTACTCCTCACTAGTAATAGTGATATCCTCCAGTATTGTCACCTGTACTCCACACTAGTAATTGTGATCTCCTCCAGTGTTGTCCCCTGTACTCCTCACTAGTAATAGAGATCTCCTCCAGTATTGTCCCCTGTACTCCTCACTAGTAATAGTGATCTCCTCCAGTATTGTCCCTTGTGCTCCTCTCTAGTAATCGTGATCTCCTCCAGTATAGTCCCCTGTACTCTTCACTAGTAACAGTGATCTCCTCCAGTATTGTACCCTGTGCTCCTCACTAGTAATAGTGATCTCCTCCAGTATTATTCCCTGTACTCCTCACTAGAAATAGTGATCTCCTTCAGTATTGTCCCCTGTGCTCATCACTAGTAATAGTGATCTCCTTCATTATTATCCTCTGTACTCCTCACTGGTAATAGTGATCTCCTCCAGTATTATCCCCTGTACTCCTCACTAGTAATAGTGATCTCCTCAAGTATTGTCCCCTGTGCTCCTCTCTAGTAATAGTGATCTGATCCAGTATTATCCCCTGTGCTCCTCTCTAATAATAGTGATCTGATCCAGTATTGTCCCCGTGCTCCTCTCTAATAATAGTGATCTGACCCAGTATTGTTCCCTGTGCTCCTCACTAGTAATAGTGATATCCTCCAGTATTGTCCCTTGTGCTCCTCACTAGCAATAGTGATATCCTCCAGTATTGTCCCCTGTTGTTCTCCTCACTAGTAATTGTGATCTCCTCCAGTATTGTCCCCTGTACTCCTCACTAGTAATAGTGATCTCCTCCTGTATTGGCCCTTGTGCTTCTCACTAGTAATAGTGATCTTCTCCAGTATTGTCCCCTGTGCTCCTCTCTAGTAATAGTGATATCCTCCAGCATTGTCCATTGTGCTCCTCACTAGTAATAGTGATATCCTCCAGTATTGTCCCCTGTACTCTTCACTAGTAATTGTGATCTCCTCCAGTATTGTCCCTTGTATTCCTCAATAGTAATAGTGATCTCCTCTTGTATTGTCCCCTATACTCCTCACTAGTAAGAGTGATCTCCTCCAGTATTGTCCCTTGTGCTCCTCACTTGTAATAGTGATCTTCTCCAGTATTGTCCCCTGTACTCCTCACTAGTAATAGTGATCTCCTCCATTATTGTCCCTTGTGCTCCTCACTAGTAATGGTTATCTCCTCCAGTATTGTCCCCTGTGCTCCTCTCTAGTAATAGTGATCTCCTCCGGTATTGTCCCCTGTGCTTTTCACTAGTAATAGTAATCTCCTCCAGTATTGTCCCCTGTGTTCCCACTAGTAATAGTGATCTCCTCCAGTATTGTCCCCTGTACTCCGCACTAGTAATAGTGGTCTCCTCCAGTATTGTCCCCTGTACTCCTCACTAGTAATAGTGATCTCCTCCAGTAATTTCCCCTGTACTCCTCACTATTAATAGTGATCCCCTCCAGTATTGTCACCTGTGCTCCTCACTAGTAATAGTGATCTCTTCCAGTATTGTCACCTGTACTCCTCACTAGTAATAGAGATCTCCTCTAGTATTGTCCCCTGTGCTCTTCACTAGTAATGGTCATCTCCTCCAGTATTGTCCCCTGTGCTCTTCACTAGTAATAGTGATCTCCTCTGGTATTGTCCCCTGTACTTCTCACTAGTAATAGTGATGTCCTCCAGTATTGTCCCCTGTACTCCTCACTAGTAATAGTGATCTCCTCCAGTATTGTCCCCTGTGCTCCTCACTAGTAATAGTGATACCCTCCAGTATTGTCACCTGAGCTCCTCCCTAGTAATAGTGATCTCCTCTGTTATTGTCCAGTGTCCTTATCACTAGAAATAGTGATCTCCTCTGGTATTGTCCCCTGTGCTCTTCACTAGTAATAGTGATCTGCTCTATTATTGTCCCTTGTGCTCCTCACTAGTAATAGTGATCTCCTCCAGTATTGTCCCCTGTGCTTTTCACTAGTAATAGTGATCTCCTCCAGTATTGTCCCCTGTGCTCTTCACTAGAAATAGTGATCTCTTCTGGTATTGTCCCCGGTGCTCCCCACTAGTAATTGTGATATCCTTCAATATTGTCAATGGTCCTCCTCACTAGTAATAGAGATCTCCTTTGGTATTGTCCAATGTGCTCCTCACTAGTAATTGTGATTTCCTCCAGTATTGTCAACTGTACTCCAAAATAAGGAATAGTGATCTCCACCAGTATTGTCCCCTGTGCTCCTCTCTAGTAATAGTGATCTGATCCAGTATTGTCCCCTGTGCTCCTCTCTATTAATAGTGATCTGATCCAGTATAATCCCCTGTGCTCCTCTCTAATAATAGTGATCTGATCCAGTATTGTCCCCTGTGCTCCTCACTAGTAATAGTGATATCCTTTAGTATTGTCCCTTGTGCTCCTCACTAGTAATAGTGATATCCTCCAGTATTGTCCCCTGTTGTACTCCTCACTAGTAATTGTGATCTCCTCCAGTATTGTCCGCTGTACTCCTCACTAGTAATAATGATCTCCTCCAGTATTGTCCCCTGTGCTCCTCACTAGTAATAGTGATCTCCTCCAGTATTGTCCCCTGTGCTCCTCACTAGTAAAGTGATCTCTTCTGGTATTGTCCCCTGTGCTCCTCACTAGTAATAGAAATCTCCTCCGGTATTGTCCCCTGTGCTCCTCACTAGTAATAGTGATTTCCTCCAGTATTGTCCCTTGTGCTCCAAACTAGTAATAGTGATCTCCAGTATTATCCCCTGTACTCCTCACTAGTAATAGTGTTCTCCTCCAGTATTGTCACCTGTGCTCCTCACTAGTAGTAGTGATCTCCTCCAGTATTGTCCCCTGTACTCCTCACTAATAATTGTGATTTCCTCCGGTATTGTCCCCTGTGCTCTTCACTAGTAATGGTGATTTCCTCCAGTATTGTCCCCTGTGCTCCTCACTAGTAA
Organism: Anomaloglossus baeobatrachus; assembly: GCF_048569485.1. Classification (NCBI taxonomy): domain Eukaryota; kingdom Metazoa; phylum Chordata; class Amphibia; order Anura; family Aromobatidae; genus Anomaloglossus; species Anomaloglossus baeobatrachus. The sequence goes on from NC_134354.1 coordinate 801,083,236, forward strand.
TAGTGATCTCCTCTAGTATTGTCACCTGTACTCCTCACTAGTAATAGTGATCTCCTTTAGAATTATCCCCTGTATTCCTCACTAGTAATAGTGATCTCCTCCAGTATTATCCCCTGTACTCCTCACTAGTAATAGTGATCTCCTCCGATATTGTCCCTTGTGCTCCTCACTAGTAATGGTCATCTCCTCCAGTATTGTCCCCTGTGCTCCTCTCTAGTAATAGTGATCTCCTCCTGTATTGTCCCCTGTGCTTTTCACTAGTAATAGTAATCTCCTCCAGTATTGTCCCCTGTGTTCCTCACTAGTAATAGTGATCTCCTCCAGTATTGTCCCCTGTAGTCCGCACTAGTAATAGTGATCTCCTCCAGTATTGTCCCCTGTACTCCTCACTAGTAATAGTGATCTCCTCCAGTATTGTCCCCTGTACTCCTCACTAGTAATAGTGATCCCCTCCAGTATTGTCACCTGTGCTCCTCACTAGTAATAGTGATCTCTTCCAGTATTGTCACCTGTACTCCTCACTAGTAATAGAGATCTCCTCTAGTATTGTCCCCTGTGCTCTTCACTATTAATGGTCAACTCCTCCAGTATTGTCCCCTGTGCTCTTCACTAGTAATAGTGATCTCCTCTGGTATTGTCCCCAGTACTCCTCACTAGTAATAGTGATCTCCTCCAGTATTTTCCCCTGTACTCCTCACTAGTAATAGTGATCTCCTCCAGTATTTTCCCCTGTACTCCTCACTAGTAATAGTGATCTCCTCCAGTATTGTCCCCTGTGCTCCTCACTAGTAATAGTGATACCCTCCAGTATTGTCACCTGAGCTCCTCCCTAGTAATAGTGATCTCCTCTGTTATTGTCCAGTGTCCTCCTCACTAGTAATAGTGATCTCCTCTGGTATTGTCCCCTGTGCTCCTCACTAGTAATAGTGATCTGCTCTATTATTGTCCCTTGTGCTCTTCACTAGTAATAGTGATCTCCTCCAGTATCGTCCCCTGTGCTACTCACTAGTAATAGTGATCTCCTCCAGTATTGTCCCCTGTGCTCTTCACTAGACATAGTGATCTCTTTTGGTATTGTCCCCGGTGCTCCCCACTATTAATTGTGATATCCTTCAATATTGTCTATGGTCCTCCTCACTAGTAATAGGGATCTCCTTTGGTATTGTCCAATGTGCTCCTCACTAGTAATTGTGATTTCCTCCAGTATTGTCAACTGTACTCCTAACTAGTAATAGTGATCTGATCCAGTATTGTCCCCTGTGCTCCTCTCTAAAAATAGTGATCTGATCCAGTATTGTCCCCTGTGCTCCTCTCTAATAATAGTGATCTGATCCAGTATTGTCCCCTGTGCTCCTCACTAGTAATAGTGATATCCTCCAGTATTGTCCCTTGTGCTCCTCACTAGTAATAGTGATATCCTCCAGTATTGTCCCCTGTTGTACTCCTCACTAGTAATTGTGATCTCCTCCAGTATTGTCCCCTGTACTCCTCACTAGTAATAGTGATCTCCTCCTGTATTGTCCCTTGTGCTTCTCACTAGTAATAGTGATCTTCTTCAGTTTTGTCCCCTGTGCTCCTCTCTAGTAATAGTGATACCCTCCAGTATTGTCACCTGAGCTCCTCCCTAGTAATAGTGATCTCCTCTGTTTTTGTCCAGTGTCCTCATCACTAGAAATAGTGATCTCCTCTGGTATTGTCCCCTGTGCTCTTCACTAGTAATAGTGATCTGCTCTATTATTGTCCCTTGTGCTCCTCACTAGTAATAGTGATCTCCTCCAGTATTGTCCCCTGTGCTTTTCACTAGTAATAGTGATCTCCTCCAGTATTGTCCCCTGTGCTCTTCACTAGAAATAGTGATCTCTTCTGGTATTGTCCCCGGTGCTCCCCACTAGTAATTGTGATATCCTTCAATATTGTCAATGGTCCTCCTCACTAGTAATAGAGATCTCCTTTGGTATTGTCCAATGTGCTCCTCACTAGTAATTGTGATTTCCTCCAGTATTGTCAACTGTACCCCTAACTAGTAATAGTGATCTCCACCAGTATTGTCCCCTGTGCTCCTCTCTAGTAATAGTGATCTGATCCAGTATTGTCCCCTGTGCTCCTCTCTATTAATAGTGATCTGATCCAGTATAATCCCCTGTGCTCCTCTCTAATAATAGTGATCTGATCCAGTATTGTCCCCTGTGCTCCTCACTAGTAATAGTGATATCCTTTAGTATTGTCCCTTGTGCTCCTCACTAGTAATAGTGATATCCTCCAGTATTGTCCCCTGTTGTACTCCTCACTAGTAATTGTGATCTCCTCCAGTATTGTCCGCTGTACTCCTCACTAGTAATAATGATCTCCTCCAGTATTGTCCCCTGTGCTCCTCACTAGTAATAGTGATCTCCTCCAGTATTGTCCCCTGTGCTCCTCACTAGTAAAGTGATCTCTTCTGGTATTGTCCCCTGTGCTCCTCACTAGTAATAGAAATCTCCTCCGGTATTGTCCCCTGTGCTCCTCACTAGTAATAGTGATTTCCTCCAGTATTGTCCCTTGTGCTCCAAACTAGTAATAGTGATCTCCAGTATTATCCCCTGTACTCCTCACTAGTAATAGTGTTCTCCTCCAGTATTGTCACCTGTGCTCCTCACTAGTAGTAGTGATCTCCTCCAGTATTGTCCCCTGTACTCCTCACTAATAATTGTGATTTCCTCCGGTATTGTCCCCTGTGCTCTTCACTAGTAATGGTGATTTCCTCCAGTATTGTCCCCTGTGCTCCTCACTAGTAATAGTGATCTCCTCTAGTATTGTCACCTGTACTCCTCACTAGTAATAGTGATCTCCTTTAGAATGATCCCCTGTACTCCTCACTAGTAATAGTGATCTCCTCCAGTATTATCCCCTGTACTCCTCACTAGTAATAGTGATCTCCTCCGATATTGTCCCCTGTGCTCCTCACTAGTAATGGTCATCTCCTCCAGTATTGTCCCCTGTGCTCCTCTCTAGTAATAGTGATCTCCTCCGGTATTGTCCCCTGTGCTTTTCACTAGTAATAGTAATCTCCTCCGGTATTGTCCCCTGTACTCCTCACTAGTAATAGTGATCTCCTCCAGTATTTTCCCCTGTGCTCCTCACTAGTAATAGTGATACCCTCCAGTATTGTCACCTGAGCTCCTCCCTAGTAATAGTGATCTCCTCTGTTATTGTCCAGTGTCCTCCTCACTGGTAAGAGTGATCTCCTCTGGTATTGTCCCCTGTGCTCCTCACTAGTAATAGTGATCTGCTCTATTATTGTCCCTTGTGCTCTTCACTAGTAATAGTGATCTCCTCCAGTATTGTCCCCTGTGCTACTCACTAGTAATAGTGATCTCCTCCAGTATTGTCCCCTGTGCTCTTCACTAGACATAGTGATCTCTTTTGGTATTGTCCCCGGTGCTCCCCACTAGTAATTGTGATATCCTTCAATATTGTCTATGGTCCTCCTCACTAGTAATAGGGATCTCCTTTGGTATTGTCCAATGTGCTCCTCACTAGTAATTGTGATTTCCTCCAGTATTGTCAACTGTACTCCTAACTAGTAATAGTGATCTGATCCAGTATTGTCCCCTGTGCTCCTCTCTAATAATAGTGATCTGATCCAGTATTGTCCCCTGTGCTCCTCTCTAATAATAGTGATCTGATCCAGTATTGTCCCCTGTGCTCCTCACTAGTAATAGTGATATCCTCCAGTATTGTCCCTTGTGCTCCTCACTAGTAATAGTGATATCCTCCAGTATTGTCCCCTGTTGTACTCCTCACTAGTAATTGTGATCTCCTCCAGTATTGTCCCCTGTACTCCTCACTAGTAATAGTGATCTCCTCCTGTATTGTCCCTTGTGCTTCTCACTAGTAATAGTGATCTTCTCCAGTTTTGTCCCCTGTGCTCCTCTCTAGTAATAGTGATATCCTCCAGCATTGTCCATTGTGCTCCTCACTAGTAATAGTAATATCCTCCAGTATTGTCCCCTGTACTCCTCACTAGTAATTGTGATCTCCTCCAGTATTGTCCCCTGTATTCCTCACTAGTAATAGTGATCTCCTCTAGTATTGTCCCCTATACTCCTCACTAGTAATAGTGATCTCCTCCAGTATTGTCCCTTGTGCTCCTCACTTGTAATAGTGATCTTCTCCAGTATTGTCCCCTGTACTCCTCACTAGCAATAGTGAACTCCTCCAGTATTGTCCCCTGTACTCCTCACTAGTAATTGTGATCTCCTCCAGAATTGTCCCCTGTACTCCTCACTAGTAATAGTAATCTCCTCTAGTATTGCCCCCTGTACTCCTCACTAGTAATAGTGATCTCCTCCAGTATTGTCCCCTTTTTCTCCTCACTAGTAATAGTGATATCATCCAGTATTGTCCCTTGTGCTCCTCACTAGTAATAGTGATCTCCTCCAGTATTGTCCCCTGTACTCCTCACTAGTAATAGTGATCTACTCATTATTATCCCCTGTACTGCTCACTAGTAATAGTGATCTCCTCCAGTATTGTCCCTTGTACTCCTCACTAGTAATAGTGATCCCCTCCAGTATTGTCACCTGTGCTCCTCCCTAGTAATAGTGATCCCCTCCAGTATTGTCCCTTGTACCCCTCACTAGTAATAGTGATCTCCTCCAGTATTGTACCCTGTTGTCCTCACTAGTAATAGTGATCTCCTCCATTATTATCCCCTGTACTCCTCTCTAGTAATAGTGATCTCCTCCAGTATTGTCCCCTGTGCTCATTTTTTGTAAAAGTGATCTCCTCCAGTATTGTCCCCTGTGCTCCTCACTTGTAATAGTGATCTCCTCCAGTATTGTCACCTGTGCTCCTCACTATTAATAGTGATCTACTCCAGTCTTGTCCCCTGTGCTCCTCACTAGTAATAGTGATATCCTCCAGTATTGTCCCTTGTGCTCCTCACTAGTAATAGTGATCTCCTCCAGTATTGTCCCCTGTGCTCCTCACTAGTAATAGTGATCTCCTCCAATATTGTCACTTGTGCTCCTCACTAGTAATAGTGATCTCCTACAGTAATGCCACCTGTGCTCCTCACTAGTAGTAGTTATATCCTCCAGTATTGTCCCCTGTGCTCCTCACTTGTAATAGTGATCTCCTCCAGAATTGTACCCTGTTGTCCTCACTAGTAAGAGTGATATTCTCCAGTATTGTCACCTGTGCTCCTCACTATTAATAGTGATCTACTCCAGTCTTGTCCCCTATGCTCCTCACTAGTAATAGTGATATCCTCCAGTATTGTCCCTTGTGCTCCTCACTAGTAATAGTGATCTCCTCCAGTATTGCCCCCTGTGCTCCTCACTAGTAATAGTGATCTCCTCCAATTTTGTCACTTGTGCTCCTCACTAGTAATAGTGATCTCCTCCAGTATTGCCCCCTGTGCTCCTCACTAGTACTAGTGATCTCCTCCAGTATTGTCACTTGTGCTCCTCACTAGTAATAGTGATCTCCTACAGTAATGCCACCTGTGCTCCTCACTAGTAATAGTTATATCCTCCAGTATTGTCCCTTGTGCTCCTCACTTGTAATAGTGATCTCCTCCAGTATTGTCCCCTGTGCTCCTCACTAGTAATAGTGATCTCCTCCAGTATTATCCCCTGTACTCCTCTCTAGCAATAGTGATATCCTCCAGTATTGTCCATTGTGCTCCTCACTAATAATTGTAATTTCCTCCGGCATTGACCCCTGTGCTTCTCACTAGTAATTGTGATCTCCTCCGGTATTGTCCCTTGTGCTCCTCACTAGTAATAGTGATATCCTCCAGTATTGTCTCCTTTACTCCACACTAGTAATTGTGATCTCCTCCAGTGTTGTCCCCTGTACTCCTCACTAGTAATAGAGATCTCCTCCAGTATTGTCACCTGTGCTCCTCACTAGTAATAGTGATCTCCTCCAGTATTGTCCCCTGTGCTCCTCACTTGTAATAGTGATCTCCTCCAGTATTGTACCCTGTTGTCCTCACTAGTAAGAGTGATATTCTCCAGTATTGTCACCTGTGCTCCTCACTATTAATAGTGATCTACTCCAGTCTTGTCCCCTGTGCTCCTCACTAGTAATAGTGATATCCTCCAGTATTGTCCCTTGTGCTCCTCATTAGTAATAGTGATCTCCTCCAGTATTGCCCCCTGTGCTCCTCACTAGTAATAGTGATCTCCTCCAATATTGTCACTTGTGCTCCTCACTAGTAATAGTGATCTCCTCCAGTATTGCCACCTGTGCTCCTCACTAGTAATAGTGATATCCTCCAGTATTGTCCATTGTGCTCCTCACTAATAATTGTAATTTCCTCCGGCATTGACCCCTGTGCTTCTCACTAGTAATAGTGATCTCCTCCGGTATTGTCCCTTGTGCTCCTCACTAGTAATAGTGATATCCTCCAGTATTGTCACCTGTACTCCACACTAGTAATTGTGATCTCCTCCAGTGTTGTCCCCTGTACTCCTCACTAGTAATAGAGATCTCCTCCAGTATTGTCCCCTGTACTCCTCACTAGTAATAGTGATCTCCTCCAGTATTGTCCCTTGTGCTCCTCTCTAGTAATCGTGATCTCCTCCAGTATAGTCCCCTGTACTCTTCACTAGTAACAGTGATCTCCTCCAGTATTGTACCCTGTGCTCCTCACTAGTAATAGTGATCTCCTCCAGTATTATTCCCTGTACTCCTCACTAGAAATAGTGATCTCCTTCAGTATTGTCCCCTGTGCTCATCACTAGTAATAGTGATCTCCTTCAGTATTATCCTCTGTACTCCTCACTGGTAATAGTGATCTCCTCCAGTATTATCCCCTGTACTCCTCACTAGTAATAGTGATCTCCTCAAGTATTGTCCCCTGTGCTCCTCATTAGTAATAGTGATCTCCTCCGATATTGTCCCCTGTACTCCTCACTAGTAATAGTCATCTCCTCCAGTATTGTCCCCTGTGCTCCTCTTTAGTTATAGTGATCTCCTCCTGTATTGTCCCCTGTTCTTTTCACTAGTAATAGTAATCTCCTTCAGTATTGTCCCCTGTGCTCCTCACTAGTAATGGTGATCTCCTCCAGTATTGTCCCCTGTATTCCTCACTAGTAATAGTGATCTCCTCTAGTATTGTCCCCTATACTCCTCACTAGTAATAGTGATCTCCTCCAGTATTGTCCCTTGTGCTCCTCACTTGTAATTGTGATCTTCTCCAGTATTGTCCCCTGTACTCCTCACTAGCAATAGTGAACTCCTCCAGTATTGTCCCCTGTACTCCTCACTAGTAATTGTGATCTCCTCCAGAATTGTCCCCTGTACTCCTCACTAGTAATAGTAATCTCCTCTAGTATTGCCCCCTGTACTCCTCACTAGTAATAGTGATCTCCTCCAGTATTGTCCCCTTTTTCTCCTCACTAGTAATAGTGATATCATCCAGTATTGTCCCTTGTGCTCCTCACTAGTAATAGTGATCTCCTCCAGTATTGTCCCCTGTACTCCTCACTAGTAATAGTGATCTACTCATTATTATCCCCTGTACTGCTCACTAGTAATAGTGATCTCCTCCAGTATTGTCCCTTGTACTCCTCACTAGTAATAGTGATCCCCTCCAGTATTGTCACCTGTGCTCCTCCCTAGTAATAGTGATCCCCTCCAGTATTGTCCCTTGTACCCCTCACTAGTAATAGTGATCTCCTCCAGTATTGTACCCTGTTGTCCTCACTAGTAATAGTGATCTCCTCCATTATTATCCCCTGTACTCCTCTCTAGTAATAGTGATCTCCTCCAGTATTGTCCCCTGTGCTCATTTTTTGTAAAAGTGATCTCCTCCAGTATTGTCCCCTGTGCTCCTCACTTGTAATAGTGATCTCCTCCAGTATTGTCACCTGTGCTCCTCACTATTAATAGTGATCTACTCCAGTCTTGTCCCCTGTGCTCCTCACTAGTAATAGTGATATCCTCCAGTATTGTCCCTTGTGCTCCTCACTAGTAATAGTGATCTCCTCCAGTATTGTCCCCTGTGCTCCTCACTAGTAATAGTGATCTCCTCCAATATTGTCACTTGTGCTCCTCACTAGTAATAGTGATCTCCTACAGTAATGCCACCTGTGCTCCTCACTAGTAGTAGTTATATCCTCCAGTATTGTCCCCTGTGCTCCTCACTTGTAATAGTGATCTCCTCCAGAATTGTACCCTGTTGTCCTCACTAGTAAGAGTGATATTCTCCAGTATTGTCACCTGTGCTCCTCACTATTAATAGTGATCTACTCCAGTCTTGTCCCCTGTGCTCCTCACTAGTAATAGTGATATCCTCCAGTATTGTCCCTTGTGCTCCTCACTAGTAATAGTGATCTCCTCCAGTATTGCCCCCTGTGCTCCTCACTAGTAATAGTGATCTCCTCCAATTTTGTCACTTGTGCTCCTCACTAGTAATAGTGATCTCCTCCAGTATTGCCCCCTGTGCTCCTCACTAGTACTAGTGATCTCCTCCAGTATTGTCACTTGTGCTCCTCACTAGTAATAGTGATCTCCTACAGTAATGCCACCTGTGCTCCTCACTAGTAATAGTTATATCCTCCAGTATTGTCCCTTGTGCTCCTCACTTGTAATAGTGATCTCCTCCAGTATTGTCCCCTGTGCTCCTCACTAGTAATAGTGATCTCCTCCAGTATTATCCCCTGTACTCCTCTCTAGCAATAGTGATATCCTCCAGTATTGTCCATTGTGCTCCTCACTAATAATTGTAATTTCCTCCGGCATTGACCCCTGTGCTTCTCACTAGTAATTGTGATCTCCTCCGGTATTGTCCCTTGTGCTCCTCACTAGTAATAGTGATATCCTCCAGTATTGTCTCCTTTACTCCACACTAGTAATTGTGATCTCCTCCAGTGTTGTCCCCTGTACTCCTCACTAGTAATAGAGATCTCCTCCAGTATTGTCACCTGTGCTCCTCACTAGTAATAGTGATCTCCTCCAGTATTGTCCCCTGTGCTCCTCACTTGTAATAGTGATCTCCTCCAGTATTGTACCCTGTTGTCCTCACTAGTAAGAGTGATATTCTCCAGTATTGTCACCTGTGCTCCTCACTATTAATAGTGATCTACTCCAGTCTTGTCCCCTGTGCTCCTCACTAGTAATAGTGATATCCTCCAGTATTGTCCCTTGTGCTCCTCACTAGTAATAGTGATCTCCTCCAGTATTGCCCCCTGTGCTCCTCACTAGTAATAGTGATCTCCTCCAATATTGTCACTTGTGCTCCTCACTAGTAATAGTGATCTCCTCCAGTATTGCCACCTGTGCTCCTCACTAGTAATAGTGATATCCTCCAGTATTGTCCATTGTGCTCCTCACTAATAATTGTAATTTCCTCCGGCATTGACCCCTGTGCTTCTCACTAGTAATAGTGATCTCCTCCGGTATTGTCCCTTGTGCTCCTCACTAGTAATAGTGATATCCTCCAGTATTGTCACCTGTACTCCACACTAGTAATTGTGATCTCCTCCAGTATTGTCCCCTGTACTCCTCACTAGTAATAGTGATCTCCTCCAGTATTGTCCCTTGTGCTCCTCTCTAGTAATCGTGATCTCCTCCAGTATAGTCCCCTGTACTCTTCACTAGTAACAGTGATCTCCTCCAGTATTGTACCCTGTGCTCCTCACTAGTAATAGTGATCTCCTCCAGTATTATTCCCTGTACTCCTCACTAGAAATAGTGATCTCCTTCAGTATTGTCCCCTGTGCTCATCACTAGTAATAGTGATCTCCTTCAGTATTATCCTCTGTACTCCTCACTGGTAATAGTGATCTCCGCCAGTATTATCCCCTGTACTCCTCACTAGTAATAGTGATCTCCTCAAGTATTGTCCCCTGTGCTCCTCATTAGTAATAGTGATCTCCGATATTGTCCCCTGTACTCCTCACTAGTAATAGTCATCTCCTCCAGTATTGTCCCCTGTGCTCCTCTTTAGTAATAGTGATCTCCTCCTGTATTGTCCCCTGTTCTTTTCACTAGTAATAGTAATCTCCTCCAGTATTGTCCCCTGTGCTCCTCACTAGTAATGGTGATCTCCTCCAGTATTGTCCCCTGTGTTCCCACTAGTAATAGTGATCTCCTCCAGTATTGTCCTCTGTACTCCGCACTAGTAATAGTGATCTCCTCCAGTATTGTCCCCTGTACTCCTCACTAGTAATAGTGATCTCCTCCAGTATTGTCCCCTGTACTCCTCACTATTAATAGTGATCCCCTCCAGTATTGTCACCTGTGCTCCTCACTAGTAATAGTGATCTCTTCCAGTATTGTCACCTGTACTCACTAGTAATAGAGATCTCCTCTAGTATTGTCCCCTGTGCTCTTCACTAGTAATGGTCATCTCCTCCAGTATTGTCCCCTGTGCTCTTCACTAGTAATAGTGATCTCCTCTGGTATTGTCCACTGTACTTCTCACTAGTAATAGTGATCTCCTCCAGTATTGTCCCCTGTACTCCTCACTAGTAATAGTGATCTCCTCCAGTATTGTCCCCTGTGCTCCTCACTAGTAATAGTGATACCCTCCAGTATTGTCACCTGAGCTCCTCCCTAGTAATAGTGATATCCTCTGTTATTGTCCAGTGTCCTCCTCACTAGAAATAGTGATCTCCTCTGGTATTGTCCCCTGTGCTCTTCTCTAGTAATAGTGATCTGCTCTATTATTGTCCCTTGTGCTCCTCACTAGTAATAGTGATCTCCTTCAGTATTGTCCCCTGTGCTCCTCACTAGTAATAGTGATCTCCTCCAGTATTGTCCCCTGTGCTCTTCACTAGAAATAGCGATCTCTTCTGGTATTGTCCCCGGTGCTCCCCACTAGTAATTGTGATATCCTTCAATATTGTCAATGGTCCTCCTCACTAGTAATAGGGATCTCCTTTGGTATTGTCCAATGTGCTCCTCACTAGTAATTGTGATTTCCTCCAGTATTGGCAACTGTACTCCTAACTAGTAATAGTGATCTCCACCAGTATTGTCCCCTGTGCTTCTCTCTAGTAATAGTGATCTGATCCAGTATTGTCCCCTGTGCTCCTCTCTAATAATAGTGATCTGATCCAGTATAATCCCCTGTGCTCCTCTCTAATAATAGTGATCTGATCCAGTATTGTCCCCTGTGCTCCTCACTAGTAATAGTGATATCCTCCAGTATTGTCCCTTGTGCTCCTCACTAGTAATAGTGATATCCTCCAGTATTGTCCCCTGTTGTACTCCTCACTAGTAATTGTGATCTCCTCCAGTATTGTCCCCTGTGCTCCTCACTAGTAATAGTGATATCCTCCAGTATTGTCCCTTGTGCTCCTCACTAGTAATAGTGATATCCTCCAGTATTGTCCCCTGTTGTACTCCTCACTAGTAATAGTGATCTCCTCCTGTATTGTCCCTTGTGCTTCTCACTAGTAATAGTGATCTTCTCCAGTTTTGTCCCCTGTGCTCCTCTCTAGTAATAGTGATATCCTCCAGCATTGTCCATTGTGCTCCTCACTAGTAATAGTAATATCCTCCAGTATTGTCCCCTGTACTCCTCACTAGTAATTGTGATCTCCTCCAGTATTGTCCCCTGTATTCCTCACTAGTAATAGTGATCTCCTCTAGTATTGTCCCCTATACTCCTCACTAGTATTAGTGATCTCCTCCAGTATTGTCCCTTGTGCTCCTCACTTGTAATAGTGATCTTCTCCAGTATTGTCCCCTGTACTCCTCACTAGCAATAGTGAACTCCTCCAGTATTGTCCCCTGTACTCCTCACTAGTAATTGTGATCTCCTCCAGAATTGTCCCCTGTACTCCTCACTAGTAATAGTAATCTCCTCTAGTATTGTCCCCTGTACTCCTCACTAGTAATAGTGATCTCCTCCAGTATTGTCCCCTTTTTCTCCTCACTAGTACTAGTGATATCATCCAGTATTGTCCCTTGTGCTCCTCACTAGTAATAGTGATCTCCTCCAGTATTGTCCCCTGTACTCCTCACTAGTAATAGTGATCTACTCATTATTGTCCCCTGTACTGCTCACTAGTAATAGTGATCTCCTCCAGTATTGTCCCTTGTACTCCTCACTAGTAATAGTGATCCCCTCCAGTATTGTCACCTGTGCTCCTCCCTAGTAATAGTGATCCCCTCCAGTATTGTCCCTTGTACCCCACACTAGTAATAGTGATCTCCTCCAGTATTGTACCCTGTTGTCCTCACTAGTAATAGTGATCTCCTCCATTATTATCCCCTGTACTCCTCTCTAGTAATAGTGATCTCCTCCAGTATTGTCCCCTGTGCTCATTTTTTGTAAAAGTGATCTCCTCCAGTATTGTCCCCTGTGCTCCTCACTTGTAATAGTGATCTCCTCCAGTATTGTCACCTGTGCTCCTCACTATTAATAGTGATCTACTCCAGTCTTGTCCCCTGTGCTCCTCACTAGTAATAGTGATATCCTCCAGTATTGTCCCTTGTGCTCCTCACTAGTAATAGTGATCTCCTCCAGTATTGTCCCCTGTGCTCCTCACTAGTAATAGTGATCTCCTCCAATATTGTCACTTGTGCTCCTCACTAGTAATAGTGATCTCCTACAGTAATGCCACCTGTGCTCCTCACTAGTAGTAGTTATATCCTCCAGTATTGTCCCTTGTGCTCCTCACTTGTAATAGTGATCTCCTCCAGTATTGTCCCCTGTGCTCCTCACTAGTAATAGTGATCTCCTCCAGTATTATCTTCTGTACTCCTCTCTAGTAATAGTGATATCCTCCAGTATTGTCCATTGTGCTCCTCACTAATAATTGTAATTTCCTCCGGCATTGACCCCTGTGCTTCTCACTAGTAATTGTGATCTCCTCCGGTATTGTCCCTTGTGCTCCTTACTAGTAATAGTGATATCCTCCAGTATTGTCACCTTTACTCCACACTAGTAATTGTGATCTCCTCCAGTGTTGTCCCCTGTACTCCTCACTAGTAATAGAGATCTCCTCCAGTATTGTCACCTGTGCTCCTCACTAGTAATAGTGATCTCCTCCAGTATTGTCCCCTGTGCTCCTCACTTGTAATAGTGATCTCCTCCAGAATTGTACCCTGTTGTCCTCACTAGTAAGAGTGATATTCTCCAGTATTGTCACCTGTGCTCCTCACTATTAATAGTGATCTACTCCAGTCTTGTCCCCTGTGCTCCTCACTAGTAATAGTGATATCCTCCAGTATTGTCCCTTGTGCTCCTCACTAGTAATAGTGATCTCCTCCAGTATTGCCCCCTGTGCTCCTCACTAGTAATAGTGATCTCCTCCAATTTTGTCACTTGTGCTCCTCACTAGTAATAGTGATCTCCTCCAGTATTGCCCCCTATGCTCCTCACTAGTATTAGTGATCTCCTCCAGTATTGTCACTTGTGCTCCTCACTAGTAATAGTGATCTCCTACAGTAATGCCACCTGTGCTCCTCACTAGTAATAGTTATATCCTCCAGTATTGTCCCTTGTGCTCCTCACTTGTAATAGTGATCTCCTCCAGTATTGTCCCCTGTGCTCCTCACTAGTAATAGTGATCTCCTCCAGTATTATCCCCTGTACTCCTCTCTACCAATAGTGATATCCTCCAGTATTGTCCATTGTGCTCCTCACTAATAATTGTAATTTCCTCCGGCATTGACCCCTGTGCTTCTCACTAGTAATTGTGATCTCCTCCGGTATTGTCCCTTGTGCTCCTCACTAGTAATAGTGATATCCTCCAGTATTGTCTCCTTTACTCCACAATAGTAATTGTGATCTCCTCCAGTGTTGTCCCCTGTACTCCTCACTAGTAATAGAGATCTCCTCCAGTATTGTCACCTGTGCTCCTCACTAGTATTAGTGATCTCCTCCAGTATTGTCCCCTGTGCTCCTCACTTGTAATAGTGATCTCCTCCAGTATTGTACCCTGTTGTCCTCACTAGTAAGAGTGATATTCTCCAGTATTGTCACCTGTGCTCCTCACTATTAATAGTGATCTACTCCAGTCTTGTCCCCTGTGCTCCTCACTAGTAATAGTGATATCCTCCAGTATTGTCCCTTGTGCTCCTCACTAGTAATAGTGATCTCCTCCAGTATTGCCCCCTGTGCTCCTCACTAGTAATAGTGATCTCCTCCAATATTGTCACTTGTGCTCCTCACTAGTAATAGTGATCTCCTCCAGTATTGCCACCTGTGCTCCTCACTAGTAATAGTGATATCCTCCAGTATTGTCCATTGTGCTCCTCACTAATAATTGTAATTTCCTCCGGCATTGACCCCTGTGCTTCTCACTAGTAATAGTGATCTCCTCCGGTATTGTCCCTTGTGCTCCTCACTAGTAATAGTGATATCCTCCAGTATTGTCACCTGTACTCCACACTAGTAATTGTGATCTCCTCCAGTGTTGTCCCCTGTACTCCTCACTAGTAATAGAGATCTCCTCCAGTATTGTCCCCTGTACTCCTCACTAGTAATAGTGATCTCCTCCAGTATTGTCCCTTGTGCTCCTCTAGTAATCGTGATCTCCTCCAGTATAGTCCCCTGTACTCTTCACTAGTAACAGTGATCTCCTCCAGTATTGTACCCTGTGCTCCTCACTAGTAATAGTGATCTCCTCCAGTATTATTCCCTGTACTCCTCACTAGAAATAGTGATCTCCTTCAGTATTGTCCCCTGTGCTCATCACTAGTAATAGTGATCTCCTTCAGTATTATCCTCTGTACTCCTCACTGGTAATAGTGATCTCCTCCAGTATTATCCCCTGTACTCATCACTAATAATAGTGATCTCCTCAAGTATTGTCCCCTGTGCTCCTCATTAGTAATAGTGATCTCCTCCGATATTGTCCCCTGTACTCCTCTATAGTAACAGTCATCTCCTCCAGTATTGTCCCCTGTGCTCCTCTTTAGTAATAGTGATCTCCTCCTGTATTGTCCCCTGTTCTTTTCACTAGTAATAGTAATCTCCTCCAGTATTGTCCCCTGTGCTCCTCACTAGTAATGGTGATCTCCTCCAGTATTGTCCCCTGTGTTCCCACTAGTAATAGTGATATCCTCCAGTATTGTCCCTTGTGCTCCTCACTAGTAATAGTGATATCCTCCAGTATTGTCCCCTGTTGTACTCCTCACTAGTAATTGTGATCTCCTCCAGTATTGTCCCCTGTACTCCTCACTAGTAATAATGATCTCCTCCAGTACTGTCCCCTGTGCTCCTCACTAGTAAAGTGATCTCTTCTGATATTGTCCGCTGTGCTCCTCACTAGTAATAGAGATCTCCTCCGGTATTGTCCCCTGTGCTCCTCACTAGTATTAGTGATTTCCTCCAGTATTGTCCCTTGTGCTCCAAACTAATAATAGTGATCACCAGTATTATCAACTGTACTCCTCACTAGTAATAGTGTTCTCCTCCAGTATTGTCACCTGTGCTCCTCACTAGTAGTAGTGATCTCCTCTAGTATTGTCACCTGTACTCCTCACTAATAATTGTGATTTCCTCCGGTATTGTCCCCTGTGCTCCTCACTAGTAATGGTGATTTCCTCCAGTATTGTCCCCTGTGCTCCTCACTAGTAATAGTGATCTCCTCTAGTATTGTCACCTGTACTCCTCACTAGTAATAGTGATCTCCTTTAGTATTATCCCCTGTACTCCTCACTAGTAATAGTGATCTCCTCCAGTATTATCCCCTGTACTCCTCACTAGTAGTAGTGATCTTTTCCGATATTGTCCCTTGTGCTCCTCACTAGTAATGGTCATCTCCTCCAGTATTGTCCCCTGTGCTCCTCTCTAGTAATAGTGATCTCCTCCGGTATTGTCCCTGTGCTTTTCACTAGTAATAGTAATCTCCTCCAGTATTGTCCCCTGTGTTCCTCACTAGTAATAGTGATCTCCTCCAGTATTGTCCCCTGTAGTCCGCACTAGTAATAGTGATCTCCTCCAGTATTGTCCCCTGTACTCCTCACTAGTAATAGTGATCTCCTCCAGTATTGTCCCCTGTACTCCTCACTAGTAATAGTGATCCCCTCCAGTATTGTCACCTGTGCTCCTCACTAGTAATAGTGATCTACTCTGTTATTGTCCAGTGTCCTCCTCACTAGTAATAGAGATCTCCTCTGGTATTGTCCCCTGTGCTCCTCACTAGTAATAGTGATCTGCTCTATTATTGTCCCTTGTGCTCTTCACTAGTAATAGTTATCTCCTCCAGTATTGTCCCCTGTGCTCCTCACTAGTAATAGTGATCTCCTCCAGTATTGTCCCCTGTGCTCTTCACTAGAAATAGTGATCTCTTCTGGTATTGTCCCCGGTGCTCCCCACTAGTAATTGTGATATCCTTCAATATTGTCTATGGTCCTCCTCACTAGTAATAGGGATCTCCTTTGGTATTGTCCAATGTGCTCCTCACTAGTAATTGTGATTTCCTCCAGTATTGTCAACTGTACTCCTAACTAGTAATAGTGATCTCCACCAGTATTGTCCCCTGTGCTCCTCTCTAGTAATAGTGATCTGATCCAGTATTATCCCCTGTGCTCCTCTCTAATAATAGTGATCTGATCCAGTATTGTCACCTGTGCTCCTCTCTAATAATAGTGATCTGACCCAGTATTGTTCCCTGTGCTCCTCACTAGTAATAGTGAGTTCCTCCAGTATTGTCCCTTGTGCTCCTCACTAGCAATAGTGATATCCTCCAGTATTGTCCCCTGTTGTACTCCTCACTAGTAATTGTGATCTCCTCCAGTATTGTCCCCTGTACTCCTCACTAGTAATAGTGATCTCCTCCTGTATTGGCCCTTGTGCTTCTCACTAGTAATAGTGATCTTCTCCAGTATTGTCCCCTGTGCTCCTCTCTAGTAATAGTGATATCCTCCAGCATTGTCCATTGTGCTCCTCACTAGTAATAGTGATATCCTCCAGTATTGTCCCCTGTACTCCTCACTAGTAATTGTGATCTCCTCCAGTATTGTCCCTTGTATTCCTCAATAGTAATAGTGATCTCCTCTTGTATTGTCCCCTATACTCCTCACTAGTAAGAGTGATCTCCTCCAGTATTGTCCCTTGTGCTCCTCACTTGTAATAGTGATCTTCTCCAGTATTGTCCCCTGTACTCCTCACTAGCAATAGTGAACTTCTCCAGTATTGTCCCCTGTACTCCTCACTAGTAATTGTGATCTCCTCCAGAATTGTCCCCTGTACTCCTCACTAGTAATAGTAATCTCCTCTAGTATTGTCCCCTGTACTCCTCACTAGTAATAGTGATCTCCTACAGTATTGTCCCCTTTTTCTCCTCACTAGTAATAGTGATATCATCCAGTATTGTCCCTTGTGCTCCTCACTAGTAATAGTGATCTCCTCCAGTATTGTCCCCTGTACTCCTCATTAGTAATAGTGATCTACTCAGTATTGTCCCCTGTACTGCTCACTAGTAATAGTGATCTCCTCCAGTATTGTCCCTTGTACTCCTCACTATTAATAGTGATCCCCTCCAGTATTGTCACCTGTGCTCCTCACTAGTAATAGTGATCTCCTCTAGTATTGTCACCTGTACTCCTCACTAGTAATAGTGATCTCCTTCAGTATTATCCCCTGTACTCCTCACTAGTAATAGTGATCTCCTTAAGTATTATCCCCTGTACTCCTCACTAGTAATAGTGATCTCCTCCATTATTGTCCCTTGTGCTCCTCACTAGTAATGGTTATCTCCTCCAGTATTGTCCCCTGTGCTCCTCTCTAGTAATAGTGATCTCCTCCGGTATTGTCCCCTGTGCTTTTCACTAGTAATAGTAATCTCCTCCAGTATTGTCCCCTGTGTTCCCACTAGTAATAGTGATCTCCTCCAGTATTGTCCCCTGCACTCCGCACTAGTAATAGTGGTCTCCTCCAGTATTGTCCCCTGTACTCCTCACTAGTAATAGTGATCTCCTCCAGTAATTTCCCCTGTACTCCTCACTATTAATAGTGATCCCCTCCAGTATTGTCACCTGTGCTCCTCACTAGTAATAGTGATCTCTTCCAGTATTGTCACCTGTACTCCTCACTAGTAATAGAGATCTCCTCTAGTATTGTCCCCTGTGCTCGTCACTAGTAATGGTCATCTCCTCCAGTATTGTCCCCTGTGCTCTTCACTAGTAATAGTGATCTCCTCTGGTATTGTCCCCTGTACTTCTCACTAGTAATAGTGATGTTCTCCAGTATTGTCCCCTGTACTCCTCACTAGTAATAGTGATCTCCTCCAGTATTGTCCCCTGTGCTCCTCACTAGTAATAGTGATACCCTCCAGTATTGTCACCTGAGCTCCTCCCTAGTAATAGTGATCTCCTCTGTTATTGTCTAGTGTCCTCCTCACTAGAAATAGTGATCTCCTCTGGTATTGTCCCCTGTGCTCTTCACTAGTAATAGTGATCTGCTCTATTATTGTCCCTTGTGCTCCTCACTAGTAATAGTGATCTCCTCCAGTATTGTCCCCTGTGCTTTTCACTAGTAATAGTGATCTCCTCCAGTATTGTCCCCTGTGCTCTTCACTAGAAATAGTGATCTCTTCTGGTATTGTCCCCGGTGCTCCCCACTAGTAATTGTGATATCCTTCAATATTGTCAATGGTCCTCCTCACTAGTAATAGAGATCTCCTTTGGTATTGTCCAATGTGCTCCTCACTAGTAATTGTGATTTCCTCCAGTATTGTCAACTGTACTCCTAACTAGTAATAGTGATCTCCACCAGTATTGTCCCCTGTGCTCCTCTCTAGTAATAGTGATCTGATCCAGTATTGTCCCCTGTGCTCCTCTCTATTAATAGTGATCTGATCCAGTATAATCCCCTGTGCTCCTCTCTAATAATAGTGATCTGATCCAGTATTGTCCCCTGTGCTCCTCACTAGTAATAGTGATATCCTTTAGTATTGTCCCTTGTGCTCCTCACTAGTAATAGTGATATCCTCCAGTATTGTCCCCTGTTGTACTCCTCACTAGTAATTGTGACCTCCAGTATTGTCTGCTGTACTCCTCACTAGTAATAATGATCTCCTCCAGTATTGTCCCCTGTGCTCCTCACTAGTAATAGTGATCTCCTCCAGTATTGTCCCCTTTGCTCCTCACTAGTAAAGTGATCTCTTCTGGTATTGTCCCCTGTGCTCCTCACTAGTAATAGAAATCTCCTCCGGTATTGTCCCCTGTGCTCCTCACTAGTAATAGTGATTTCCTCCAGTATTGTCCCTTGTGCTCCAAACTAGTAATAGTGATCTCCAGTATTATCCCCTGTACTCCTCACTAGTAATAGTGTTCTCCTCCAGTATTGTCACCTGTGCTCCTCACTAGTAGTAGTAATCTCCTCCAGTATTGTCCCCTGTACTCCTCACTAATAATTGTGATTTCCTCCGGTATTGTCCCCTGTGCTCTTCACTAGTAATGGTGATTTCCTCCAGTATTGTCCCCTGTGCTCCTCACTAGTAATAGTGATCTCCTCTAGTATTGTCACCTGTACTCCTCTCTAGTAATAGTGATCTCCTTTAGAATTATCCCCTGTACTCCTCACTAGTAATAGTGATCTCCTCCAGTATTATCCTCTGTACTCCTCACTAGTAATAGTGATCTCCTCCGATATTGTCCCTTGTGCTCCTCACTAGTAATGGTCATCTCCTCCAGTATTGTCCCCTGTGCTCCTCTCTAGTAATAGTGATCTCCTCCTGTATTGTCCCCTGTGCTTTTCACTAGTAATAGTAATCTCCTCCAGTATTGTCCCCTGTGTTCCTCACTAGTAATAGTGATCTCCTCCAGTATTGTCCCCTGTAGTCCGCACTAGTAATAGTGATCTCCTCCAGTATTGTCCCCTGTACTCCTCACTAGTAATAGTGATCTCCTCCAGTATTGTCCCCTGTACTCCTCACTAGTAATAGTGATCCCCTCCAGTATTGTCACCTGTGCTCCTCACTAGTAATAGTGATCTCTTCCAGTATTGTCACCTGTACTCCTCACTAGTAATAGAGATCTCCTCTAGTATTGTCCCCTGTGCTCTTCACTATTAATGGTCATCTCCTCCAGTATTGTCCCCTGTGCTCTTCACTAGTAATAGTGATCTCCTCTGGTATTGTCCCCAGTACTCCTCACTAGTAATAGTGATCTCCTCCAGTATTTTCCCCTGTACTCCTCACTAGTAATAGTGATCTCCTCCAGTATTTTCCCCTGTACTCCTCACTAGTAATAGTGATCTCCTCCAGTATTGTCCCCTGTGCTCCTCACTAGTAATAGTGATACCCTCCAGTATTGTCACTTGAGCTCCTCCCTAGTAATAGTGATCTCCTCTGTTATTGTCCAGTGTCCTCCTTACTAGTAATAGTGATCTCCTCTGGTATTGTCCCCTGTGCTCCTCACTAGTAATAGTGATCTGCTCTATTATTGTCCCTTGTGCTCTTCACTAATAATAGTGATCTCCTCCAGTATTGTCCCCTGTGCTACTCACTAGTAATAGTGATCTCCTCCAGTATTGTCCCCTGTGCTCTTCACTAGACATAGTGATCTCTTTTGGTATTGTCCCCGGTGCTCCCCACTAGTAATTGTGATATCCTTCAATATTGTCTATGGTCCTCCTCACTAGTAATAGGGATCTCCTTTGGTATTGTCCAATGTGCTCCTCACTAGTAATTGTGATTTCCTCCAGTATTGTCAACTGTACTCCTAACTAGTAATAGTGATCTGATCCAGTATTGTCCCCTGTGCTCCTCTCTAATAATAGTGATCTGATCCAGTATTGTCCCCTGTGCTCCTCTCTAATAATAGTGATCTGATCCAGTATTGTCCCCTGTGCTCCTCACTAGTAATAGTGATATCCTCCAGTATTGTCCCCTGTTGTACTCCTCACTAGTAATTGTGATCTCCTCCAGTATTGTCCCCTGTACTCCTCACTAGTAATAGTGATCTCCTCCTGTATTGTCCCTTGTGCTTCTCACTAGTAATAGTGATCTTCTCCAGTTTTGTCCCCTGTGCTCCTCTCTAGTAATAGTGATACCCTCCAGTATTGTCACCTGAGCTCCTCCCTAGTAATAGTGATCTCCTCTGTTATTGTCCAGTGTCCTCCTCACTAGAAATAGTGATCTCCTCTGGTATTGTCCCCTGTGCTCTTCACTAGTAATAGTGATCTGCTCTATTATTGTCCCTTGTGCTCCTCACTAGTAATAGTGATCTCCTCCAGTATTTTCCCCTGTGCTTTTCACTAGTAATAGTGATCTCCTCCAGTATTGTCCCCTGTGCTCTTCACTAGAAATAGTGATCTCTTCTGGTATTGTCCCCGGTGCTCCCCACTAGTAATTGTGATATCCTTCAATATTGTCAATGGTCCTCCTCACTAGTAATAGAGATCTCCTTTGGTATTGTCCAATGTGCTCCTCACTAGTAATTGTGATTTCCTCCAGTATTGTCAACTGTACTCCTAACTAGTAATAGTGATCTCCACCAGTATTGTCCCCTGTGCTCCTCTCTAGTAATAGTGATCTGATCCAGTATTGTCCCCTGTGCTCCTCTCTATTAATAGTGATCTGATCCAGTATAATCCCCTGTGCTCCTCTCTTATAATAGTGATCTGATCCAGTATTGTCCCCTGTGCTCCTCACTAGTAATAGTGATATCCTTTAGTATTGTCCCTTGTGCTCCTCACTAGTAATAGTGATATCCTCCAGTATTGTCCCCTGTTGTACTCCTCACTAGTAATTGTGATCTCCTCCAGTATTGTCCGCTGTACTCCTCACTAGTAATAATGATCTCCTCCAGTATTGTCCCCTGTGCTCCTCACTAGTAATAGTGATCTCCTCCAGTATTGTCCCCTGTGCTCCTCACTAGTAAAGTGATCTCTTCTGGTATTGTCCCCTGTGCTCCTCACTAGTAATAGAAATCTCCTCCGGTATTGTCCCCTGTGCTCCTAACTAGTAATAGTGATTTCCTCCAGTATTGTCCCTTATGCTCCAAACTAGTAATAGTGATCTCCAGTATTATCCCCTGTACTCCTCACTAGTAATAGTGTTCTCCTCCAGTATTGTCACCTGTGCTCCTCACTAGTAGTAGTCATCTCCTCCAGTATTGTCCCCTGTACTCCTCACTAATAATTGTGATTTCCTCCGGTATTGTCCCCTGTGCTCTTCACTAGTAATGGTGATTTCCTCCAGTATTGTCCCCTGTGCTCCTCACTAGTAATAGTGATCTCCTCTAGTATTGTCACCTGTACTCCTCACTAGTAATAGTGATCTCCTTTAGAATTATCCCCTGTACTCCTCACTAGTAATAGTGATCTCCTCCAGTATTATCCCCTGTACTCCTCACTAGTAATAGTGATCTCCTCCGATATTGTCCCTTGTGCTCCTCACTAGTAATGGTCATCTCCTCCAGTATTGTCCCCTGTGCTCCTCTCTAGTAATAGTGATCTCCTCCGGTATTGTCCCCTGTGCTTTTCACTAGTAATAGTAATCTCCTCCAGTATTGTCCCCTGTGTTCCTCACTAGTAATAGTGATCTCCTCCAGTATTGTCCCCTGTAGTCCGCACTAGTAATAGTGATCTCCTCCAGTATTGTCCCCTGTACTCCTCACTAGTAATAGTGATCTCCTCCAGTATTGTCCCCTGTACTCCTCACTAGTAATAGTGATCCCCTCCAGTATTGTCACCTGTGCTCCTCACTAGTAATAGTGATCTCTTCCAGTATTGTCACCTGTACTCCTCACTAGTAATAGAGATCTCCTCTAGTATTGTCCCCTGTGCTCTTCACTAGTAATAGTGATCTCCTCTGGTATTGTCCCCAGTACTCCTCACTAGTAATAGTGATCTCCTCCAGTATTTTCCCCTGTACTCCTCATTAGTAATAGTGATCTCCTCCAGTATTTTCCCCTGTACTCCTCACTAGTAATAGTGATCTCCTCCAGTATTGTCCCCTGTGCTCCTCACTAGTAATAGTGATACCCTCCAGTATTGTCACCTGAGCTCCTCCCTAGTAATAGTGATCTCCTCTGTTATTGTCCAGTGTCCTCCTCACTAGTAATAGTGATCTCCTCTGGTATTGTCCCCTGTGCTCCTCACTAGTAATAGTGATCTGCTCTATTATTGTCCCTTGTGCTCTTCACTAGTAATAGTGATCTCCTCCAGTATTGTCCCCTGTGCTACTCACTAGTAATAGTGATCTCCTCCAGTATTGTCCCCTGTGCTCCTCACTAGTAAAGTGATCTCCTCCTGTATTGTCCCTTGTGCTTCTCACTAGTAATAGTGATCTTCTCCAGTTTTGTCCCCTGTACTCCTCACTAGCAATAGTGAACTCCTCCAGTATTGTCCCCTGTACTCCTCACTAGTAATAGTGATCTCCTCCAGTATTGTCCCTTGTGCTCCTCACTTGTAATAGTGATCTTCTCCAGTATTGTCCCCTGTACTCCTCACTAGCAATAGTGAACTCCTCCAGTATTGTCCCCTGTACTCCTCACTAGTAATTGTGATCTCCTCCAGAATTGTCCCCTGTACTCCTCACTAGTAATAGTAATCTCCTCTAGTATTGTCCCCTGTACTCCTCACTAGTAATAGTGATCTCCTCCAGTATTGTCCCCTTTTTCTCCTCACTAGTAATAGTGATCTCCTCCAGTATTGTCCCTTGTGCTCCTCACTAGTAATAGTGATCTCCTCCAGTATTGTCCCCTGTACTCCTCACTAGTAATAGTGATCTACTCATTATTGTCCCCTGTACTGTTCACTAGTAATAGTGATCTCCTCCAGTATTGTCCCTTGTACTCCTCACTAGTAATAGTGATCCCCTCCAGTATTGTCACCTGTGCTCCTCCCTAGTAATAGTGATCCCCTCCAGTATTGTCCCTTGTACCCCTCACTAGTAATAGTGATCTCCTCCAGTATTGTACCCTGTTGTCCTCACTAGTAATAGTGATCTCCTCCATTATTATCCCCTGTACTCCTCTCTAGTAATAGTGATCTCCTCCAGTATTGTCCCCTGTGCTCATTTTTTGTAAAAGTGATCTCCTCCAGTGTTGTCCCCTGTGCTCCTCACTTGTAATAGTGATCTCCTCCAGTATTGTCACCTGTGCTCCTCACTATTAATAGTGATCTACTCCAGTCTTGTCCCCTGTGCTCCTCACTAGTAATAGTGATATACTCCAGTATTGTCCCTTGTGCTCCTCACTAATAATTGTAATTTCCTCCGGCATTGACCCCTGTGCTTCTCACTAGTAATTGTGATCTCCTCCGGTATTGTCCCTTGTGCTCCTTACTAGTAATAGTGATATCCTCCAGTATTGTCACCTTTACTCCACACTAGTAATTGTGATCTCCTCCAGTGTTGTCCCCTGTACTCCTCACTAGTAATAGAGATCTCCTCCAGTATTGTCACCTGTGCTCCTCACTAGTAATAGTGATCTCCTCCAGTATTGTCCCCTGTGCTTCTCACTTGTAATAGTGATCTCCTCCAGAATTGTACCCTGTTGTCCTCACTAGTAAGAGTGATATTCTCCAGTATTGTCACCTGTGCTCCTCACTATTAACAGTGATCTACTCCAGTCTTGTCCCCTGTGCTCCTCACTAGTAATAGTGATATCCTCCAGTATTGTCCCTTGTGCTCCTCACTAGTAATAGTGATCTCCTCCAGTATTGCCCCCTGTGCTCCTCACTAGTAATAGTGATCTCCTCCAATTTTGTCACTTGTGCTCCTCACTAGTAATAGTGATCTCCTCCAGTATTGCCACCTGTGCTCCTCACTAGTAATAGTGATATCCTCCAGTATTGTACATTGTGCTCCTCACTAATAATTGTAATTTCCTACGGCATTGACCCCTGTGCTTCTCACTAGTAATAGTGATCTCCTCCGGTATTGTCCCTTGTGCTCCTCACTAGTAATAGTGATATCCTCCAGTATTGTCACCTGTACTCCACACTAGTAATTGTGATCTCCTCCAGTGTTGTCCCCTGTACTCCTCACTAGTAATAGAGATCTCCTCCAGTATTGTCCCCTGTACTCCTCACTAGTAATAGTGATCTCCTCCAGTATTGTCCCTTGTGCTCCTCTCTAGTAATCGTGATATCCTCCAGTATAGTCCCCTGTACTCTTCACTAGTAACAGTGATCTCCTCCAGTATTGTACCCTGTGCTCCTCACTAGTAATAGTGCTCTCCTCCAGTATTATTCCCTGTACTCCTCACTAGAAATAGTGATCTCCTTCAGTATTGTCCCCTGTGCTCATCACTAGTAATAGTGATCTCCTTCAGTATTATCCTCTGTACTCCTCACTGGTAATAGTGATCTCCTCCAGTATTGTCCCCTGTACTCCTCACTAGTAATAGTGATCTCCTCCGATATTGTCCCCTGTACTCCACACTAGTAATTGTGATCTCCTCCAGTATTGTCCCCTGTGCTCCTCTTTAGTAATAGTGATCTCCTCCTGTATTGTCCCCTGTTCTTTTCACTAGTAATAGTAATCTCCTCCAGTATTGTCCCCTGTGCTCCTCACTAGTAATGGTGATCTCCTCCAGTATTGTCCCCTGTGTTCCCACTAGTAATAGTGATCTCCTCCAGTATTGTCCCCTGTACTCCGCACTAGTAATAGTGATCTCCTCCAGTATTGTCCCCTGTACTCCTCACTAGTAATAGTGATCTCCTCCAGTATTGTCCCCTGTACTCCTCACTATTAATAGTGATCCCCTCCAGTATTGTCACCTGTGCTCCTCACTAGTAATAGTGATCTCTTCCAGTATTGTCACCTGTACTCACTAGTAATAGAGATCTCCTCTAGTATTGTCCCCTGTTCTCTTCACTAGTAATGGTCATCTCCTCCAGTATTGTCCCCTGTGCTCTTCACTAGTAATAGTGATCTCCTCTGGTATTGTCCACTGTACTTCTCACTAGTAATAGTGATCTCCTCCAGTATTGTCCCCTGTACTCCTCACTAGTAATAGTGATCTCCTCCAGTATTGTCCCCTGTGCTCCTCACTAGTAATAGTGATACCCTCCAGTATTGTCACCTGAGCTCCTCCCTAGTAATAGTGATATCCTCTGTTATTGTCCAGTGTCCTCCTCACTAGAAATAGTGATCTCCTCTGGTATTGTCCCCTGTGCTCTTCTCTAGTAATAGTGATCTGCTCTATTATTGTCCCTTGTGCTCCTCACTAGTAATAGTGATCTCCTCCAGTATTGTCCCCTGTGCTCCTCACTAGTAATAGTGATCTCCTCCAGTATTGTCCCCTGTGCTCTTCACTAGAAATAGCGATCTCTTCTGGTATTGTCCCCGGTGCTCCCCACTAGTAATTGTGATATCCTTCAATATTGTCAATGGTCCTCCTCACTAGTAATAGGGATCTCCTTTGGTATTGTCCAATGTGCTCCTCACTAGTAATTGTGATTTCCTCCAGTATTGTCAACTGTTCTCCTAACTAGTAATAGTGATCTCCACCAGTATTGTCCCCTGTGCTTCTCTCTAGTAATAGTGATCTGATCCAGTATTGTCCCCTGTGCTCCTCTCTAATAATAGTGATCTGATCCAGTATAATCCCCTGTGCTCCTCTCTAATAATAGTGATCTGATCCAGTATTGTCCCCTGTGCTCCTCACTAGTAATAGTGATATCCTCCAGTATTGTCCCCTGTTGTACTCCTCACTAGTAATTGTGATCTCCTCCAGTATTGTCCCTTGTGCTTCTCACTAGTAATAGTGATCTTCTCCAGTTTTGTGCCCTGTGCTCCTCTCTAGTAATAGTGATATCCTCCAGCATTGTCCATTGTGCTCCTCACTAGTAATAGTAATATCCTCCAGTATTGTCCCCTGTACTCCTCACTAGTAATTGTGATCTCCTCCAGTATTGTCCCCTGTATTCCTCACTAGTAATAGTGATCTCCTCTAGTATTGTCCCCTATACTCCTCACTAGTATTAGTGATCTCCTCCAGTATTGTCCCTTGTGCTCCTCACTTGTAATAGTGATCTTCTCCAGTATTGTCCCCTGTACTCCTCACTAGCAATAGTGAACTCCTCCAGTATTGTCCCCTGTACTCCTCACTAGTAATTGTGATCTCCTCCAGAATTGTCCCCTGTACTCCTCACTAGTAATAGTAATCTCCTCTAGTATTGTCCCCTGTACTCCTCACTAGTAATAGTGATCTCCTC
Organism: Anomaloglossus baeobatrachus; assembly: GCF_048569485.1. Classification (NCBI taxonomy): domain Eukaryota; kingdom Metazoa; phylum Chordata; class Amphibia; order Anura; family Aromobatidae; genus Anomaloglossus; species Anomaloglossus baeobatrachus. Next base: position 801,110,306 of record NC_134354.1, read on the forward strand.
CAGTATTGTCCCCTTTTTCTCCTCACTAGTAATAGTGATATCATCCAGTATTGTCCCTTGTGCTCCTCACTAGTAATAGTGATCTCCTCCAGTATTGTCCCCTGTACTCCTCACTAGTAATAGTGATCTACTCATTATTGTCCCCTGTACTGCTCACTAGTAATAGTGATCTCCTCCAGTATTGTCCCTTGTACTCCTCACTAGTAATAGTGATCCCCTCCAGTATTGTCACCTGTGCTCCTCCCTAGTAATAGTGATCCCCTCCAGTATTGTCCCTTGTACCCCTCACTAGTAATAGTGATCTCCTCCAGTATTGTACCCTGTTGTCCTCACTAGTAATAGTGATCTCCTCCATTATTATCCCCTGTTCTCCTCTCTAGTAATAGTGATCTCCTCCAGTATTGTCCCCTGTGCTCATTTTTTGTAAAAGTGATCTCCTCCAGTATTGTCCCCTGTGCTCCTCACTTGTAATAGTGATCTCCTCCAGTATTGTCACCTGTGCTCCTCACTATTAATAGTGATCTACTCCAGTCTTGTCCCCTGTGCTCCTCACTAGTAATAGTGATATCCTCCAGTATTGTCCCTTGTGCTCCTCACTAGTAATAGTGATCTCCTCCAGTATTGTCCCCTGTGCTCCTCACTAGTAATAGTGATCTCCTCCAATATTGTCACTTGTGCTCCTCACTAGTAATAGTGATCTCCTACAGTAATGCCACCTGTGCTCCTCACTAGTAGTAGTTATATCCTCCAGTATTGTCCCTTGTGCTCCTCACTTGTAATAGTGATCTCCTCCAGTATTGTCCCCTGTGCTCCTCACTAGTAATAGTGATCTCCTCCAGTATTATCCCCTGTACTCCTCTCTAGTAATAGTGATATCCTCCATTATTGTCCATTGTGCTCCTCACTAATAATTGTAATGTCCTCCGGCATTGACCCCTGTGCTTCTCACTAGTAATTGTGATCTCCTCCGGTATTGTCCCTTGTGCTCCTTACTAGTAATAGTGATATCCTCCAGTATTGTCACCTTTACTCCACACTAGTAATTGTGATCTCCTCCAGTGTTGTCCCCTGTACTCCTCACTAGTAATAGAGATCTCCTCCAGTATTGTCACCTGTGCTCCTCACTAGTAATAGTGATCCCCTCCAGTATTGTCCCCTGTGCTCCTCACTTGTAATAGTGATCTCCTCCAGAATTGTACCCTGTTGTCCTCACTAGTAAGAGTGATATTCTCCAGTATTGTCACCTGTGCTCCTCACTATTAATAGTGATCTACTCCAGTCTTGTCCCCTGTGCTCCTCACTAGTAATAGTGATATCCTCCAGTATTGTCCCTTGTGCTCCTCACTAGTAATAGTGATCTCCACCAGTATTGTCCCCTGTGCTCCTCTCTAGTAATAGTGATCTGATCCAGTATTGTCCCCTGTGCTCCTCTCTAATAATAGTGATCTGATCCAGTATTGTCCCCTGTGCTCCTCTCTAATAATAGTGATCTGACCCAGTATTGTCCCCTGTGCTCCTCACTAGTAATAGTGATATCCTCCAGTATTGTCCCTTCTGCTCCTTACTAGTAATAGTGATATCCTCCAGTATTGTCCCCTGTTGTACTCCTCACTAGTAATTGTGATCTCCTCCAGTATTGTCCCCTGTACTCCTCACTAGTAATAGTGATCTCCTCCTGTATTGGCCCTTGTGCTTCTCACTAGTAATAGTGATCTTCTCCCGTATTGTCCCCTGTGCTCCTCTCTAGTAATAGTGATATCCTCCAGCATTGTCCATTGTGCTCCTCACTAGTAATAGTGATATCCTCCAGTATTGTCCCCTGTACTCCGCACTAGTAATTGTGATCTCCTCCAGTATTGTCCCCTGTATTCCTCAATAGTAATAGTGATCTCCTCTAGTATTGTCCCCTATACTCCTCACTAGTAAAAGTGATCTCCTCCAGTATTGTGCCTTGTGCTCCTCACTTGTAATAGTGATCTTCTCTAGTATTGTCCCTAGTACTCCTCACTAGCAATAGTGAACTCCTCCAGTATTGTCCCCTGTACTCCTCACTAGTAATTGTGATCTCCTCCAGAATTGTCCCCTGTACTCCTCACTAGTAATAGTAATCTCCTCCAGTATTGTCCCCCTGTGCTCCTCACTAGTAATAGTGATCTCCTCCAGTATTGTCCCCTGTGCTCTTCACTAGAAATAGTGATCTCTTCTGGTATTGTCCCCGGTGCTCCCCACTAGTAATTGTGATATCCTTCAATATTGTCAATGGTCCTCCTCACTAGTAATAGGGATCTCCTTTGGTATTGTCCAATGTGCTCCTCACTAGTAATTGTGATTTCCTCCAGTATTGTCAACTGTACTCCTAACTAGTAATAGTGATCTCCACCAGTATTGTCCCCTGTGCTCCTCTCTAGTAATAGTGATCTGATCCAGTATTGTCCCCTGTGCTCCTCTCTAATAATAGTGATCTGATCCAGTATAATCCCCTGTGCTCCTCTCTAATAATAGTGATCTGATCCAGTATTGTCCCCTGTGCTCCTCACTAGTAATAGTGATATCCTTTAGTATTGTCCCTTGTGCTCCTCACTAGTAATAGTGATATCCTCCAGTATTGTCCCCTGTTGTACTCTTCACTAGTAATTGTGATCTCCTCCAGTATTGTCCCCTGTACTCCTCACTAGTAATAATGATCTCTTCCAGTATTGTCCCCTGTGCTCCTCACTAGTAATAGTGATCTCCTCCAGTATTATCCCCTGTTCTCCTCACTAGTAAAGTGATCTCTTCTGGTATTGTCTCCTGTGCTCCTCACTAGTAATAGAAATCTCCTCCGGTATTGTCCCCTGTGCTCCTCACTAGTATTAGTGATTTCCTCCAGTATTGTCCCTTGTGCTCCAAACTAGTAATAGTGATCTCCAGTATTATCCCCTGTACTCCTCACTAGTAATAGTGTTCTCCTCCAGTATTGTCACCTGTGCTCCTCACTAGTAGTAGTGATCTCCTCTAGTATTGTCCCCTGTACTCCTCACTAATATTTGTGATTTCCTCCGGTATTGTCCCCTGTGCTCCTCACTAGTAATGGTGATTTCCTCCAGTATTGTCCCCTGTGCTCCTCACTAGTAATAGTGATCTCCTCTAGTATTGTCACCTGTACTCCTCACTAGTAATAGTGATCTCCTTTAGTATTATCCCCTGTACTCCTCACTAGTAATAGTGATCTCCTCCAGTATTATCCCCTGTACTCCTCACTAGTAATAGTGATCTCCTCCGATATTGTCCCTTGTGCTCCTCACTAGTAATGGTCATCTCCTCCAGTATTGTCCCCTGTGCTCCTCTCTAGTAATAGTGATCTCCTCCGGTATTGTCCCCTGTGCTTTTCACTAGTAATAGTAATCTCCTCCAGTATTGTCCCCTGTGTTCCTCACTAGTAATAGTGATCTCCTCCAGTATTGTCCCCTGTAGTCCGCACTAGTAATAGTGATCTCCTCCAGTATTGTCCCCTGTACTCTTCACTAGTAATAGTGATCTGCTCCAGTATTGTCCCCTGTACTCCTCACTAGTAATAGTGATCCCCTGCAGTATTGTCACCTGTGCTCCTCACTAGTAATAGTGATCTCTTCCAGTATTGTCACCTGTACTCCTCACTAGTAATAGAGATCTCTTCTAGTATTGTCCCCTGTGCTCTTCACTATTAATGGTCATCTCCTCCAGTATTGTCCCCTGTGCTCTTCACTAGTAATAGTGATCTCCTCGGGTATTGTCCCCAGTACTCCTCACTAGTAATAGTGATCTCCTCCAGTATTTTCCCCTGTACTCCTCACTAGTAATAGTGATCTCCTCCAGTATTGTCCCCTGTGCTCCTCACTAGTAATAGTGATACCCTCCAGTATTGTCAACTGAGCTCCTCCCTAGTAATAGTGATCTCCTCTGTTATTGTCCAGTGTCCTCCTCACTAGTAATAGTGATCTCCTCTGGTATTGTCCCCTGTGCTTCTCACTAGTAATAGTGATCTGCTCTATTATTGTCCCTTGTGCTCTTCACTAGTAATAGTGATCTCCTCCAGTATTGTCCCCTGTGCTCCTCACTAGTAATAGTGATCTCCTCCAGTATTGTCCCCTGTGCTCTTCACTAGACATAGTGATCTCTTTTGGTATTGTCCCCGGTGCTCCCCACTAGTAATTGTGATATCCTTCAATATTGTCTATGGTCCTCCTCACTAGTAATAAGGATCTCCTTTGGTATTGTCCAATGTGCTCCTCACTAGTAATTGTGATTTCCTCCAGTATTGTCAACTGTACTCCTAACTAGTAATAGTGATCTCCACCAGTATTGTCCCCTGTGCTCCTCTCTAGTAATAGTGATCTGATCCAGTATTGTCCCCTGTGCTCCTCTCTAATAATAGTGATCTGATCCAGTATTGTCCCCTGTGCTCCTCTCTAATAATAGTGATCTGATCCAGTATTGTCCCCTGTGCTCCTCACTAGTAATAGTGATATCCTCCAGTATTGTCCCTTGTGCTCCTCACTAGTAATAGTGATATCCTCCAGTATTGTCCCCTGTTGTACTCCTCACTAGTAATTGTGATCTCCTCCAGTATTGTCCCCTGTGCTCATTTTTTGTAAAAGTGATCTCCTCCAGTATTGTCCCCTGTGCTCCTCACTTGTAATAGTGATCTCCTCCAGTATTGTCACCTGTGCTCCTCACTATTAATAGTGATCTACTCCAGTCTTGTCCCCTGTGCTCCTCACTAGTAATAGTGATATCCTCCAGTATTGTCCCTTGTGCTCCTCACTAGTAATAGTGATCTCCTCCAGTATTGCCCCCTGTGCTCCTCACTAGTAATAGTGATCTCCTCCAATATTGTCACTTGTGCTCCTCACTAGTAATAGTGATCTCCTACAGTAATGCCACCTGTGCTCCTCACTAGTAATAGTTATATCCTCCAGTATTGTCCCTTGTGCTCCTCACTTGTAATAGTGATCACCTCCAGTATTGTCCCCTGTGCTCCTCACTAGTAATAGTGATCTCCTCCAGTATTATCCCTTGTACTCCTCTCTAGTAATAGTGATATCCTCCAGTATTGTCCATTGTGCTCCTCACTAATAATTGTAATTTCCTCCGGCATTGACCCCTGTGCTTCTCACTAGTAATTGTGATCTCCTCCGGTATTGTCCCTTGTGCTCCTCACTAGTAATAGTGATATCCTCCAGTATTGTCACCTTTACTCCACACTAGTAATTGTGATCTCCTCCAGTGTTGTCCCCTGTACGCCTCAATAGTAATAGAGATCTCCTCCAGTATTGTCACCTGTGCTCCTCACTAGTAATAGTGATCTCCTCCAGTATTGTCCCCTGTGCTCCTCACTTGTAATAGTGATCTCCTCCAGTATTGTACCCTGTTGTCCTCACTAGTAAGAGTGATATTTTCCAGTATTGTCACCTGTGCTCCTCACTATTAATAGTGATCTACTCCAGTCTTGTCCCCTGTGCTCCTCACTAGTAATAGTGATATCCTCCAGTATTGTCCCTTGTGCTCCTCACTAGTAATAGTGATCTCCTCCAGTATTGCCCCCTGTGCTCCTCACTAGTAATAGTGATCTCCTCCAATATTGTCACTTGTGCTCCTCACTAGTAATAGTGATCTCCTCCAGTATTGCCCCCTGTGCTCCTCACTAGTAATAGTGATCTCCTCCAGTATTGTCACTTGTGCTCCTCACTAGTAATAGTGATCTCCTACAGTAATGCCACCTGTGCTTCTCACTAGTAATAGTTATATCCTCTAGTATTGTCCCTTGTGCTCCTCACTTGTAATAGTGATCTCCTCCGGTATTGTCCCCTGTGCTCCTCACTAGTAATAGTGATCTCCTCCAGTATTATCCCCTGTACTCCTCTCTAGTAATAGTGATATCCTCCAGTATTGTCCATTGTGCTCCTCACTATCAATTGTAATTTCCTCCGGCATTGACCCCTGTGCTTCTCACTATTAATTGTGATCTCCTTCGGTATTTTCCCTTGTGCTCCTCACTAGTAATAGTGATATCCTCCAGTATTGTCACCTTTACTCCACACTAGTAATTGTGATCTCCTCCAGTGTTGTCCCCTGTACTGCTCACTAGTAATAGAGATCTCCTCCAGTATTGTCACCTGTGCTCCTCACTAGTAATAGTGATCTCCTCCAGTATTGTCCCCTGTGCTCCTCACTTGTAATAGTGATCTCCTCCAGTATTGTACCCTGTTGTCCTCACTAGTAAGAGTGATATTCTCCAGTATTGCCACCTGTGCTCCTCACTATTAATAGTGATCTACTCCAGTCTTGTCCCCTGTGCTCCTCACTAGTAATAGTGATATCCTCCAGTATTGTCCCTTGTGCTCCTCACTAGTAATAGTGATCTCCTCCAGTATTGCCCCCTGTGCTCCTCACTAGTAATAGTGATCTCCTCCAATATTGTCACTTGTGCTCCTCACTAGTAATAGTGATCTCCTCCAGTATTGCCACCTGTGCTCCTCACTAGTAATAGTGATATCCTCCAGTATTGTCCATTGTGCTCCTCACTAATAATTGTAATTTCCTCCGGCATTGACCCCTGTGCTTCTCACTAGTAATAGTGATCTCCTCCGGTATTGTCCCTTGTGCTCCTCACTAGTAATAGTGATATCCTCCAGTATTGTCACCTGTACTCCACACTAGTAATTGTGATCTCCTCCAGTGTTGTCCCCTGTACTCCTCACTAGTAATAGAGATCTCCTCCAGTATTGTCCCCTGTAATCCTCACTAGTAATAGTGATCTCCTCCAGTATTGTCCCTTGTGCTCCTCTCTAGTAATCGTGATCTCCTCCAGTATAGTCCCCTGTACTCTTCACTAGTAACAGTGATCTCCTCCAGTATTGTACCCTGTGCTCCTCACTAGTAATAGTGATCTCCTCCAGTATTATTCCCTGTACTCCTCACTAGAAATAGTGATCTCCTTCAGTATTGTCCCCTGTGCTCATCACTAGTAATAGTGAAATCCTTCAGTATTATCCTCTGTACTCCTCACTGGTAATAGTGATCTCCTCCAGTATTATCCCCTGTACTCCTCACTAGTAATAGTGATCTCCTCAAGTATTGTCCCCTGTGCTCCTCATTAGTAATAGTGATTTCCTCCAATATTGTCCCCTGTACTCCTCACTAGTAATAGTCATCTCCTCCAGTATTGTCCCCTGTGCTCCTCTCTAGTAATAGTGATCTCCTCCTGTATTGTCCCCTGTTCTTTTCACTAGTAATAGTAATCTCCTCCAGTATTGTCCCCTGTGCTCCTCACTAGTAATGGTGATCTCCTCCAGTATTGTCCCCTGTACTCCTCACTAGTAATAGTGATCTCCTCCATTATTGTCCCCCGTACTCCTCACTAGTAACAGTGATCTCCTCCAGTATTGTCCCCTGTGCTCCTCACTAGTAATAGTGATCCCCTTCAGTATTGTCACCTTTGCTCCTCACTAGTAATAGTGATCTCCTCCAGTATTGTCCCCTGTGCTCATTTTTTGTAATAGTGATCTCCTCCAGTATTGTCCTCTGTGCTCCTCACTTGTAATAGTGATCTACTCCAGTATTGTATCCTGTTGTCCTCACTAGTAATAGTGATATTCTCCAGTATTGTCACCTGTGCTCCTCACTATTAATAGTGATCTACTCCAGTCTTGTCCCATGTGCTCCTCACTAGTAATAGTGATATCCTCCAGTATTGTCCCTTGTGCTCCTCACTAGAAATAGTGATCTCCTCCAGTATTGCCCCCTGTGCTCCTCACTTGTAATAGTGATCTCCTCCAATATTGTCACTTGTGCTCCTCACTAGTAATAGTGATCTCCTCCAGTATTGTCCCCTGTGCTCATTTTTTGTAATAGTGATCTCCTCCAGTCTTGTCCCCTGTGCTCCTCACTAGTAATAGTGATATCCTCCAGTATTGTCCCTTGTGCTCCTCACTAGTAATAGTGATCTCCTCCAATATTGCCACCTGTGCTCCTCACTATTAATAGTGATATCCTCCAGTATTGTCCCTAGTGCTCCTCACTTGTAATAGTGATTTCCTCCAGTATTGTCCCCTGTGCTCCGCACTAGTAATAGTGATATCCTCCAGTATTGTCACCTGTACTCCACACTAGTAATTGTGATCTGCTCCAGTGTTGTCCCCTGTACTCCTCACTAGTAATAGAGATCTGCTCCAGTATTGTTCCCTGTACTCCTCACTAGTAATAGTGATCTCCTCCAGTATTGTCCCTTGTGCTCCTCTCTAGTAATAGTGATCTTCTCCAGTATTGTCCCCTGTACTCTTCACTAGTAATAGTGATCTCCTCCAGTATTGTCCCCTGTGCTCCTCTCTAGTAATAGTGATCTTCTCCAGTATTATCTCCTGTACTCCTCACTAGTAATAGTGATCTCCTCAAGTATTGTCCCCTGTGCTCCTCACTAGTAATAGTGAACGCCTCCGATATTGTCCCCTGTACTCCTCACTAGTAATAGTCATCTCCTCCAGAATTGTCCCCTGTGCTCCTCTCTAGTAATAGTGATCTCCTCCAGAAATGTCCCCTGTGCTCCTCTCTAGTAATAGTTATCTCCTCCAGAATTGTCCCTTGTGCTCCTCTCTAGTAATAGTGATCTCCTCCAGAATTGTCCCCTGTAATCTTCACTAGTATTAGTGATCTCCTCCAGTATTGTCCCCTGTGCTCCTCACTAGTAATAGTGATCTCCTCCAGTATTGTCCCCTGTACTCTTCACTAATAATTGTGATTTTCTCCGGTATTGTCCCCTGTGCTCCTCACTAGTAATAGTGATCTCCTCCGGTATTGTCACCTGTGCTCCTCACTAGTAATAGTGATCCCCTGCAGTTTTATCCCCTGTACTCCTCACTAGTAATTGTGATCTCCTCCAGTATTGTCCCCTGTACTCCTCACTAGTAATAGTGATCTCCTCCAATATTGTCACCTGTACTCCTCACTAATAATAGTGATCTCCTTCAGTATTAACCCCTGTACTCCTCACTAGTAATAGTGATCTCCTCCAGTATTATCTCCTGTACTCCTCACTAGTAATAGTGATCTCCTCAAGTATTGTCCCCTGTGCTCCTCACTAGTAATAGTGATTTCCTCCGATATTGTCCCCTTTACTCCTCACTAGTAATAGTCATCTCCTCCAGAATTGTCCCCTGTGCTCCTCCCTAGTAATAGTGATCTCCTCCAGTATTGTCCCCTGTGCTTTTCACTAGTAATAGTGATCTCCTCCAGTATTGTCCCCTGTGCTCCTCACTAGTAATAGTGATCTCCTCCGGTATTGTCACCTGTGCTCCTCACTAGTAATAGTGATCTCCTGCAGTTTTATCCCCTGTACTCCTCACTAGTAATTGTGATCCCCTCCAGTATGGTCCCCTGTGCTCCTCACTAGTAATAGTGATCTCCTCCAGTATTGTCACCTGTACTCCTCACTAATAATAGTGATTTCCTTCAGTATTATCCCCTGTACTCCTCACTAGTAATAGTGATCTCCTCCAGTATTATCTCCTGTGTTCCTCACTAGTAATAGTGATCTCCTCAAGTATTGTCCCCTGTGCTCCTCACTAGTAATAGTGATCTCCTCCGATATTGTCCCCTGTACTCCTCACTAGTAATAGTCATCTCCTCCAGAATTGTCCCCTGTGCTCCTCTCTAGTAATAGTGATCTCCTCCAGAATTGTCCCCTGTGCTCCTCTCTAGTAATAGTGATCTCCTCCAGAATTGTCCCTTGTGCTCCTCTCTAGTAATAGTGATCTCCTCCAGAATTGTCCCCTGTACTCTTCACTAGTATTAGTGATCCCCTCCAGTATTGTCCCCTGTGCTCCTCACTAGTAATAGTGATCTCCTCCAGTATTGTCCCCTGTACTCTTTACTAATAATTGTGATTTCCTCCGGTATTGTCCCCTGTGCTCCTCACTAGTAATAGTGATCTCCTCCGGTATTGTCACCTGTGCTCCTCACTAGTAATAGTGATCTCCTGCAGTTTTATCCCCTGTACTCCTCAGTAGTAATTGTGATCTCCTCCAGTATTGTCCCCTGTGCTCCTCACTAGTAATAGTGATCTCCTCCAACATTGTCACCTGTACTCCTCACTAATAATAGTGATCTCCTTCAGTATTATCCCCTGTACTCCTCACTAGTAATAGTGATCTCCTCCAGTATTATCTCCTGTACTCCTCATTAGTAATAGTGATCTCCTCAAGTATTGTCCCCTGTGCTCCTCACTAGTAATAGTGATTTCCTCCGATATTGTCCCCTGTACTCCTCACTAGTAATAGTCATCTCCTCCAGAATTGTCCCCTGTGCTCCTCTCTAGTAATAGTGATCTCCTCCAGTATTGTCCCCTGTGCTTTTCACTAGTAATAGTGATCTCCTCCAGTATTGTCCCCTGTGCTCCTCACTAGTAATAGTAATCTCCTCCAGTATTGTCCCCTGTACTCCTCACTAGTAATAGTGATCTCCTCCAGTATTGTCCCCTGTACTCCTCACTAGTAATAGTGATCCCCTCCAGTATTGTCACCTGTGCTCCTCCCTAGTAATAATGATCCCCTCCAGTATTGTCCCCTGTACCCCTCACTAGTAATTGTGATCTCCTCCAGTATTGTCCCCTGTGCTCCTCACTAGTAATAGTGATCTGATCCAGTATTGTCCCTTGTGCTCTTAACTAGTAATAGTAATATCCTCCAGTATTGTAACTTCTACTCCTCTCTAGTAATTGTGATATCCTCCAGTATTGTCCCCTGTACTCCTCACTAGTAATAGTGATCTTCTCCAGTATTATTCCCTATACTCCTCACTAGTAATAGTGATCTTTTCCAGTATTGTCCCCTGTGCTCCTCACTAGTAATAGTGATCTCCTCAAGTATTGTCCCCTGTGCTCCTCACTAGTAACAGTGATCTCCTCCGCTATTGTCCCCTGTGCTCCTCACTACTAATTGTGATTTCCTCCAGTATTGTCCCCTGTGCTCCTCACTAGTAATAATGATCTCCTCCAGTATTGTCCCCTGTGCTCCTCACTAGTAATGGGGATTTTGTCCAGTATTGTCCCCTGTTCTCCTGACTAGTAATAGTGATCTCGTCCAGTATTGTCCCCTGTGCTCCTTACTTTTAATAGTGCTCTTCTCCAGTATTGTCCCCTGTGCTCCTAACTATTATTATAGTAATTTCTTCCAGTATTGTCACCTCTGCTCCTCACTAGTAATAGTGATCTCCTCCAGTATTGTCACCTGTGCTCCTCACTAGTAATAGCGATATCCTCCGGTATTGTTCCCTGTGCTCTTCACTTGTAATAATGATCTCCTCTGCTATTGTCCCCTGTGCTCCTCACTAGTAATAGTGATCTCCTCTGGTATTGTCCCCTGTGCTCCTCACTAGTAATTGTGATTTCCTCTGGTATTGTCCCCTGTACTCTTCACTAGTAATAGTGATCTCCTCCAGTATTGTCCCCTGTACTCCTCACTAGTAATAGTGATCCCCTCCAGTATTGTCACCTGTGCTCCTCTCTAGTAATATTGATCTCCTCTGTTATTGTCCCCTGTGCTCCTCACTAGTAACAGTGATCTCCTCTGGTATTGTTCCCTGTGCTCCTCACTAGTAATAGTGATCTCCTCTGATATTGTCCCTTGTGCTCTTCACTAGTGATTGTGATTTTTTCTGGTATTATCCCCTGTGCTCCTCACTAGTAATTGTGATTTCCTCCGGTATTGTCCCTTGTGCTCCTCACTAGTAATAGTGATCTCCTCTTGTATATTCCCCTGTGGTCTTCACTAGTAATAGTGATCTCCTCCAGTATTGTCCCCTGTGCTCCTCACTATTAATAGTGATCTCCTCCAGTATTGTCCCCTGTGCTCCTCACTATTAATAGTACTTTTCTCCAGTATTGTCCCCTTTGCTCCTAACTATTAATAGTAATTTCCTCCAGTATTGTCACCTGTGCTGCTCACTAGTAATAGTGATATCCTCTGGTATTGTCCCCTGTGCTCTTCACTTGTAATAGTGATCTCCTCTGGTATTGTCCCCTGTGTTCCTCACTAGTAATAGTGATCCCCTCTGGTATTGTCCCCTGTGCTTCTCACTAGTAATTGTAATTTCCTCTGGTATTGTCCCCTGTGCTCCTCTCTAGTAATAGTGATCTCCTCCAGTATTGTCCCCTGTGCTTCTCACTAGTAATAGTGATCTCCTCCAGTATTGTCCCCTGTGCTCCTCACTAGTAATTGTGATCTCCTCCAGTATTGTCACCTGTGCTCTTCACTAGTAATAGGGATCTCCTTTGGTATTGTCCTTTGTGCTCCTCACTAGTAATAGTGATCTTCTTTAGTATTGTCCCCTGTGCTCCTCACTATTAATAGTGCTCTCCTCCAGTATTGTCACCTGTGCTCCTATTAATAGTAATTTCCTCCAGTATTGTCCCCTGTGCTCCTGACTAGTTATAGTGATCTTCTCTGGTATTGTCTCCTGTGCTCTTCACTAGTAATAGTGATCTCCTTCATTATTGTGCCCTGTGCTCCTCACTATTAATAGTACTCTCCTCCAGTATTGTCCCCTGTGCTCCTAACTATTAATCGTAATTTCCTCTAGTATTGTCCCCTGTGCTCTTCACTTGTAATAGTGATCTCCTCTGGTATTGTCCCCTGTACTCCTCACTAGTAATAGTGATCTCCTACAGTATTGTTCCCTGTACTCCTCACTAGTAATAATGATCCCCTCCAGTATTGTCACCTGTGCTCCTCCCTAGTAATAGTGATCCTCTCTGTTATTGTCCCCTGTGCTCCTCACTAGTAATAGTGATCTCCTCTGGTATTGTCCCCTGTGCTCCTCACTAGTAATAGTGATCTTCTCTGGAATTGTCCCTTGTGCTCCTCACTAGTAATAGTGATATCCTCCATTATTGTCCCCTGTGCTCCTCACTAGTAATACTGATCTCCTCAAGTATTGTCCCGTATGCGCCTCACTAGTAATAGTGATCTCCTCTGGTATTGTCCCCTGTGCTCCCCACTAGTAATTGTGATATCCTTCAATATTGTCAATGGTGCTCCTCACTAGTAATAGTGATCTCCTTTGGTATTGTCCCCTGTGCTCCTCACTAGTAATTGTGATTTCCTCCGGTATTGTCACCTGTACTCCTCACTAGTAATAGTGATCTCCTCCAGTATTGTCCCCTTTGCTCCTCACTAGTAATAGTGATATCTTCCAGTATTTTCCCCTGTGCTCCTCACTAGTAATAGTGATCTCCTCCAGTATTGTCAATTGTACTCCTAACTAGCAATAATGATCTTCTCCAGTATTGTCCCCTGTATTCCTCACTAGTAATAGTGATATCCTCCATTATTGTCCCCTGTACTCCTCACGAGTAATAGTGATCTCCTCTGGTATTATCCCTTGTGCTCTTCACTAGTAATTGTGATTTCCTCTGGTATTGTCCTCTGTGCTCCTCACTAGTAATTGTGATTTCCTCCGGTATTGTCCCTTGTGCTCCTCACTAGTAACAGTGATCTCCTCTGGTATTGTCCCCTGTGCTCCTCACTAGTAATAGTGATCTCTTCCGGTATTGTCCCCTGTGCTCCTGACTAGTAAGGCCCCCTTCACACGTCCGTGAAACACGTGCGTGTTTGGTCCGTGTCCGTATGTACCAGAGACACGGACAAACGTGGACCATTGTTATTCAATGTCTGTGTATACACGTACGTTTTTCCATACGCTCCGTATGTCCGTGTGCGTGACACGTATGTGTATCCGTGCCTCACGGATGCTTGTCCGTTTTTGGCACGGAACACGCACACGCGCATCCAATGATAGTCTATGGGTGCGTGAAAACACGTACGTGACACGGATGCATCTACGTGTGGTCCGTGTCCGTTTTTTCAACTTTGCTTGTAATTAATGTATCTCTTTATTGCCATGTGTCTTCAATTTACTTTGAGCTGTATTTAATGTCATTTTGCAGCCTGCAGGCATTAAGGAAGGAGTGTGAGGCTTCATTTGAGCGTTTGTTCAGCTTGTTTTTGGTTTAGTGCTTGAAAAACTCAACAAGACCCAGTATGGAAGCACACCAAAAAAACCAAATCCGGATTAGTGGCTCATTAAGTTGGAAAATGTTAATTAACACCAGCATCAACACATTGAATCATTAATGTGATGACAATCCACAGAAAAACGTTCTTGAAAAACGGATGGCAAACGCTAGTGACACGGATCACACACGGACTCTAAAAACGGACAAACGGATGAATCATACGGACATACGGAGACAACACGGATGTTACACGGAACAAGAATACGGATGAAAAAACGGACAACGGACATGAAAAACGGACCGTGAAACACGTGCGTGATTTTAACGGACGTGTGAAGGGGGCCTAATAGTGATCTCCTCCGGTATTGTCACCTGTGCTCCTCACTAGTAATAGTGATCTCCTGCAGTTTTATCCCCTGTACTCCTCAGTAGTAATTGTGATCTCCTCCCGTATTGTCCCCTGTGCTCCTCACTAGTAATAGTGATCTCCTCCAACATTGTCACCTGTACTCCTCACTAATAATAGTGATCTCCTTCAGTATTATCCCCTGTACTCCTCACTAGTAATAGTGATCTCCTCCAGTATTATCTCCTGTACTCCTCATTAGTAATAGTGATCTCCTCAAGTATTGTCCCCTGTGCTCCTCACTAGTAATAGTGATTTCCTCCGATATTGTCCCCTGTACTCCTCACTAGTAATAGTCATCTCCTCCAGAATTGTCCCCTGTGCTCCTCTCTAGTAATAGTGATCTCCTCCAGTATTGTCCCCTGTGCTTTTCACTAGTAATAGTGATCTCCTCCAGTATTGTCCCCTGTGCTCCTCACTAGTAATAGTAATCTCCTCCAGTATTGTCCCCTGTACTCCTCACTAGTAATAGTGATCTCCTCCAGTATTGTCCCCTGTACTCCTCACTAGTAATAGTGATCCCATCCAGTATTGTCACCTGTGCTCCTCCCTAGTAATAATGATCCCCTCCAGTATTGTCCCCTGTACCCCTCACTAGTAATTGTGATCTCCTCCAGTATTGTCCCCTGTGCTCCTCACTAGTAATAGTGATCTGATCCAGTATTGTCCCTTGTGCTCTTAACTAGTAATAGTAATATCCTCCAGTATTGTAACTTCTACTCCTCTCTAGTAATTGTGATATCCTCCAGTATTGTCCCCTGTACTCCTCACTAGTAATAGTGATCTTCTCCAGTATTATTCCCTATTCTCCTCACTAGTAATAGTGATCTTTTCCAGTATTGTCCCCTGTGCTCCTCACTAGTAATAGTGATCTCCTCCAGTATTGTCCCCTGTGCTCCTCACTAGTAACAGTGATCTCCTCCGCTATTGTCCCCTGTGCTCCTCACTACTAATTGTGATTTCCTCCAGTATTGTCCCCTGTGCTCCTCACTAGTAATAATGATCTCCTCCAGTATTGTCCCCTGTGCTCCTCACTAGTAATGGGGATTTTGTCCAGTATTGTCCCCTGTTCTCCTCACTAGTAATAGTGATCTCCTCCAGTATTGTCCCCTGTGCTCTTCACTAGTAATAGTGATCTCCTCTGGTATAGTCCCCTGTGCTCCTGACTAGTAATAGTGATCTCGTCCAGTATTGTCCCCTGTGCTCCTTACTTTTAATAGTGCTCTTCTCCAGTATTGTCCCCTGTGCTCCTAACTAATATTATAGTAATTTCTTCCAGTATTGTCACCTCTGCTCCTCACTAGTAATAGTGATCTCCTCCAGTATTGTCACCTGTGCTCCTCAATAGTAATAGCGATATCCTCCGGTATTGTTCCCTGTGCTCTTCACTTGTAATAATGATCTCCTCTGCTATTGTCCCCTGTGCTCCTCACTAGTAATAGTGATCTCCTCTGGTATTGTCCCCTGTGCTCCTCACTAGTAATTGTGATTTCCTCTGGTATTGTCCCCTGTACTCTTCACTAGTAATAGTGATCTCCTCCAGTATTGTCCCCTGTACTCCTCACTAGTAATAGTGATCCCCTCCAGTATTGTCACCTGTGCTCCTCTCTAGTAATACTGATCTCCTCTGTTATTGTCCCCTGTGCTCCTCACTAGTAACAGTGATCTCCTCTGGTATTGTTCCCTGTGCTCCTCACTAGTAATAGTGATCTCCTCTGATATTGTCCCTTGTGCTCTTCACTAGTGATTGTGATTTTTTCTGGTATTATCCCCTGTGCTCCTCACTAGTAATTGTGATTTCCTCCGGTATTGTCCCTTGTGCTCCTCACTAGTAATAGTGATCTCCTCTTGTATATTCCCCTGTGGTCTTCACTAGTAATAGTGATCTCCTCCAGTATTGTCCCCTGTGCTCCTCACTAGTAATAGTGATCTCCTCCAGTATTGTCCCCTGTGCTCCTCACTATTAATAGTACTTTTCTCCAGTATTGTCCCCTTTGCTCCTAACTATTAATAGTAATTTCCTCCAGTATTGTCACCTGTGCTGCTCACTAGTAATAGTGATATCCTCTGGTATTGTCCCCTGTGCTCTTCACTTGTAATAGTGATCTCCTCTGGTATTGTCCCCTGTGTTCCTCACTAGTAATAGTGATCCCCTCTGGTATTGTCCCCTGTGCTTCTCACTAGTAATTGTAATTTCCTCTGGTATTGTCCCCTGTGCTCCTCTCTAGTAATAGTGATCTCCTCCAGTATTGTCCCCTGTGCTTCTCACTAGTAATAGTGATCTCCTCCAGTATTGTCCCCTGTGCTCCTCACTAGTAATTGTGATCTCCTCCAGTATTGTCACCTGTGCTCTTCACTAGTAATAGGGATCTCCTTTGGTATTGTCCTTTGTGCTCCTCACTAGTAATAGTGATCTTCTTTAGTATTGTCCCCTGTGCTCCTCACTATTAATAGTGCTCTCCTCCAGTATTGTCACCTGTGCTCCTATTAATAGTAATTTCCTCCAGTATTGTCCCCTGTGCTCCTGACTAGTTATAGTGATCTTCTCTGGTATTGTCTCCTGTGCTCTTCACTAGTAATAGTGATCTCCTTCATTATTGTGCCCTGTGCTCCTCACTATTAATAGTACTCTCCTCCAGTATTGTCCCCTGTGCTCCTAACTATTAATCGTAATTTCCTCTAGTATTGTCCCCTGTGCTCTTCACTTGTAATAGTGATCTCCTCTGGTATTGTCCCCTGTACTCCTCACTAGTAATAGTGATCTCCCTACAGTATTGTTCCCTGTACTCCTCACTAGTAATAATGATCCCCTCCAGTATTGTCACCTGTGCTCCTCCCTAGTAATAGTGATCCTCTCTGTTATTGTCCCCTGTGCTCCTCACTAGTAATAGTGATCTCCTCTGGTATTGTCCCCTGTGCTCCTCACTAGTAATAGTGATATCCTCCAGTATTGTCACCTGTACTCCACACTAGTAATTGTGATCTCCTCCAGTGTTGTCCCCCTGTACTCCTCACTAGTAATAGAGATCTCCTCCAGTATTGTCCCCTGTAATCCTCACTAGTAATAGTGATCTCCTCCAGTATTGTCCCTTGTGCTCCTCTCTAGTAATCGTGATCTCCTCCAGTATTGTCCCTTGTGCTCCTCTCTAGTAATCGTGATCTCCTCCAGTATAGTCCCCCTGTACTCTTCACTAGTAACAGTGATCTCCTCCAGTATTGTACCCTGTGCTCCTCACTAGTAATAGTGATCTCCTCCAGTATTATTCCCTGTACTCCTCACTAGAAATAGTGATCTCCTTCAGTATTGTCCCCTGTGCTCATCACTAGTAATAGTGAAATCCTTCAGTATTATCCTCTGTACTCCTCACTGGTAATAGTGATCTCCTCCAGTATTATCCCCTGTACTCCTCACTAGTAATAGTGATCTCCTCAAGTATTGTCCCCTGTGCTCCTCATTAGTAATAGTGATTTCCTCCAATATTGTCCCCTGTACTCCTCACTAGTAATAGTCATCTCCTCCAGTATTGTCCCCTGTGCTCCTCTCTAGTAATAGTGATCTCCTCCTGTATTGTCCCCTGTTCTTTTCACTAGTAATAGTAATCTCCTCCAGTATTGTCCCCTGTGCTCCTCACTAGTAATGGTGATCTCCTCCAGTATTGTCCCCTGTACTCCTCACTAGTAATAGTGATCTCCTCCATTATTGTCCCCCGTACTCCTCACTAGTAACAGTGATCTCCTCCAGTATTGTCCCCCTGTGCTCCTCACTAGTAATAGTGATCCCCTTCAGTATTGTCACCTTTGCTCCTCACTAGTAATAGTGATCTCCTCCAGTATTGTCCCCTGTGCTCATTTTTTGTAATAGTGATCTCCTCCAGTATTGTCCTCTGTGCTCCTCACTTGTAATAGTGATCTACTCCAGTATTGTATCCTGTTGTCCTCACTAGTAATAGTGATATTCTCCAGTATTGTCACCTGTGCTCCTCACTATTAATAGTGATCTACTCCAGTCTTGTCCCATGTGCTCCTCACTAGTAATAGTGATATCCTCCAGTATTGTCCCTTGTGCTCCTCACTAGAATAGTGATCTCCTCCAGTATTGCCCCTGTGCTCCTCACTTGTAATAGTGATCTCCTCCAATATTGTCACTTGTGCTCCTCACTAGTAATAGTGATCTCCTCCAGTATTGTCCCCTGTGCTCATTTTTTGTAATAGTGATCTCCTCCAGTCTTGTCCCCTGTGCTCCTCACTAGTAATAGTGATATCCTCCAGTATTGTCCCTTGTGCTCCTCACTAGTAATAGTGATCTCCTCCAATATTGCCACCTGTGCTCCTCACTATTAATAGTGATATCCTCCAGTATTGTCCCTAGTGCTCCTCACTTGTAATAGTGATTTCCTCCAGTATTGTCCCCTGTGCTCCGCACTAGTAATAGTGATATCCTCCAGTATTGTCACCTGTACTCCACACTAGTAATTGTGATCTGCTCCAGTGTTGTCCCCTGTACTCCTCACTAGTAATAGAGATCTGCTCCAGTATTGTTCCCTGTACTCCTCACTAGTAATAGTGATCTCCTCCAGTATTGTCCCTTGTGCTCCTCTCTAGTAATAGTGATCTTCTCCAGTATTGTCCCCTGTACTCTTCACTAGTAATAGTGATCTCCTCCAGTATTGTCCCCTGTGCTCCTCTCTAGTAATAGTGATCTTCTCCAGTATTATCTCCTGTACTCCTCACTAGTAATAGTGATCTCCTCAAGTATTGTCCCTGTGCTCCTCACTAGTAATAGTGAACGCCTCCGATATTGTCCCCTGTACTCCTCACTAGTAATAGTCATCTCCTCCAGAATTGTCCCCTGTGCTCCTCTCTAGTAATAGTGATCTCCTCCAGAAATGTCCCCCTGTGCTCCTCTCTAGTAATAGTTATCTCCTCCAGAATTGTCCTTGTGCTCCTCTCTAGTAATAGTGATCTCCTCCAGAATTGTCCCCTGTAATCTTCACTAGTATTAGTGATCTCCTCCAGTATTGTCCCCTGTGCTCCTCACTAGTAATAGTGATCTCCTCCAGTATTGTCCCCTGTACTCTTCACTAATAATTGTGATTTTCTCCGGTATTGTCCCCTGTGCTCCTCACTAGTAATAGTGATCTCCTCCGGTATTGTCACCTGTGCTCCTCACTAGTAATAGTGATCCCCTGCAGTTTTATCCCCTGTACTCCTCACTAGTAATTGTGATCTCCTCCAGTATTGTCCCCTGTACTCCTCACTAGTAATAGTGATCTCCTCCAATATGTCACCTGTACTCCTCACTAATAATAGTGATCTCCTTCAGTATTAACCCCTGTACTCCTCACTAGTAATAGTGATCTCCTCCAGTATTATCTACTGTACTCCTCACTAGTAATAGTGATCTCCTCAAGTATTGTCCCCTTTGCTCCTCACTAGTAATAGTGATTTCCTCCGATATTGTCCCCTTTACTCCTCACTAGTAATAGTCATCTCCTCCAGAATTGTCCCCTGTGCTCCTCCCTAGTAATAGTGATCTCCTCCAGTATTGTCCCCTGTGCTTTTCACTAGTAATAGTGATCTCCTCCAGTATTGTCCCCTGTGCTCCTCACTAGTAATAGTGATCTCCTCCGGTATTGTCACCTGTGCTCCTCACTAGTAATAGTGATCTCCTGCAGTTTTATCCCCTGTACTCCTCACTAGTAATTGTGATCCCCTCCAGTATGGTCCCCTGTGCTCCTCACTAGTAATAGTGATCTCCTCCAGTATTGTCACCTGTACTCCTCACTAATAATAGTGATTTCCTTCAGTATTATCCCCTGTACTCCTCACTAGTAATAGTGATCTCCTCCAGTATTATCTCCTGTGTTCCTCACTAGTAATAGTGATCTCCTCAAGTATTGTCCCCTGTGCTCCTCACTAGTAATAGTGATCTCCTCCGATATTGTCCCCTGTACTCCTCACTAGTAATAGTCATCTCCTCCAGAATTGTCCCCTGTGCTCCTCTCTAGTAATAGTGATCTCCTCCAGAATTGTCCCCTGTGCTCCTCTCTAGTAATAGTGATCTCCTCCAGAATTGTCCCTTGTGCTCCTCTCTAGTAATAGTGATCTCCTCCAGAATTGTCCCCTGTACTCTTCACTAGTATTAGTGATCCCCTCCAGTATTGTCCCCTGTGCTCCTCACTAGTAATAGTGATCTCCTCCAGTATTGTCCCCCTGTACTCTTTACTAATAATTGTGATTTCCTCCGGTATTGTCCCCTGTGCTCCTCACTAGTAATAGTGATCTCCTCCGGTATTGTCACCTGTGCTCCTCACTAGTAATAGTGATCTCCTGCAGTTTTATCCCCTGTACTCCTCAGTAGTAATTGTGATCTCCTCCAGTATTGTCCCCTGTGCTCCTCACTAGTAATAGTGATCTCCTCCAACATTGTCACCTGTACTCCTCACTAATAATAGTGATCTCCTTCAGTATTATCCCCTGTACTCCTCACTAGTAATAGTGATCTCCTCCAGTATTATCTCCTGTACTCCTCATTAGTAATAGTGATCTCCTCAAGTATTGTCCCCTGTGCTCCTCACTAGTAATAGTGATTTCCTCCGATATTGTCCCCTGTACTCCTCACTAGTAATAGTCATCTCCTCCAGAATTGTCCCCTGTGCTCCTCTCTAGTAATAGTGATCTCCTCCAGTATTGTCCCCTGTGCTTTTCACTAGTAATAGTGATCTCCTCCAGTATTGTCCCCTGTGCTCCTCACTAGTAATAGTAATCTCCTCCAGTATTGTCCCCTGTACTCCTCACTAGTAATAGTGATCTCCTCCAGTATTGTCCCCTGTACTCCTCACTAGTAATAGTGATCCCCTCCAGTATTGTCACCTGTGCTCCTCCCTAGTAATAATGATCCCCTCCAGTATTGTCCCCTGTACCCCTCACTAGTAATTGTGATCTCCTCCAGTATTGTCCCCTGTGCTCCTCACTAGTAATAGTGATCTGATCCAGTATTGTCCCTTGTGCTCTTAACTAGTAATAGTAATATCCTCCAGTATTGTAACTTCTACTCCTCTCTAGTAATTGTGATATCCTCCAGTATTGTCCCCTGTACTCCTCACTAGTAATAGTGATCTTCTCCAGTATTATTCCCTATACTCCTCACTAGTAATAGTGATCTTTTCCAGTATTGTCCCCTGTGCTCCTCACTAGTAATAGTGATCTCCTCAAGTATTGTCCCTGTGCTCCTCACTAGTAACAGTGATCTCCTCCGCTATTGTCCCCTGTGCTCCTCACTACTAATTGTGATTTCCTCCAGTATTGTCCCCTGTGCTCCTCACTAGTAATAATGATCTCCTCCAGTATTGTCCCCTGTGCTCCTCACTAGTAATGGGGATTTTGTCCAGTATTGTCCCCTGTTCTCCTGACTAGTAATAGTGATCTCGTCCAGTATTGTCCCCTGTGCTCCTTACTTTTAATAGTGCTCTTCTCCAGTATTGTCCCCTGTGCTCCTAACTATTATTATAGTAATTTCTTCCAGTATTGTCACCTCTGCTCCTCACTAGTAATAGTGATCTCCTCCAGTATTGTCACCTGTGCTCCTCACTAGTAATAGCGATATCCTCCGGTATTGTTCCCTGTGCTCTTCACTTGTAATAATGATCTCCTCTGCTATTGTCCCCCTGTGCTCCTCACTAGTAATTGTGATCTCCTCTGGTATTGTCCCCTGTGCTCCTCACTAGTAATTGTGATTTCCTCTGGTATTGTCCCCTGTACTCTTCACTAGTAATAGTGATCTCCTCCAGTATTGTCCCCTGTACTCCTCACTAGTAATAGTGATCCCCTCCAGTATTGTCACCTGTGCTCCTCTCTAGTAATATTGATCTCCTCTGTTATTGTCCCCTGTGCTCCTCACTAGTAACAGTGATCTCCTCTGGTATTGTTCCCTGTGCTCCTCACTAGTAATAGTGATCTCCTCTGATATTGTCCCTTGTGCTCTTCACTAGTGATTGTGATTTTTTCTGGTATTATCCCCTGTGCTCCTCACTAGTAATTGTGATTTCCTCCGGTATTGTCCCTTGTGCTCCTCACTAGTAATAGTGATCTCCTCTTGTATATTCCCCTGTGGTCTTCACTAGTAATAGTGATCTCCTCCAGTATTGTCCCCTGTGCTCCTCACTAGTAATAGTGATCTCCTCCAGTATTGTCCCCCTGTGCTCCTCACTATTAATAGTACTTTTCTCCAGTATTGTCCCCTTTGCTCCTAACTATTAATAGTAATTTCCTCCAGTATTGTCACCTGTGCTTGCTCACTAGTAATAGTGATATCCTCTGGTATTGTCCCTGTGCTCTTCACTTGTAATAGTGATCTCCTCTGGTATTGTCCCCTGTGTTCCTCA